>NW_012118055.1:787635-815278 GCF_000951035.1 Colobus angolensis palliatus
ATGCAGCCATAAAAAAGGATGAGTTTGTGTCGTTTGTAGGGACATGGATGCAACTGGAAACCATCGTTCTCAGCAAACTATCACAAGAACAGAAAACCAAGCACCACACGTCCTCACTATTAGGTGGGAATTGTACATTGAGATCACTTGGACTTGGGAAGGGTAATAACACACACAGGGGCCTATTGTGGGGAGGGGGGAAGGTGAGGGCTAACATTGGGAATTATACTTGAGTTAAATGACGAGTTGAAGGCGACTGATGAGTTGATGGGTGCAGCACATCAACATGGCACATGTATACATATGTAACAAAACTGCACGTTGTGCACATGTACCCTAGAACTTAAAGTATAATAAAAAATAAAAATAAATAAATAAAATACTACTTTTAGCACTGGACTAGGTATGGGGGATACAGTACTGAACAAAGCAAGAAAACAAAAGAAAGGAAATATCCTAATACAAAAACTAGAAAGAAGCTTTCTGAGAAATTTCTTTGTGAAATGTTAATTCATCTCAT
Organism: Colobus angolensis palliatus; assembly: GCF_000951035.1. Lineage (NCBI taxonomy): Eukaryota > Metazoa > Chordata > Mammalia > Primates > Cercopithecidae > Colobus > Colobus angolensis. The sequence goes on from NW_012118055.1 coordinate 788,156, forward strand.
AGAGTTATCAATTTTTTTCATGGAACAATTTGTTAGTTCTGCTTTTCGTAATATGAGCAGCGATAATTTGAATCACATTGAAGTGCATGGTAACAAACAAAATATCCTCAGATAAAAACTAGAAAGAAGCATTCTGAGAAACTTCTATGTAATGTGTGAATTCATCTCACAGAGTTACACTATTCTTTTAATTGAGCAGTCTGCTAACATTGTTTTCATGGAATCTACAGTAGGATATTTTGGAGTGCATTGAAGAAAAGGAGGTTTCTAAGAATCTGCTTTGTGATATGTCAATTTTCCCACAGAATTACACTGTTCTTTTCATTGAGTAGCTTGCTAACACTCTTCTCCTAGAAAATGCAATGGGATATTTTTGAGCACATTGAAGGTTATGTTGGCAAAGGAAATATGCTCAGACGAAAACTAGAAAGAAGTTTCTGACAAACTGCTTTCTGATTTGTGAATTCATCTCAGAGACTTACAATTTCCTTTCATGGAGCAGTTTGTTGGCGCTGTTTTTGGGGAATCTGAGAAGGGATATTTTCGATCTCATTGAAGCCAATGGTGCTAAGGGAAATATCCTCATATAAAAAACAGAAAGCTTTCTGAGAAACTGCTTTGTGATGTGTGTATTCACCTCACAGAGTAGCAAGATTCTTTTCTTGGAGCAGTTTATTAAAACTGTTTTCATGGAATCTACAATAGGATACTTGGGATCACATTGAAGCCTATGATGACCATGGAAATATCCTCAGACAAAACACCAAAAAGCAGCTTTCTTAGAAACTGCTTTGTGGTGTGTGAATTCATCTCACAGATTTACACCTTTATTTTTGTGGAGCAGTTCCCTAACACTATTTTTGTGAAATCTCCAAAGGGAGATTCACGAGCGCAATGAGGCCTGTGGTGAAGAAGGAAATATCCTCAAACAAAAACTAGAAAGAACATTTCTATGAAAATGCTTTCTGATATGTGGAAACATCTCACAGATTTACATGATTCTTTTCATGGAGCATTTTGGTAGCACTGTTTTAGGATAATCTGAGAATGGCTACTTTGGAAGGTATTGAAGCTTATGGCAACAAAGGGAGTATTCTCAGATAAAAACCAGATAGAAGCTTTCTGAGAAACTGCCTTGTGATGTACGTATTCATCTCCCAGAGTAGCAAGATTTTTTTCTTGGAGCAGGTTGCTAAAACTCTTTTTGTGGAATCTGCAAAGTGATATTTGGGAGGGTTTTTTGGAATATAGTGAAAAAGGAAATATCCTCACATAAAAACTAGAAAGAAGCTTTCTGAGAAACAGTTTTGTGATGTGAGAATTCATCTCACAGAGTTGCACCACACTTTTCATGAAGCAGTTTGGTAGCACTGTTTTTGGGGAATTTGAGAAGGGATATTTTGAGTGCATTGAAGCCTATGTTGACAAAGGAAATAACCTCAGATAAAAACTAGAAAGAAGCTTTCTGTGAAACTGCTTTGTGATGTGCAAATTCATCTCAGAAGGTTATACCATTCTTCTCATTGAGCAGTTTTATAACACTGTTTTCGTGGAATCTGCACTAGGATGTTTGGGAGTACATTGAATACTATGGTGACAAATTAAGTATCCTCAGATTAAAGTAGAAAAGAAGCATTGTGTGAAAGTGCTTTGTGATGTGTCAATTTATCTCACAGAGTAACACTGTTCTTTTCATTGAGAAGTTTTCTAACACTGTTTTTTCACAATCTGTAATGGGATATTTCAGAGCACATTGAAATTTAAGGGGACAAAGGAAATATCCTCAGACAAAAATTAGAGAGAAGCTTTCTGAGAAACTACTTAGTGATGTGTTAATTCTGCTCACAGAGTTAAACCCTCTTTTCATGGAGCAGTTTGCTAACACTATTTTCATGGAATCTGCAATAGGATAGACCAGAGTGCATTGAGGCATACAGTGACAAAGGAAATATCCTCATATTACAATGAGAAAGAAGCTTTCTGTGAAACTGCTTTGTGATGTGCCATTTCGTCTCACAGAGGTACACATTCATTTTCATGTAACAGATTGCAGCAGCGTTTTTGAGGTATCTCAGAAGGGATATTTTGGATCTCTTTGAAGCCTATGGTGACAAATGAATTATTTTCAGATAAAATGTATAAAGAATGCTTCTGAGAACGTTCTTTGTGATGTGGGAATTAATCTCACAGAGTTAAACCTTTCTTCCCACTGAGCAGTTTGATAACACTGTTTTCGTGGAGTGTGCAGTAGGATATTTGGGAGCGCATTGAATTATTTCACAGAAAGAAGTTTTCTGTGAAATGGTTTGTGAGGTGTGAATTCACCTCACAGAGTTACACTGTCCTTTTCATTGAGAAGTTTGCTAAAAATTCCTTCATTTATTCTGCGATGGGATATTCAACAGTGCATTGAGGAATATGGTGAATAGGTAAAAATCCTGAGATAAAAACAAGAAAGAATCTTTTCAAGAGACTGTATTGTGATATGTGAATTCATTCCACAGAGTTAAACTGTTCTTTCCATGGAACAGTTTCGCAGCACTGTTTTTGGGGAATCTGAAACGGGATATTTTAGATCACTTTGAGGCCAGTGGTGACAAAGGAAATCCCCTCAGAAAAGAACTAGCAAGAAGGTTTCTGAGAAAGTTCTTTGTGATGTTGGAATTCATCTCACAGGGTTGCACCTTTCTTTCCTGGAGTAGTTTGCTAACACTGTTTTTCAGGAATCTGCAAAGGGATATTTGGGAGCACATTATGAACTATGATGAAAAAGGAAATATCCTCAGATAATAACTGAAAAGAAGCTTTCTGAGAAACAGCTTTGTGATGTGTGAATTCCTCTCACAGATATTCACCGCTGTTTTCATGGAGCAGTTTGGTAGCACAGTTTTTGGGTAATCTGAGAAGGGATATTGTCAATTGCATTGAAGCCTATGTTGACAAAGGAAATAGCCTCAGTGAAAACTAGAAAGCAGTTTTGTGAGGAAGCTCTTTGTGATGTGTGAATTCGTCTCACAGAATTACACCTTTCTTTTCATGGAACAGTTTTCTAACACTGTTTTCGTGGAATCCGCAAAGGGATATTTGGGAGTACACTGAGGCCTATAGTGAGATAGGAAATATCCTCAGATACAAAAGAGGAAGAAGCATTCTGAGAAACCACTTAGTGATGTGCTAATTCCTCTCACAGAGCTACGTGAGTCTTTTCATGGGTCATTTGTTAGCACTTTTTTGGGGAATCTGAGAAGGCATAATTTGGAATGCACTGAAGCCTGTGTTGACAAAGGAAATATCCTCAGAAAAAAACTAGAGAGAAACATTCTGAGAAAGTCCTTTATGATGTGTGAATTCATCTCACAGAGTTACACCATTCTTTTCATAGATCAGTTTGATCACACTGTTTTTTGAAATCTACAATAGGATATTTAGGAGTACATTGAAGCCAATGTTGACAAAGGAAATATCCTCAGATAAAATCTGGAAAGCAGCTTGCTGAGAAACTGCTTTGTGATGTGTTAATTCATCTCACATAGTTACATCTTACTTTTCATGAGGCAGTTTGCTTACACGGTTCTCTTGGGATCTACAATGGGGTATTTCGGAGGGCATTGAAGTCTATGGTGACAAAGGAAATATCCTGACAAAAAAAGAAAGAAGCTTAATGAGAAACTTCTTTGTGATTTCTGGTTTCATCTCACAGAGCCACATGACACGTTTCATGGAGCAACTTGGTAGCGCTGTTTTTGGGGAAACTGAGAAGGAATATTTTCTGGATTCCTTTGAAGCTTTTGGTGACAAAGATAATATCCTCAGACAAAAACTAGAAAGAAGTATTTTGAGGAACTCCTTTATGATCTGTATTTTCATCTCACAGAGGATTACCTTTATTTTTATCTAGCAGTTTCCTAACACTGTTTTTGTGGAATCTGTAAAAGGATATTTGGGAGTTCCTTGATGCCTATGGTTAAAAATGAAATATCCTCAGATACAATCTAGGAAAAGGCTTTCTGAGAAACTGCTTTGTGAAGTTTGCATTCATCTCATTGAGTTATATGTTCTTTTCATTGATAAGTTTGCTAACACTCTTTTCTTGGAATCTGCAATGGGATATTTCTAAGTGCTTTGCAGTTTATGCTGACAAAGAAAATATCCTCATATAAAAACTAGAAAGAAGCTTTCTGAGAAACCAGTTTGTAATGTGTCAATTCATTGCACAGAGTTGCACAATTCATTTCATGGATAAGTTTGATAGCACTATTTTGGGGACTCTGAGAAAGGATATTTTGGATCACATTGAAGACTATGGTGACAAAGGAAGTATCCTTAGATGAAAACTAGAAGGAAGCTGTCTGAGAAAGTTTTTTGGTGATGGATGAATTCATCTCACAGAGTTGCACCATTCTTTTCTTTGATCAGTTTGATAACACTGTTTTTGTGGAATCTGCACTAGGGTATTTGGGAGTGCATTGAAGCCTATGGTGACAAAGGAAATATCCTCAGATAAAACTGAGAAGCTTTCTGTGAAAATGCTTTGTGATGTGTCAATTTATCTCTCAGAGCTACACTCTTCTTTTCATTGAGAAGTTGGCTAATGCTGTTTTATTGGAAGCTGTGATGGGATATTTCACAGCACATTGAAGCTAATAGAGACAAAGAAAATATCCTCAGACAAAGAGTAGAAAAAAGCTTTCTGAGAAACTGCTTTGTTATTGTGAATTCATCTCAAAGAGTAACACAATTCTTTTCACGGATCTGTTCGGTAGCGCTGTTTTTGGAGAATCTGAGATGGGATATTTTACATCGCATTGAAGCCTAGGGTGATAAAGGAAATATTCTCAGATAAAAACCAGAAAGAAGCTTCCTGAGAATGTTCTTTGTGATGTGTGAATTCATCTCTCAGAGGTACAGCATTCTTTTCATTGAGAGTTTGCTAACACTGCTTTCATTGAATCTGCAAAGTGATATTTGGGTACACATTGAGGGCTATCTTGAAAAAGGAAGCATCCACAGATAAAAACTAGAAAGAATCTTTCTGAGAAACTTCTTTGTGACGTGTGAATTCATCTCTCAGAGGTAGAGCATTCTTTTAATTGAGAATTTGCTAACACTGTTTTCGTTGAATCTGCAAAGTGATATTTGGGTACACATTGAGGGCTATCTTGAAAAAGGAAGCATCCACAGATAAAAACTAGAATCTTTCTGAGAAACTTCTTTGTGATTTGTGAATTCATCTCACAGAGTTACACAGTTCTTTTCATTGAGTAGTTTGCAAACACTGTTTTCTTAGAGTCTGCAATGGGCTATTTTGGACCACATTGAAGTTTATGCTGACATAGGAAATATCCTCAGACAAAATTTAGAAAGAAGCCATGTGAGAAACTGCTGTGTGATGTGTTAATTCATCTCACAGAGTTACACGATATTTTTTCGTAAATTAGTTTGGTAGCACTGTTTTTGGGGAATCTGAGAGGAGTTATTTTATTTTATTTTATTTTATTTTATTTTCTTCCTTCTGAAAAGCAGGACTTTATTTCACGTGCAAAGAAAAAATGATTTTCCCAGTGCTATTTTAATTAATTTGGACAAATACAAAATAAAATGTCATTAATGATTTTTATGGAGAAATATTCATCCTAGAGTGCTCAGGTAGGTGGTTCATTTTGAATAAATGTATATGAATTGGATTCAAATAAGCTGTTCCATCCACCTTTAATATCTACTATTAGCCCAAGAATGGGCTGGAAATGCTTCGGCCTCCACAAAATAAGTAACATGAATATAGAATATCCATACTTAGGGAGCTTTCAGACCGATTAAGGAGGTAAGAGATGTTCATGGAATAATTAGTAAGCTACAAACTTTGACTTTGTGTGTCAAGGAAGTTTCATTAAGAGGAATTCACTTTGTATAAAACTGTGGAGCAGATCTTCACAGAGGGTGGAACATGAGAGTCCAGGAAATGAATAAGAAATTTATAGGGTTGGAGGATGGGAAGCAGGAAGGCAAAACTATGGGAACACAGCTGTGGTTTCAGACTGAATGAGACATTCATTTTAAAAGTTTTTGTCTATAAACTGACTTCTACCAGAAGCTCTTTTGATTTTAAAGTATCAAGCAGAATGTATAAAGTTAACTATGGAAAGTTAATAGGGCAGTACCAGGGTAGCCTTGTTTTACCCATTTCATGTATGATCCCACTTGGGCTGCTGAAAAGGAACTTGGTCCTGGGATGGGTGATGAACATCTATGGTTCACCTGCCTCTGACTGAATTTCAAAATCAAGCGTGATTTGAGAAAACTACCCTCTTGCTTTGGATTCATTCATTCTTTTCTGTTCCATTCATCTAGAAAATCGAGAGTTGAATATTGACATGCAATTTGTGCTGACTCCTTTCCAGAATAAAGACGAGATCTAATTTTTTTAGTTAGTTTAAACATTTCTTTCTAACTCAATGAAACCATTAGAAAGCTGTGCATTTGAACTCTAGTATTTTAGTCATTCATGGAAGTGTTTTTTTTGAGGATTATTATTATTATTATCTATTTTTTATTTTTTTATTATACTCTACGTTATGGGGTACATGTGCACAACGTGCAGATTTGTTACATGTGTATGCTTGTGCCATGTTTCTGTGCTGCACCCATCAACTCATCAGCACACTTCAACTAGTCATTTACAACAGGTATAACTCCCAATGCCAACTCTCCACCCGCTCCCCTCCCCAAAATAGGCCCCATTGTGTGATGTTCCCTTCCAAAGTCCACGTGTTCTCATTGTTCAGTTCACAGCTCTGAGTGAGAACATGCAATGTTTGGTTTTCTGTTCTTACGATAGTTTGCTGAGAAAGTTTTTTGTGATGTGTGAATTCATGTCACAGACTTATACCTTTCTTTCCATGGAGCAGTTTGTTAACACTGTTTTCGTGGAATCTGCAAAGGGATATGTGGGAGCTCATTGAGGCCTAGAGTGAAAAAGGAAATATCCTCAGATAAAAACTAGAAAGATGCTTTTTGAGAAACTGGTTTCTGATGTGTGAATTCACCTCATGAGTTACACTGTTCTTTTCATTGAGCAATTTGCTAACTGCTTTCATGGAATCTGCAAAGGGATATTTGGGAGCACATTGAGGCCTATAGTTAAAAAGGAAATGTCCTCAGTTAAAAACTAGAAACTTTCTGAGAAACTGCTTTGTGATGTGTGAATTCATCAAACACAGTTGCACTATACTTTTCATTGAGCAGTTTGCTAACACTGTTTTCATGGAATCTGCAAAGGGATATATGGGAGCACATTGACGCCTATGGTGAAAAAGGAAACATGCTCAAATAATAAGTAGAAAGAAGCTTCCTGAGAAACTGCTTTGTGATGTATGAATTCATCACACAGAGTTACAGTGTTCTTTTCATTGAGCAGTATGCTAACCCTGTTTTTGAGGAATCTGCAAAGGGACATTTTGCAGTGCATTTAAATTTAAGTGACAAAGGAAATATGCATATATAAGCACTAGAAAGAAGCTTTCTGAGAAACCACTTTGTGACGTGTTAATTCATCTCACAGAGTTACATGATTCTTTTCATTTGGCTGTTTGGTAGCACTGTTTTTGTGGAATCTGAGAAGGGATATTTCATATCACATTGAAGCCTATCTTGACAAAGGAAATAAAATCAGGTAAAAACGAGGAAGAAACATTCTGAGAAAGTTATTTGTAATGTCGAAATTCCTCTCAAAGAGTTAAACCTTTCTTTTCATGGAGCCGTTTGCTAACACTGTTTCGTGGAAACTGCAAAGGGATATTGGGGAGCACAGTGAAGCCTATATTGAAAAACTAAATATCCTCAGATAAAAATTAGAAAGGAATTTTCCGAGAAACTGCCTTGTGGTGTGTTAATTCATTTCAGTATTACACTGTACTTTTCACTGAGTAGTTTGCTAACACTGTTTTCATTGGATCTGAAAAGGGATATCTGGGAGCACATTGAGTCTTATAATGAAAAAGGAAATATCCTCACTAAAAACCAGAAATAAGTTTTCTGAGAAAGTTTTTTTGTGATGTGTGAACTCATCTTACAGCATTACACCATTCTTTTCATTGCGCAGTTTGCTAACACTGTTTTCATGGAATCTACAAAGGAATATTTTAGAGCACATTGAAGCTTAAGGTGAAAAAGGAAATACCCTAATATAAAAACTAGAAAGATGCTTTCTGAGGAAACACTTTCTGATGTGCTAATTCTTGTCACAGTGTTACAGGATTCTTTTCATGGAGCAGTTTGGTAACTCTGTTTTATCAATCTGAGAAGGGATACTTTGGATCACTTTGAAACCTATGATGACAAAGCAAATATCCTCAAATAAAAACTAGAAAGAAGCTTTGTGAGAAAGTTCTTTCTCACATATGAATTCATCTCACAGAGTTACATCTTTCTTTTCATGAAGCAGTTATCTAACACGGTTTTTGTGGAATCTACAAAGAAATATTTGGGAGCACTTTGAGGCCTATAGTGAAAAAGGACATATCCTCAGAAAAAAACTAGAAAGAAGCTTTCTGAAAAACTGCTTTGTGAGGTTTGAATTCATCTGACAGAGTTATACCTCCTTTTCCATGGATCAGTTTGATAGGACAGTTTTTGTGGAATCTGCAAACGAATATTTTGGAGGGCATTGAGGCCTATGGTGGAAAAAGAGACATCTTCAGATAAAAACTAGAAAGAAGCTTTCTGAGAAAGTTCTTTGTGATATTTGAATTCATCTCATAAAGTTACACCTTTCTTTTGATGGAGCAGTTTGATAACACTGTTTTTGTGTAATCTGCAAGGGGATATGTGGGAGTGCATTGAGGCCTATAGTGAAAATAAACGCTAGATAGAAGATTCCTGCCGGGCGTGGTGGCTCAAGCCTGTAATCCCAGCACTTTGGGAGGCTGAGATGGGCGGATCACGAGGTCAGGAGATCGAGACCATCCTGGCTAACACGGTGAAACCCCGTGTCTCTACTAAAAAATGCAAAAAACTAGCTGGGTGAGGTGGCAGGCGCCTGTAGTCCCAGATACTAGGGAGGCTGAGGCAGAAGAATGGCATAAACTCGGGAGGCGAAGCTTGCAGTGAGCTGAGATCCGGCCACTGCACTCCAGCCTGGGTGACAGAGCGAGACTCCGTCTCAAAAAAAAAAAAAGAAGATTCCTGAGAAACTGTTTTGTGATGTGTGAATTCATCTCACAGAGATACATCTTTCTTTTCATGGAGAAGTTTGGTATCACTGTTTTTGGGGAATCTCAGAAGGGATATTTTAAATGTTATTGGAGCCAATGGTGATAATGGAGATATCCTCAGATAAAAACAAAAAGAAGATTCTGAGAAACTTCTTCATGGTGTGTGAATTCATCTCACACAGTTACATCTTTGTTTCCATGGAGCAGCTTTCTAACACTGTTTTAGTGGAATCTACAAAGAGATATTGGAAGGGCTTTGAGGCCTTTAGTGAAAAAACAAATATCCTCACATAAAAATTAGGAAGAAGCTTCGTGAGAAACTGCTTTGTGATGTGTGAATTCATCTCACAGAGTTAGACTGTTCTTTTCATTGAGCAGTTTGCTACCTCTATTTTTGTGGAATCTGCAAAGGGACATTTTGGAGCACACTGAAGCTTTAGGTGACAAAAGAAATATCCTCATTTAAGAACTATAAAGATGCATTCTGAGAAAACGCATTTTGACATGTTAATTCATGTCACAGAGTTACACAATTTTTTTCATTTAGCAGTTTGGTAGCACTGTTTTTGGGGGTTCTGGGAAGGGATAATTTGGATCGCATTGAAGCCTATGGTGACAAAGGAAATATCCTCAGACAATAACCAAAAACGGGCTTTCTGAGAAAGTGGTTTGTGATGAGTGAATTCAACTCAAGGTGTAACACTGTTGTTTTCACTGAGCAGTTTGCTAACACTGTTTCCATGGAATCTCCAAAGGGATGTTTGGGAGCACATTGAGCCCTATGGCAAAATAGGACATATCCTCAGATAAAAACTAGAAAGAAGGTTTTTGAGAAACTGGTTTGTGATGTATGAATTCATCTCACAGTGTTACACTGTTCTTTTCATTGAGCAGCTTGCCCACAATGTTTTCTTGGAATCTCAAACGGAATATTTCAGAGCACGTTGAAGCTTATAGTGACATAGGAAATATAATCATAGAAAAAGTAGAAAGATGCCTTCTGAGAAACTGATTTGTGATGTGTTAATTCATCTCACAGTTACATGATTCTTCTCATGGATCAGTTTGGCATCACTGTTTTCGGGGAATCTGAAAAAGGATGTTTTTAATCACTTTGAAGTCTATGGTGACAAGGGAAATATCCTCAGACAAAAAATACAAAGACGCTTTCTGAGAAATTTCTTTGTGATGTGTGAATTCATCTCACAGAGTTGCATGATTCCTTCCATGGAGCAGTTTGGTAAAACTGTTTTTTGGAAATCTGAGAAGGGATATTTGCGATCGCTTTGAAGCCTATGTTGGCAAAGGAAATACCCTCAGATAAGAACTAGAAAGAAGCATTCTCAGAAAATTCTTTGTGACGTGTGAATTCATCTCACAGAGTTACACTTTCTTTTCATGGAGCCATTTGCTAGCAGTCTTTTCGTGGTGTCTGCAAGGGATATTTTGGAGCAAATTGAGGCCTATGGTGAAAAATAAATATCCTCAGGTAAAAATTGGAAAGAAGCTTTATGAGAAACTGCTTTGTAATGCATGAATCCATCTCATGGAGTTACATGATTGACTTCTTGGAGCAGTTTGCTAACCCTGTATCCATGGAGTCTGCATTAGGATATTTGAGAGTGATTTGAAACATATGGTGACAAACGAAATATCCTCAGACAAAAAACAAGAAGAAGCTTTCTGAGAAACTGCTTTGTGATCTGTGAATTCATCTCACACAGTTACACGATTCTTTTCGTGGATCAGTTAGGTAGCACTGTTTTTGAGGAATCTGAGAAGGGATACTTCGGATAGCATTGAAGACTATGGTGACAAATGAAATATCCTCATTTGAAAACCAGAAAGAAGCTTTCTGAGAAAGTTCTTGGTGATGTGTGAATTCATCTCACAAAGGTACACTATTCTTTTCATGGAGAAGATTCCTAACACTGTTTTCATGGAATCTGCAAAGAGATATTTGGGAGCGTATTGAGACCTATGGTGAAAATGGAAATATCCTCAGATAAAAACTAGAAAGAAGCATTCCGAGAAATTGCTTTGTGATGTGTGAATTCTTCTTACAGATTTACAGTGTTCTGTTCATTGGACAGTTTGCTAACACCATTCTGTTGGAATCTGCAGTGGGATATTTTGAAGTGCATTAAAGCTTATGGTGGCAAAGGAATAATCCTCAGATAAAAACTAGAAAGAAGATTTCTGTAAAAGCACATTGTGATGCGTTAATTCATCTCACAGAATGACACAATTCATTTCATGATCCAGTTTGCTAGCACTCTTTTTGGGGAATCCAAGAAGGGATATTTTGGATAACATTGAAGCCTATGGTGTCAAAGGAAACAACCTCACCTCAGTTAAAAACTAGAAAGAAGTTTTCTGAGAAACTTCTCTGAGAAGTTTGAATTCATCTCATAGATTTACACCTTTCTTTTCGTGGAGCAATTTGCTAACACCATTTTCGTGGAACCTGCAAAGGGATATTTGGGAGTGCATTGAGGCCTTCGGTAAAAAAGGAAACATCCTCAGATAAAAAATAGAAAGAAGCTTTCGGAGAGACTACTTTGTGATGTGTGAATTCATGTCACAGTTCGTCTCACAGAATTGCACTGTTGTTTTCATTGAGCAGTTTGCCAACACTGTTTTCTTGAAATCTGCAATGGGATATTTCTGAGCGCATTCATGCTTATGGTGACAAATTAAATGATATCATATAAAAACTAGAAATAAGCTTTCTGAGAAACTGCTTTTTGATGTGTAAATTCATTCCCCAAGGTTACACGACTCTTTTCATGAATCAGTGAGCTAGCAGTGTTTTGGGGGTGTCTGAGAAGGGATAATTTGGATCACATTGAAGGCTATGAAGACAAAGGAAATATCCTCATATAAAAGCTGGAAAGAAGCTCTGAGAAACCTCTTTGTGATATGTTAATTCATGTCACAGTGTTACACATTTCTCTTCTTAGAGCACTTAGCTATCACTGTTTTCGTGGAATCTGCAGAGGGATATTTGGAAGCACATTGAGCTCTCTGGTGAAAAAGAAATTATCCCAATATAAAAAACTAGAAAGAACCTTTCTGAGAAACTTCTTTGTGATGTGTGAATTCAAATCAAAAGGTTACGCCTTTCTATTCATGGAGCAGTTTGCTATCAATATTTTTGTGTAATCTGCAATGGGATAATTGGGAGCACATTGAGGTCTATGGTGAAAAAGGAAATATCCTCAGATAAAAACGAGAAAGAACTTTTCTGAAAAACTGCGTTATGATGTGTTAATTAATCTCGCAGAGTTACATGATTATTTTCATGCATCAGTTTGGTAGCACTGTTTTTGAGTAATCTGAGAAGGGATACTTTGGATCGCATTGAAGTCTACATTTACTAAGGAAATATCTTCAGATAAAAACTAGAAAGAAGCTTTTGGAGAAACTTCTTTTTGATGTGTGATTTCATCTCACAGTGTTACACCTTTCTTTTCATGGAGTAGCTTTGTAGCACTCTTTTTGAGGTATCTGATAAGGGATACTTCCCTTGTGTGAATTCATCTTATAGAGTTACATTATTCTTTTCATTGAGTAGTTTGATAACACTCTTTTCGTGGAATCTGCAATCTGATATTTCTGTGCTCATTGAAGCTTTTGTTGACAAAGTAAATTTCAATTCTTTTCATGAAGCAGTTTGGTAGCACTGTTTTTCATGCATCTGAGAAGGGATAGTGAAACCTGTGGTGACAAGAAAGTATCCTCAGATGAAAACTAGGAAGAGGCTTTCTAGAAAGTCCTTTGTGATGTGTGAATTCATCTCACAGAGTCACACCTTTCTTTTCATGGAGCAGTTTTCAAATAGTGTTTTCGTGGAATCTGTAAAGGGATATTTCTGAGCCCTGTGAGCCCTATGATGAATAAGGAAATATTCTCAGAAAAAAACTAGAAAGAAGTTTTCTGTGAAACTGCTCTGTGATGTGTAAATTCATCTCACAGAATTACACTGTTCTTTTCATTTACCAGTTTGTTAACACTCTTTTCTTAGATTCTGCAATGGGATATTTCTGAGTGCATTGAAGCTTATGGTGACAAAGGAAATATCCTCATATAAAAACCAGAAAGAAGCATATTGTGAAACCGCTTTTTGATGTGTTAACTCACCTCACAGTGTTACACGATTCTTTCCATGCATCAGTTTGGTAGCACTGTTATTGGGGGATCTGATAAAGCATATTTTTAATCGCTTTGAATCCTATGATGACAAAGGAAATATACTCAGATAAAAACTAGAAAGAAGCTTTCTGAGAAAGAATGTTTCTGTGAATTCATCTCACAAAGTTACACTGTTGTTTTCATGGAGCAGTTTCATAACAGTATTTTCGTGGGATCTGTAATAGGATATTTGGGAGTGTATTGAAGTCTATGGTGACAAATAAAATATCCTAAGGATAACCAAAAATAAGCTTTCAGAGAAACTGTTTTGTGATGTGAGAATTCATCTCATTGATTTACCCATTTCTTTCCTGGAAGCTGTTTGCTAACACTATATCCATGGAATCTGCAGAGGGCTGCTCATGAGCGCATTGAGGCAAACAATGAAAAAGGAAATATCCTCAGAAGAAAATTAGAAAGAAACTTTCTGAGATATTGCTTTGTGATCTGTGAATTCATCTCACAGAGTTACAGGATATTTTTCATGGAGCAGTTTTGTAGCACTGGTCTTGGGGAATCTGAGAAGGGATATTTTGCATCGCATTGTAGCCTATGATGACAAAGGAACTATCCTCAGATCGTATCTAGAAAGAAAATTTCTGATAAACTTCTTTGTGATGTGTGAATTAATCTCAGAGAGTTACATTGTTCTTTCATTGAAAAGTTTGCTAACCCTTTTTTCATGGAATTGAATGCAATATTCCAGAGTGCATTGAGGAAGAGTATGAATAAGGGAATATCCTCAGATATAAAAACAAGAAAGAGTCTTTCTGAGAAAAAACTTTGTGATGTGTGAATTCACCTCACACAGTTACACCATTCCTTTCATGGAGCAGTTTAGTAGCACTGTTTTTTTGGAATCTGAGAAGGGATATTTTGGACTGCATTGAAGCCTAAGGTGATAAAGGAAATATCCTCAGACAAAAACCAAAAAGAATATTTCTGTGAAATGGCTTTGTGATGTGTGAATTCATCTCATAGAGTTACACAGTTGTTTTCATTGAGCAGTTTGGTAACACTGTTTTCTTGGAATATGCAATAGGATATTTTGGAGCTGATTGAAGCCTGTGGTGACAAAGGAAGCATAATCAGATGAAAACTGAAAAGAAGCCTATTGAGAAACTGCTGTGTGTTGTGTCAATTCATGTCACAGAGTTACTCTGTTCTTTTCATTGAGCAGTTTGCAAACACTGTTTTCTTGGAATCTGCAATGGGATATTTCAGAACACATTGAAATTTATGGTGACAAAGGAAATATCTTCACATAAAAACTAGTAAGAAGCTTTCTGAGAAACTGCTTTGTGAAGTGCTAATTCATCTCATTGACATACATGACTCCTTTCATGTATCCGTTTTGTAGCACTGATTCTGGGTAAACTGAGAAGGGATATTTTGGATCATAATGAAAAATTTGGTGACAAAGGAAATATCCTCAGACAAAAACAAGAAATAATTTTTCTGATAAACTGCTTTGTATTTTGTGAATTCATCTAAGAGTCACACGATTTTTTCATGTAGCAGTTTGGTAGCATTCTTTTTGGGGAATCTGAGAAGGGATATTTTGCATCGCATTTCAGCCTACAGTGATAAAGTAATTATCCTCAGATAAAAACTGGAAAGAAGCTTTCTGAGAAAGTTCTTTGTGATGTGTGAATAAACCACACAGACTTACACCATTCTTTTCATGGAGCACTTTGCTAACACAATTTTTGTGGAATTTTCAAAGACATATTTGGGGAGCGCATTGTGGTCTACAGTGAAAAAGGAAACATCCTCATAGAAAACCTAAAAAGAAGCTTTCTGAGAAACCACTTTTTGATGCATGAATTCAACTCACAAGGTTACAGTGTTCTTTTCATTGAGCAGGTTTCTAACACTGTTTCCTTGGAGTCTGCAATGGCATATTTCAGAGTGCATTGAAGCTTATTGTGAAAAAGGAAATACTCTTAGACAAAAACTAGAAAAAAGCATTCTGAGAAACTCGTTGGTGATTTGTAAATTCATCTAACAGAGTTACAGGATTCTTTTCATGGATGAGTTTGATAGTGCTGTTTTTGGCAAATCTGAGAAGGGATATTTTGTATTGCAATGAAGCCTATACTGTCAAAGGAAATATCCTCAGATTAAAACTAGAAAGAAGCTTTCAGAGAAACTTCTTTGTGATGTGTGAATTCAGTTCACAGAGTTACAACTTTCTTTTCATGGAGCAGTTTGCTAAAACTCTTTCTGTGGAATCTGCAAAGGGATATTTGAGAGCATATTGAGGCATATGGTTAAAAAGGAAATATCCTCATAGAAAAACTAGAAAGAAGCTTCCTGAGAAACTACTTTGTGATGTGTGAAATCAAGTCACAGAGTTACACTGTTCTTTCTGTTGAGCAGTTTGGTAACACTATTTTCTTGGAATTTGCAATGGCAAATGTCAGTGCACATAGAAGCTTATTGTAAAAAGGAAATAACCTCACACGAAAACTAGAAAGAAGGTTTCTGAGACTGTTTTGTGATGTGTGATTTCATGTCAGAGTGTTACACTGTTGTTTTCACTGAGCAGTTTGCTAACATGGTTTTCTTGAAATCTGCAATGGGATACTGCGGAGCACATTGAAGTTTATGGTTACAAAGAAAATATCCTCATACTGTAGAAAGAAACACTCTGAGAAACTGAAAATATCCTCCCAGTGTAGAAAAAAACACTCTGAGAAACCATTTTGTGATGTGCTAATTCTTCTCAGAGAGGTACAAAATCTTTTCCAAGGATCAATTTGGTGGCACGGCTTTTGGATAATCTGAGAAGGGATACTTTGGATGACATTGAAGACTAAGACGACTAAGGAAATATCCTCAGATAAAACCAGAAAAAAGGTTTCTGAGAAAGTTCTTTTGATGTGTGAGTTCATATCACAGAGATACAACGTTCTTTTCAAGGAGCTGTTTGCTAATACTGTCTTTGTGAAATCTGAAAAGGGATATTTTGGAGACCATAGAGACCTATGGTAAAAAAGGAAATTTCCTCCAATAAAAACTAGAAAGAAGATTTCTTAGAAACTTCTTTGGGATGTGTGAATTCAGCTCACAGAGGTACACTGTTCTTTTCATTTAACAGTCTGCTAACACTGTTTTCTTCGAATCTGTAACAAGATATTTCAGAACGCATTGAAACTTACAGTGACAAAGGAAATATCATCATATAAAAACTAGTAGGAAACGTTCTGAGAAACTGCTATGTGATGTGTTAATTCATCTCACAGAGTTACACTACTGTTTTCATGGATCAGTGTGGTAGCATCGTTTTTGGGTAAACTGAGAAGCGATATTTTTTATTGCATTGAAGAATATGGTGACTAAGGAAATATCCTCAGATTAAAACTAGAAAGAAACTTTCTGAGAAAGTTCTTCATGATGTGAGAAATCATTTCACAGAGTTATAATTTTCTTTTCATGGAGCAGTTTGCTAACACTGTATTCATGGAATCTTCAAAGGGATATTTGGGAGCGTATTGAGGCTTATGTTGAAAAAGGGCATATTCTCAGTCAAAAACCACAAAGAACGTTTCTAAGAAACTGCTTTGTGATGTGTGAGTTCATCTCACAGAGTTCCACTTTTGTTTTCATTGAGCAGTTTGGTAACACTCGTTTCTTGGAATCTGCAATGGGATGTTTCAGAGCGCATTGAAACCTACAGTGACAAAGTAAATATAATCAGATCAAAATCAAAAAGAAGCCTCTGAGAAGCTCCTTTTTGTTGTGTCAATTAATCTCACAGAGTCACACTGTTCTTTTCATTGAGCAGTTTGCTAACACTGTTTTCTTGGAATCTGCAATGGGATATTTTGCAGCTCATAGAAGCTTATGGTGACAAAGGAAATATCCTCAGAAAACAATGAGAAAGAATTTTTCTGAGAAACTGCTTTATGATTTGTGAATTTATCTCAGAGTTACACGATTCTTTTCATGGAGCAGTTTGGTAGCACTGTTTTTGGTGAATCTGAGAAGAAATATTTTTCATCACATTGAAGCCTATGGTGACAAAGTAAATATCCTCAGATAAAAACTGGAAAGAAGCTTTCTGAGAAAGCTCTTTGTGATGTGTGAATTCACTTAACAGACTTAAATCTTTCTTGTCATGAAGCAGTTTGGTAAAACTGTTTTCATGGAATCTGCAAAGGGATATTTGAGAGTGCATTGAGGACTATGGTGGAAAAGGAAATATCCTCAGATATAAACTAGAAAGGATATTTCTGAGAAACTGCTTTGTGATATGTGAATTCATCTCACAGAGTTACACTATTCTTTTCATTAAGAAGTGTGCTGAAACTGGTTTCTTGTAATCTGAAATGGGATATTTCAGAGCGTGTTGAAATTTATGGTGACAAAGGAAATATCCTCCGATGAAAACTAGAAAGAAGATTTTTGAGAAATTGCTTTGTGATTTGTGAATTCTTCTTACAGAGTCACATGGTTCTTTTCATGGAGCAGTTTGGTAGCAGAGTTTCAGGGAAATCTGAGAAGGGATATTTTGGAACTGGTTAAAGCTGATGGTGACAAAGGAAATATCCTCATATAAAAACTAGAAAGATTCTCCCTGAGAAACCACTTGCAGATGTGTTAATTCATCTCACAGGGACACACAATACTTTTCTTGGATCAGTTTGATAGCACTGTTTTTGGGGAATCTGAGAAGTCATATTTTGGATCACATTGATGTCCAAGGTGACTAAGCAAATATCCTCATATAAAAACTAGAAAGATGTTTTCTGAGAAACTGCTTTGTGAGATGGGAATTCATCTCACAGAGTTACATAATTCTTTTCATTGAGCAGTTTGGTAACACTGCTTCCTGGAATCTGTAATAGGATATTTGGGAGTGCATTGAAGTCTATGGTGACAAAGGATATATCCTCAGATAAAACCAAAAAGAAACTTTTTGAGAAACTGCTTTGTGATGTGTCAATTCATCTCACCAAGTAACAATATTCTTTTCATTGATCAGTTTGCCACACTGTTTTCTTGGAATCTGCAATGGGATATTTTTGAGTGCATTGAGGCTTATGGTGACAAAGGAAATATCCTCATATAAAAACTAGAGTGAAGTTTTCTGTGAAACTGCTTTGTGATTTGTTAATTCTTCTCACAGATTACACTGTCCCTTTCACTGGGCAGTTTTCTCACACTGTTTTCTTGGAATTTGCAATGAGATATTTCAGAGTGCTTTGAAGCTTATGGTAACAAAGAAAATATTCTCATAAAAAAACTAGAAAGCATATTTCTGATAAACTGTGCTGTGATGTGTTGATTCATATCACAGAGTTACACAATTCTTTTACATGGATCAGTTTGGTAGTACTATTTTTGGTGAATCTGAGGAGGAATATTTTGGATCGCATTGAAGCCTATGGTGACTAAGGAAATATCCTCAGATAAAAACCAGAAATCAGCTTTCTGATAGACTTCTCTGTGATGTATGAATTTATTTCACAGAGTCATGCCTTTATTTTCATTGAGCAGTTTGTTAACACTGTTTTCATCGAATCTGCAAAGGGATAATTGGAGTGCATTGAAGCCTATATTGAAAAAGCAAATATCCTCAGATAAAACCAGAAAGAAGCTTTCTGAGAAAGGACTTTCTGATGTGTAAATTCATCTCACAGTGTTACACCTTTCCTTTCATGCAGCAGTTGGCTTTCACAGTTTTTGTTAATCTCCAATGGGATATTTTGGAGTGCTTTTGGGCCTATGGTGAAAAAGGAAAAATCCTCATATTAAAAATTAGAAAGAAAATTTCTAAGAAATTGCTTTGTGATGTTTGAATTCAACTGATAGAGTTATGCTGTTTATTTCATTGAGCAGTTTGAAATCACTGTATTTTTGGATTCTGCAAAGCGCATTGAGGCAAACAGGAAAAAATGACATATCCTCAGACAAAAAATAGATAGAAGACTTCTGAGACACTGATTTGTGATTCGTGAATTTATCTCACAGAGTTACATGATTCTCTTCATGGAGCAGTTTTTTTGCACTGTTTTTGGAGAATCTGAGAAGGGATTTTTGGATTGCATTGAAGCTGACGTTGACAAAGGAAATATCCTCAGAAAAAAACTAGAAAGAAGCATTCTGAGAAAGTTCTTTGTGATGTGTGAATTCATCTCACAGAGTTACATCTTTCTTTTTGTGGAGCAGCTTGCTAACACAGTTTTTGTGGAATATGCAAAAGGATATTTGGGAGTGAATTGATGCCGATCACAAACAATGAAATATCCTCAGACAAAAACACAAAGAAGCTTTCTGAGAAACTGCTTTGAGATGTGTGAATTCATCTCACAGATTTACACCTTTCTTTTTGTTTAGCAGTTTGCTACAGCTATTTTCATGGAATTTGCAAAGAGATATTCACAAACACATTGATACCTATGATGAAAAAAGACATATCCTCAGACAAAAATCAGAAAGAACCTTTCTGAGAATATGTTTTGTCGTATGTGAATTCACATCACAGAGTTACACTCTTCTTTTCAATGAGAATTGTGCTAACTCTGTTTTCCCGGAATCTGCAATTTGATATTTCCAGGCGCATTTAAGCTTAGGGTGACAAAGGAAATATCCTCAAATAAAAATCACAAAGAAGCTTTCTGCAAAATCATTTTGTGATTCGTGAATTCATCTCATTGATTCACACAAAACTCTTTATGGGGCCATTTGTTAGCACTGTATTTAGGGAATTGAGAAGGGATATTTTGGATGGCATTGAAGCCTATGGTGACAAAGGTAATATAATCAGATAAAAACTAGAAAGAAGCTTTCTTAGAAAGTTTTTGTGATGTGTGAATTTATCTCACAGAGCTACACCTTGCCATTCATGGAGCAGTTTGCTGACACTCTTTTTGTGAAATCTGCAAAGGGATATTTTGGAGCCCATTGAGGCCTAAGTGAAAAAGTAAATATCCTGAGATAAAAACTAGAAGGAGGCTTTATGATAAACTGCTTTGTGATGTGTGAACTCATCTCACAGTGTTACATTGTTCTATTCAATGAGGCAGTTTGCTAAAACTGTTTTCTTTTAATCTGCAATATGATATTCTGTAGAGCATTGATGCTTACAGTGAGAAAGGAAATATCCTCATATAGATACTACAAAGATGCTATCTGAGAAACAGCTTTGTGATGTGTTAATTCATCTCACAGAGTTACACAATTGCTTTCAAGGAGCCTTTTGGTAGCACTGTTTTTAGGGAATCTGAGAAGCAATATCTTGTATCACATTGAAGCCTATGGTGACTAAGGAAATATCATCAGATAAAAATTAGAAAGAACCTTTCTGAGAAAGTTCTTTTTGATGTGTGAATTCATCTCACAGAGTCAGACCTTTATTTTCATAGAGAAGTTTGCTAACACTGTTTTCGTGGAATCTGCAAGTGGATATTTGGGAGGGCCCTGAGACCTATAGTGAAAAAAATACATACACAAATAAATACTAGAAAGAAGCTTTCAGAGAAACTGCCTTGTGATGTGTGAATTCAGCTCACAGAGTTACACGATTGTTTTCATGGAGCTGTTTGGTAGCACTGTTTTTGGGGAATTTGAGAAGGGATATTTTGGATCACATTGAAACCTATGGTGACAAAGGAAATATCCTTACATAAAAACTAGAAGGAAGATTTCTGAGAGAGTTCTTTGTGATGTGTGAATTCATCTCACAGAGATGCACCTTTCTTTTCATGAAGCAGTTTGCTAACACTGTTTTTGTGGAATCTGCAAAGGGATATTTGAGTGCATGTTGAGGTCTGTAGTGAAATAAAAAATATCCTCAGACAAAAAGTAGTAAGAAGCTTTTTCAGAAATTGGTTTGTGATGTGTGAATTAATCTCACAGAGTTACACTGTTCTTTTTCATTGAGCGGTTTGTTAACACTGTTTTCTTGGAATCAGCAATGGGATATTTTGGAGCGCATTGAAGCTTATGGTGACAAAGGAGATATCCGCATGTAAAACCTAGAAAGAAGCTTTCTGAGAAACCGCTTTGTGATGGATTAATTCATATCAGAGAATGACATGATTCTTTTCATGGATCAGTTTGGTAGCACTGTTTTTCAGGAATCTGAGAATGGATATTTTCGATCACATTAAAGCCCATGAGGACAAAGTAAATATCAGATAAAAACTAGAAAGAAGATTTCTGAGAAAGTTCTTTGTGGTGCTTGAATTCATCTCACAAGGTTACACCTTTCATTGAGCAGTTTGCTGACACTCTTTGTGGAATCTGCAAATGGATATTTTGGAGTTCATTGAGGCCTATGGTTAAAAAGTAAATATCCTCAAATAAAAACTAGAAAGAAACTTTATGAGAAACTTCTTTGTGATTTTTGAATTCATGTAACAGAGTTACACTGTTCTTTTCATTGAGCAGTTTGCTAACACTCTTTTCTTGGAATCTGAAATGGGATATTTCCGAGTGCATTGAAGTTCATGGTGACAAAGGATATATCCTCAGACAAAAAGTAGAAAGATGTTTTCTAAGAAACTACTTTGTGATTCTTGAATTCATCTCATTGATTTACACAAAGCTTTTCATGGAGCACTTTGGTAGCCCTGTTTTTGGGGAATTTGAGAAGGGATATTTTGGATCACTTTGAAGCCTATGGTGACAAAAGAAATATCATCAGATAAAAACAAGAAAGAATCTGTCTTAGAGAGTTTCTGTGATGTGTGAATTCATCTCAGAGAACTACACCTTTCTTTTCATGGAGCAGTTTTCTGATACAGTGTTTGTGGAATCTGCAAAGGGATATTTCGAGCCCTATGAGGCTTATAATGAATAAATAAATATCCTGAGATAAAAACTAGAAGGAGGCTTTCTGAGAAACTGCTTTGTGATGTGTGAATTCATCACACAGACTTACACCTTTCTTTTCATTGAGCAGTTTGCTAAGACTGTTTTCTTGGAATGTGCAATGGGATGTTATGTAGTGCATTGAAGATTATGGTGACAAAGGAAATATCCTCATATTAAAACTAGAAAGAACCTTTCTGAGAAACTGCTTTGTGTTGTGTTAATTCATCTCACAGAGATACACAATTCATTTCACGGATCAGTTTGTCATCCCTGCTTTTGTGATATTAGAGAAGGGATATTTGAGAGTGCATGGAAGCTGATGGTGGAAAAGAAAATATCCCAAAATAAAAACTAGAAAGAAGCTTACTGTGAGATTTCCTTGAGATGGGTGAATTCATCACACAGCATTACCTCTTTATTTTCTTTGAGCAGTTTGGTGGCACTGTTTTTATGGAATCTGCAGAGGGATATTCGGGAGACCCAGGGGCCTATGGTGAAAAAGGAAATAACTTCACATAAAATTTGGAGAGAAGCTTTTTAAGAAGCTGTTTTGTGATATGTGTATTCATCTCATAGTGTTTAACCTTTTTCTTGATTGAGCAGTCCATCATCACTGTTTTTGTGGTCCCTGAGAAGAGTTATTTAGGAGCCCATTGAGGCCTATAATGACAAAGAAAGTATAATCAGACAAAAAACTAAAAGAAGCTTTCTGAGAAACTGCTTTGTGATGTGAGAATTCATCTCATGGATTTACACCTTTATTTTCATGGAACAGTTTTTTAATAATATTTTCATGGAATCTGCAAAGGGATATTCACAAGCAAATTGGGGCTAATGGTCAATAAGGACATTAACTCCGAAAACAAAAGTAGAAAGAAGATTTCTGAAAACTGCTTTGTGATTTTTGAATTCATCTCAAAGAGTTACATGATTCTTTTCATGGAACAGTTTGGTAAACCTGTTTTTTGGGAATCTGAGAAGGAATATTTTGGATCACATTTAAGCCTGTGGTGACAAAGGAAATATCCTCAGATAAAATCTAGAAAGAAATTTTCTGAGAAACTTCTTTGTGATGTGTGAATTAACCTCACAGAGTTACACCGTTCCTTTCATGGAGAAGTGTGCTAACACACTCTATGTGGAATCTGCGATGGGACATTGCGGATCACATTGAGGCCTATGGAAAAAAAGTAAATATTCTCAGATAAAATCTAGAAAGAAATTTCTGAGAAGCAAATTTTGGATGTGTGAATTCATCTCACAGAGGTACACTGTTGTTTTCATTGAGCAGTATGATAGCACTGTTTTTTGTGGAATCTGCAATAAGATATCTGGGAGTGCATTGAAGCCTAAAGTGACAAAGGAAATATCCGAAGGAAAAAAAACAAAAGGAAGCTTTCTGAGAAACTTCTTTGTGATGTCTTAATGCAACTCACAGACTTACACCTTTCTTTTTGTGGAGCAGTTTACAAACACTATTTTCATGGAATCTGCAAGGGGATATTTACGAGTGCATTGAGGCAAATGACGAAAAAGGAAATATCCTCAGACAAAAACTAGAAAGAAGATTTCTGAGAAACAGTCATGTGATGCTTGAATTCAACTCACAGAGTTACACCGTAATTTTCATGGAGATGATTGGCAGCACTGTTTTGGGGAATCTGAAAAGGAATATATTGGATCACGTTGATGTCTATGGTGAAAAAGGAAATATCCTCCGATAAAAACTACAAGGAAATGTTCTAAAAAAATTCGTTGTGATGTGTGAATTCAACTTACAGAGTTATACCTTTCTTTTCATTGAGCAGTTTGCAATCCTTTTTGTGGAATCTGCAAAGCGATATATGGGAGTGCATTGAGGTCTACGGTGAAAAAGGAAATATACTCATAAAAAAAATTAGAAAGATTTCTGAGACACTACTTTTGGATGTGTGAATTCAAGTCACAGAGATACACAGTTGTCTTCATTGAGGAGTTTGATAACACTGTTTTCATGGAATCTGCAATAGCATATTTGGGAGCACACTGAAGAATATGGTGACAAAGGAAATATCCCCAGACAAAAACCAGAAAGAAGCTTTCTGATAAACTGTTTTGTGATGTGAGAATTCATCTCACAGAGATACACCTTTCTTTTCATAGAGCAGTTTGCTAACACTCTTTTCATGGAATCTGCAAACGGATATTCATGAGCACATTGAGGCCTATGGTGAAAAAGGGACTATCCTCAGACAAAAAACTAGAAGGAAGGTTTCTGAGAAACTGCTTCATGATTTGTGAATTCAACTCACAGTGTTACATGATTCTTTTCTTGTAGCAGTTTGGCAGCACTGTTTTTGGGGAATCTGAGAAGGGATAATTTGGATCTCATTGAAGCCTATGGTGACAAAGGAAATATACCCAGATAAGAGTTAGAAAGAAGGTTTTTGAAAAAGTTCTTTGTGACATGTGAATTCATCTCACAGAGTTACACCTTTCTTTTCATGGAGAATTTTGCTAACACTGTTTTCGTGCAATCTGCAAAGGGGTATTTGGGAGCAAGTTGAGGCCAATCATGAAAAAGGAAGTATCCTCAGACAAAAACCAAGAAAAAAGCTTACTGAGAAACCTCTTTATGATGTATGAATTCATCTCACGGAGTTACACTGTTATTTTCATTGAACAGTTTGCTACCAATGTTTTCTTGGAATCTGCAATCTAATATTTCAGAGAACATTGAAGCTTAGGGTGACGAAGGAAAATAACCTCATATAAAAACTAGAAAGAAGGTTTCTTAGAAACTGTTTTGTGATGTTCAACTCATCTCAAAGAGTTACAGGATTCTCTTCATAGATCAGTTTGGTAGCACTGTTTTGGGGAATCTGAGAAGGGATATACTGGATTGCTTTGATGAATATGGTGACAAACGAAATATTCTCAGATAAGAACTAGAAAGGAACTTTCTGACCAAGATAAAAACCAGAAAGAAGTTTCTGACAAACTGCTTTTTGATGACGGAATTCACCTCACAGAGTTACACTGTTCTTGTCCTTGAGCAGTTTGCTAACATTTTTTCTTGGAATCTGCAATGGGATATTTTGAATCAATTGAAGATTATGTTGATAAAGGAGATGTCATTATATAAAAAGTAGAAGGAAGCTTTCTGAGAAACTGCTTTGTGATGTGTTAATTCATCTCACAGAGTTACATGATTCTTTACATGGATTGGTATGGTAGCACAACTTTTGGGGAATCCGAAAAGGAATATTTTGGATTGCATTGAAGCCTAAGGTGACAAACGAAATATCCTCAGATAAGAACTGGAAAGAAGGTTTCTGAGAAAGTTCTTTGTGATGTGTGTATTCATCTCACAGGGTTACACCTTTCTTTTCATGGATAAGTGTGTTAACAGTGTTTTCTTGGAATCTGCTAAGGGATTTTTGGGATTACTTTGAGGCCTACGGTGCAAAAGGTAATACCCTCAGATAAAAAGTAGAAAGAAGCTTTCCGAGAAACTGCTTTGTGATGTGTGAATTCATCTCACAGAGTTACACTGTTTTTTTCATTGAGCAGTTTGCTAACAAAATTTTCTTGGAATCTGCAATGGTATATTTCAGAGTTCATTGAAGCTTATGGTGAAAAAGAAAATATCCTCCAGAGGGTGGAGCAAGATGGCCAAATAGGAACAGTTCCAGTCTCCAACTCCCAGCGCGAGTGACACAGAAGACTGGTGATTTCTGCATTTTCAACTGAGATACTGGGGTCATCTCACTGGGGACTGCCAGACAATCCGTGCTTGTCAGCTGCTGCAGGCCGACCAGCGAGAGCTGAAGCAGGGCGAGGCATTGCCTCACCTGGGAAGTGCAAGGGGGAATGGAATCCCTTTTTCTAGTCAGGCGAACTGAGACACATAACACGTGGAAAATCAGATAACTCCCACCCCAATGCTGCACTTTAAGCAAACGGGCACACCAGGAGATTATACCCACACCTCGCTGGGAGGGTCCAACAGCCACGGAGCCTCCTTCATTGCTAACACAGCAGTCGGCGATCTAACCGCAAGGCAGCAGTGAGGCTGGGGGGAGGGGCGCCCACTATTGCTGAGGCTTAAGTAGGTAAACAAAGCCGCTGGGAAGCTTGAACTGGGTGGAGCCCACAGCAGCTCAAGGAAACCTGTCTGTCTATGTAGACTCCAACTCTGGGACAGGGCACAGCTAAACAACAACAGGGGAAGCAGCAGAGGCCTATGCAGACGTGAATGACTCTGTTTGACACCTCTGAAGAGAGCAGTGGATCTCCCAACACGGAAGTTGAGATCTGAGAACGGACAGACTGCCTGCTCACGTGGGTCCCTGACCCCTGAGTAGTCTCTCTGGGAGACAACCCACACTAGGGGCAGTCTGACACCCCACACCTCACAGGGTGGAGTACACCCCGAGAGGAAGCTTCCGAAGTAAGAATCAGACAAATACACTCGCTGTTGAGCAATATTCTATCTTCTGCAACGTCTGCTGCTGATACCCAGGCAAACAGAGTCCGGAGTGGACCTCAAGCAATCTCCAACAGACCTAGAGTGGAGGGTCCTGACTATTAGAAGGAAAACTATCAAACAGGAAGAACACTTATACCAAAACACCATCAGTACGTTACCATCATCAAAGACCAGAGGCAGATAAACCCAGAAGGATGGGGAAGAAGCAGGGCAGAAAAGCTGGAAATTCAAAAAATAAGAGCACATCTCCCCCTGCAAAGGAGTGCAGCTCATCACCAGGAATGGATCAAAGCTGCTCAGAGAATGACTTTGACGAGAGGAGAGATGAAGGCTTCAGTCAATCAAACTTCTCAGAGCTAAAGGAGGAATTACATACCCAGCGCAAAGAAACTAAAAATCTTGAAAAAAGAGTGGAAGAATTGA
>NW_012118055.1:815501-815905 GCF_000951035.1 Colobus angolensis palliatus
AAAGAAAAAAGAAGAAAAAGAAATGAACAAAGCCTATAAGAAGTATGGGATTGTGTAAAAAGACCAAATCTACGTCTGATTGGGGTGCCTGAAAGTCAGGGGGTAAATGGAACCAAGTTGGAAACACTCTTCAGGATATCATCCAGGAGAACTTCCCCAACCTAGTAGGGAAGGCCAACATTCAAATTCCGGAAATACAGAGAATGCCACAAAGATATCCCACAAGAAGAGCAACTCCAAGGCACATAATTGCCAGATCCACCAAAGTTGAAATGAAGGAAAAAATCTTAAGGGCAGCCAGAGAGAAAGGCCGGGTTACCCACAAAGGGAAGCCCATCAGACTAACAGCAGACCTCTCGGCAGAAACTCTGCAAGCCAGAAGAGAGTGGGGGCCAATATTCAAC
>NW_012118055.1:816042-816343 GCF_000951035.1 Colobus angolensis palliatus
AAAAAAAAGCAGGGGTTGCAATCCTAGTCTCTGATAAAATAGACTTTAAACCACCAAAGATCAAAAGAGACAAAGAAGGACATTACTTAAAGGTAAAGGAATCAAATCAACAGGAAGAGCTGACTATACTAAATATAAATGCACCCAATACAGGAGCACCCAAATTCATAAAGCAAGTCCTTAGAAACTTACAAAGAGACTTAGATTCTCATACAATAATAATGGGAGACGTCAACACTCCACTGTCAACATTAGACAGATCAACGAGACAGAAAGTTAACAAGGATATCCAGGAATTGAA
>NW_012118055.1:817625-817948 GCF_000951035.1 Colobus angolensis palliatus
AAGGGTAATCAGTTAGGAAAAGAAGAAGTCAAATTGTCCCTGTTTGCAGATGACATGATTGTATATTTAGAAAACCCTATTGTCTCAGCTCAAAATCTCCTTAAGCTGATAAGCAACATCAGCAAAGTCTCAGGATACAAAATCAATGTACAAAATTCACAAGCATTGTTATACACCAGTAACAGACAGAGAGCCAAATCGTGAATGAACTTCCATTCACAATTGCTACAAAGAGAATAAAATACCTAGGAATCCAACTTACAAGGGATGTCAAGGACCTCTTCAAGGAGAACTACAAACCACTGCTCAGTGAAATAAAGGAG
>NW_012118055.1:818268-819320 GCF_000951035.1 Colobus angolensis palliatus
AGAAAGTGCTTTAAAGTTCATATGGAACCAAAAAAGAGCCCGCATTGCCAAGACAATCCTAAGTCGTAAGAACAAAGCTGGAGGCATCATGCTACCTGACTTCAAACTATACTACAAGGCTATAGTAACCAAAACAGCATGGTACTGGTACCAAAGCAGAGCTATAGACCAATGGAACTGAACAAAGTCCTCAGAAATAATAACACACATCTACAGCCATCTGATCTTTGACAAACCTGGGAGAAAACAGAAATGGGGAAAGGATTCCCTATTCAATAAATGGTGCTGCGAAAATTGACTAGCCATAAGTAGAAAGGTGAAACTGGATCCTTTCCTTACACCTTATAGGAAAATTAATTCAAGATGGATTAGAGACTTGAATGATAGACCTAATACCATAAAAACCCTAGAAGAAAACCTAGGTAGTACAATTCAGGACATAGGCATGGGCAAGGACTTCATGTCTAAAACACCAAAAGCTACGGCAGCAAAAGCCAAAATTGACAAATGGGATCTAATTAAACTAAAGAGCTTCTGCACAGCAAAAGAAACTACCATCAGGGTGAACACGTAACCTACAGAATGGGAGAAAATTTTTGCAATCTACTCATCTAACAAAGGGCTAATATCCAGAATCTACAAAGAACTCAAACAAATCTACTAGAAAGAAACAAACATCCCATCAAAAAGTGGGCAAAGGATATGAACAGACATTTCTCAAAAGACGACATTCATACAGCCAACAGACACATGAAAAAATGATCATCATCACTGGCCATCAAAGAAATGCAAATCAAACCCACAATGAGATACCATCTCACAACAGTTAGAATGGCCATCATTAAAAAGTCAGGAAGCAATAGGTGCTGGAGAGGATGTGGAGAAATAGGAACACTTTTACACTGTTGATGGGATTGTAAACTAGTTTAACCATTATGGAAAACAGTGTGGCGATTACTCAAGAATCTAGAACTAGATGTACCATATGACCCAGTCATCCCACTACTGGGTATATACCCAAAGGATTATAAATCATGCTGCTATAAGGACTC
>NW_012118055.1:819871-826524 GCF_000951035.1 Colobus angolensis palliatus
ATCACTTGGACTCGGGAAGGGGAACATCACACATCGGGGCCTATAATGGGGAGGGGGGAGGGGGGAGGGATTGGATTGGGAGTTATACCTGTTATAAATGCTGAATTGATGAGTGCTGATGATTTGATGCGTGCAGCACAGCAACATGGCACAAGTATACATACGTAACAAACCTGCACGTTATGCACATGTATCCTAGAATTTAAAGTATAATAAAAAAATAGGTCAGGAAGCAACAGGTGTTGGAGAGGATGTGGAGAAATAAGAACACTTTTACACTTAAAGTATAATAATAAATAAATAAATAAAAATAAAATATCCTCATATAAAAACAAGAAAGAAGCTTTCAGAGAAACGGCTTTGTGATGTTGTCATTCATGTCACAGAGCTACATGATTCTATTCGTGGGACAGACTGTTAGCAATATTTTTGGGGAATCTGAGAAAGAATATTTTGGATCACATTAAAGCCTACGGTGACAAAGGAAATAAAATCATATAACAACTGGGAAGAAGCTTTATGAGAAACTGTTTTGCAATTCATTAATTCATCTCCCTGAGGTATACCTGTCTTTTCACGGAGCAGATTGCTAACACTGTTTTTGTGGAACCTGCACAGGGATACTGTGGAGTGCATTGAGGCATATATTGAAAAAGCAAATATCCTGAGGTAAAAATTAGAAAGAACCATTCTGAGAAACTGTTTGTGATGTGCAATTTCATCTCAAAGAGATACAATGTTATTTCATTGAGCAAATTGATAACACCGTTTTCATGGAATCTTCAATAAGGTATTTGGGAGCGCATTGAAGCCTATGGTGACAAAGCAAATATCCACAGATAAAAACCATAAAAAAGGTTTCTGAGAAACTTCATTATGTTGCGTGAATTCATCTCACAGATATACACTGTTATTTTGATGGAGCAGTTTGATAACCTTGTTTTGGGGGGATCTTAGACGGGATATTTAGGATCACATTGAAGCCTATGGAGACAAAGGAAATATCCTGAGATTAAAACTAGAAAGAAATTTTTTGAGAAAGCCCTTTATGATGTATGAACTTACCTCACAGTGTTACACCTTTCTTTTCATGGAGCAGTTTGCTAATACTGTTTTCACCGAATCTGCAAAGGAATATTTGGGAGTGCACTGAGTCCTCTGTTGAAAATGGAAATATCCCCAGATATAAACAGGAAAGAAGCTTTCGGAGAAAGTTCTTTGTGATGTGGGAATTCATCTCACAGAGTTACCCCTTACTTTTCATGGAGCAGTTTCCTAACCCTATTTTTATGGAACCTGCAAAGGGATGTTTTGGAGTGCATTGAGACATATGTTAGTAAAGGAAATATCCTCAGATAAAAACTAGAAAGAAGCTTTCTGATAAACTGCTTTGTGATGTGTGAATTCATCTCACAGAGTTACAATGTTGTTCTCATTGAGCAGTTTGCTAACACTGTTTTCTTGGAATCTGCAATGGGATATTTCAGAGTGCATTGAGGCTTATGGTGATAAAGAAAATATCCTCATATTAAAACTAGAAATAAGCCTTCTGAGAAACCACTTTTGGATGTGTTAAATCATCTCACAGTGTTACACGATTCTTTTCATGGATCACTTTGCCAGCATTGCTTTGGGGGAATCTAAGAAAGGATATTTTGGATGGCATTGTTGCCTATGGTTACTAAGGAAATATCCCCAGATAAAAAGTAACAAGTAGTTTTCCAACATAGTTCCTTGTGATGTGTAAAATTGTCTCACAGAAATATACCTTTCTTTTCATGAGGCAGTTTGCTAACAGAGTTTTCATGGCATTTGCAAAAGGACACTTGGGAGTGCCTTGAAGCCTGTAATGTAAAAGGAAATATCCTCAGATAAAAACTAGAAAGATGCTTCCTGAGAAACTGCTATGTGATTTGTGAATTCAACTCACAGAGTTACACAGTTCCTTTCATCGAACAGTTTGATAACACTGTTTTCTTGCATTCTGCAATGGGATATTTTGGAACGTGTTGAAGGCTATGTTGCCAAAGGAAATAGCCTCATATAAAAACTAGAAAGAAGCTTTCAGAGACACCAGTTTGTGATGTTTATTTCATATCACAGATTTACACGATTCGTTCCATGGGTCAGTTTGGTAGCAGTGTGTTTGGGGAATCTGAGATGGGACATTTTGAATTTTATTGGAGCCTACACTGACAAAGGAAACATTTTCATATAAAAACTGGAGTCTTTCTGAGAAACCACTCTGTGATGTGTTAATTTATCTAATAGCATTACCCCACACTTTTCATGGAGCAGTTTTGTGACATTGCTTTTGGGGAACTTGAGAAGGGACATTTTGAATTGTATTGAAGCCTATGGTGACAAAGGAAATAACCTCAGATAAAAACTAGAAAGAAGCTTTCTGAGAAACTGATTTGTGATGTGTGAATTCATCTCAGAGATTTACACCTTTCTTTTCAAGGAGCAGTTTTCTGACACTGTTTTCCTGGAATCTGCACAGGGATATTTGGGAGTGAATTGAGGCCTAAGGTGTAAAAGCAAATATCCGCAGATAAGAATTGTAAAAAAGGTTTCTGAGAATGTTCTTTGTGATGTGTGAGTTCATCTCAGGGAGTTACACATTTCTTTTCTTGGAGCACTTTGCTAACTCTGTTTTCCTTGAATCTGCAAAGGGACATTTGGGAGCGCTTTGAGGCCTACAGTGAAAAAACAGATATCCTCAGAGAAAAACTAGGAAGAAGCTTTCTGAGAAACTGCTTTGTGATGTGTGAATTCAACTCACACAGTTACACTGTTCTTTTCATTCAGCAGTCGGCCAGCACTGTTTTCTTGGAATCTACAATGTGATATTTTGGAGCACTTTGAAGCTTATTGTAATAAAAGAAATATCCTCAGAAAAAAACTAGAAAAAAGCTTTCTGAGATACCACTTTATGATGTGTGAATTCATCTTTCAGGGTTACACAACAACTTTTCATGGAACAGTTTGGTAGCACTGCTACTGGGTAATCTGAGAAGGAATATTTTGGATTGTATTGAAGTCTATGGTGACAACGGAAATATCCTCTGATAAAAAGTAGAAAGAACCTTTCTGAGAAAGTTCTTTGTGATGTGTGAGTTCATTACACATAGTTAAAATTGTCGTTTCATGAAGCAGTTTGCTAACACTGTGTTCATAGAATGTGCAAATGGATATTTGGGTGCGCATTGAGACCTATGGTGAAAAAGGAAATTTCCTCACATGAAAACTAGAAGGAAGCTTTCTGAGAAACTACTTTGTGATGTGTGAATTCAACTTACATATTTACACTGTTCTTTCCAATGAGCAGTTTGCCAAAATGGTTTTCTTGGAGACTGCAATGGCATGTTTCAGAATGTATTGAAGTTTACTGTGAAAAGGAAGTATCCTGAGACAAAAAGTAAAAATAAGCTTTCTGAGAAATTGCTTTGTGACATATGAATACATTCAGAGAGTTACACTGTTCTTTTCATTGAGAAGTTTGCTAACCATGTTTTCCTGTAATTTGCAATGGTATATTTCAGAGTGCATTGAAGCTTATGGTGACAAGAGAACTATCCTCATATAATAACTAGAGAGCAGTTTTCTGAGAAACGGTTTTGTGATTTGTGAATTCATCTCACAGAGTTACATGATTCTTTCAAAGGAGCAGTTTGGTAGAACTGTTTCTGGGAAATCCGAGAAGGGATATTTTGGATCACATTGAAGCCTATGATGTCTAAGGAAATATCCTCAGACAAAACCTGGAAGAAGCTTTCTGAGAAAGTTCTTTGTGATGTGTGAATTTATCTCTCTGAATGAGACCTTTACCTTCATGGAGCAGTTTGATAACACTGTTTTGTGGAATCTGCACAGGGATACTCTGGAGCGTATTGAGGCATATATTGAAAAAGCAAATATCCTGAGGTAAAAATTAGAAAGAACCATTCTGAGAAACTGTTTGTGATGTGCGATTTCATCTCACAGAGATACAATGTTATTTCATTGAGCAGATTGATAACACTGTTTTCGTGGAATCTGCAAAGGGATATTCAGATGTGAATTGATACCTATGGTGACAAAGGAAGTATCTTCATGGAAAATCCTAAAAGAAACTTTCTGAGAATCTGCTTTCTGGTGTGTGAATTCAACTCAAAGAATTACACTTTTCTTTTCATTGAGCAGTTTGCCAACACTGTTTTCTTGTAATCTTCCATGGGATATTTTGAAGCGCATTGAAGCTTAGTGTGAAAAAGGAAATATCCTCAGAAAAAACCTAGAAAGAAACTTTCTGAGAGACTGCTCTGTGATTTCTGAATTCATTACATAGAGTTACATGATTATTTTCATCTAGCAGTTTGGTAACCCTATTTTGGCGGAAGGTGAGAGGAGATATTTTGGATCACATTGAAGCCTACATTTACAAAGGCAATATCCTTAGATAAAAAACTAAAAGAAGCTATCTGAGAAACTAAATGTTTTGGGATGTCTGAATTCATCTAATAGAGTTACATTGTTCTTTTCAATGTGCAGTTTACTAGCACTATTTTCTTTGAATCTTCAATGGTATATTTTCGAGTGCATTGAAGCTTATGGTGACAAAGGAAATAACCTCAGACAATAAATAGAACGAAGGTTTCTGAGAAACTTCCTTGTGATTTGTGAATTCATCTCAGAATTGCACGATTCTTTTCATGGAGCAGTTTGGTAGCACAATTTTTGGGGAATCTGAGAAGGG
This sequence comes from Colobus angolensis palliatus, assembly GCF_000951035.1. Taxonomy (NCBI): domain Eukaryota; kingdom Metazoa; phylum Chordata; class Mammalia; order Primates; family Cercopithecidae; genus Colobus; species Colobus angolensis. The sequence goes on from NW_012118055.1 coordinate 824,610, forward strand.
ATATATTGGATCTCATTGAAGCCTATGGTGACAAAGGAAATATACTCATATAAAAACTAGAAAGATTTCTAAGAAACTGCTGTGAGATGTGTTAATTCATCTCACAGCCTAACATGATTCTTTTCATGGATTAAGCTGTTAGCACTGTTTATGGGGAATCTGAAAAAGTATATTTCTTAATGCTTTGATGTCTATGGTGACACAGGAAATATTCCCACCTAAAATCTAGAAAGAAGCTTTCTCTGCAAGTCCTTTTTGTTGCGTGAATTTATCTCACAGAGTTACACCTTACTTTTCATGGAGCAGTTTGCTAATACAGTTTTTGTGGAATCTGCAAAGGGATACTTGGGAGTGTTTTGAGGTCTATAGTGAAAAAGAAAATACACTCAGAGAAAAACTAAAGAGAATATTTCTGAGAAACTGCTTTGTGGTGTGTTAATTCAGCACAGAGAGTTACACTCTTCTTTTCATGGGGAAGTTTGCTAAAACCGTTTTTTTGGAATCTACAATGACTTATTTCAGAACACAATGAAACTTATTGTGAAAAAGGAAATATCCTCAGACAAAAACTAGAAAAAAGCTTTCTGAGAAACTGCTTTGTGATCTGTGAATTCATGTCACAGGTTACACTGTTCTTTTCATTGAGCAGTTTACTAACACTGTTTTTTTGGAATCTGCAATGGGATATTTCTGAGTGCATTGAAGCCTATGGTGACAAAGGACATATCCTCAGATAAAAACTAGAAATAAGCAATCTGAGAAAGTTCTTTGAGACGTTTGAATTCATCTCACACAGTTACATGTTTCCTTTCATGGGACAGCTTGGTATCAAAGTTTTTTTGGAATCTATAAAGGGCTACAAGGGAGTGCATTGAGGCCTATATTAAAGAAATATATATACTCACAGAAAAACCAAAAAGAAGCTTTCTGAGAAACTGATTTTTGATGTGTAAATTCATCTTACTGAGTTACACCATTATTTTCATTGAGCAGATTGATAATAGAAACATTCTGAGAAACTGCTTTGTGATATGTGAATTCAGTTCACAGAGTTACACTGTTCTTTTCATTGAGCAGTTTTTAAACACTGTTACCTCGGAATCTGTAATGGGATATTTCAGAGCACATTGAAACTTACTGTGAAAAAGGAATAATCCTCAGACAGAAAGTAGATAGATACTTTCTGAGAAAATATTTTGTGATTTGTGAATTCTTCTCACAGAGTCACACGATTCTTTTCTTCGATCAGTTTGATATCACTGTTTTTGAGAAATCTGAGAAGGGTAGTTTTGGATTTCATTGAAGCTTATGGTGACAAAAGAAATATCCTCAGATATAAATTAGAAAGACGCTTTCTGAGAAGGCTGTTTGTGATGTGTGAATTCATATCACAGAGTTGCAACTTTCTTTACACGGAGCAGTTTCGTATCACTGTTTTCGTGGAAACTGCAAAGGGATATTTGGGAGCACATTGAGACCTAGAGTGAAAAATGAAATGTTCTTTGATTAAAAACTAGAAAGAAGCTTTCTGAGAAATTTCTTTGTGATGTGTGAATCCATCTCAGAGAGGTACACTGTTCTATTCCAAGCCGTTTGCTCACACTGTATTGTTGGAATCTGCAATGGGATATTTCAGAGCGCATTGAAACTTATGGTAAAAAAGGAAATATCCTCATATAAAAACTAGAAAGAAGCTTTCTGAGAAATGGCTTTATGATGTGTTAATTCATCTCATAGAGTTACACGATTGTTTTCATGGTTCAGTTTGGTAGCACTGTTTTTGTGGAATCTGAGAAGGGATATTTTCAATTGCATTAAAGCCTATGGTGACTAAGGAAATATAATCAGATAAAAATTAGAAAGAGGGCTTCTGAGAAAGTTCTTTGAGTTATGTGAATTCATCTCACAGAGTACA
>NW_012118055.1:827349-877700 GCF_000951035.1 Colobus angolensis palliatus
ACTGTAGCATCAGAAGAACTGATTTCAAAGCCAGTTTCGTTGGTCAGCATGGTTAAAACTTCAGAAGGATCCTGTGCTCTTAGGCTTTCCACAACCTTGATATCCAGCGGAGTTCTGGGTCCTGTTTTGGAGGATTGGGTGGCACTGTTGTAATGAGAATCTTCACTGTAGCATCAGAAGAACTGATTTCAAAGCCAGTTTCGTTGGTCAGCATGGTTAAAACTTCAGAAGGATCCTGTGCTCTTAGGCTTTCCACAACTTTGTTCCCCAGGGCAGCAACAGCTTCCAATGTTGGCAGGATCTTAAGTATCACCACTAGGTCAGCCACATTGTGTCCTGTAGTCATTGTCCCCTTTTTATAGGATCCCACCTGTCGAACTTCTTCAATTTGCACTTCAAATGTCCCTGGAGCCACAGTCAGATTATCAATCACATTGTTTATTTTTGTCACCAGAGAAAGGATAGACGCCTGTTCAGCAGAATTAGGAGCCAGGTCCTGATTCCTCTTCAGCAAGGCCTCACTGAAGGAAGTTTCATCAGGTGCTGGCTTGACCCGGGGGAAGGCCATTTCACACAAATAGAAGTCAAATGGGATATGTGGTACAAAGGGCCTGAACCCTCCTCCTGGGCCTCCTCTGGAACCAAAGCACCCACCACGACCACGGCCTCTGTCACCCCTCATGGCACCTTAAAACACGAACAATGGAGGCTGCACCAACCGCCCCTTTCCTCTGAGGAGCAGACAACTGAACTTACACCGTTCTTTTCATGGCGCAGTTTGCTAACACAATTTTCGTGGAATCTGCAAAGGGATATTTGCGAGCAAATTGAGGATTATAGTGAAAGAGTAAATATCCTCATAGTAAAACGAGAAAGAAGCGTTCTGAGAAACTGTTTCATTATGTGTGAATTCATCTCACAGAGTTACACCTTTCTTTTCATGGAGCAGATTGCTAACACTGTTTTCGTTGAGTCTGCAAAGGGATATTTGGTAATGCATTGAGGCCTATGGTGGAAAAGGAATTATCCTCAGATAAAAAGTAGAAAGAAGCTTTCTGAGAAAGTTCTTCGTATTGTGTGAATTCATCTCACAGAGTTGCAGATTTCTTTTCATGGATCAGTTTGCTAACACAGTTTTCGTGGAATCTGCAAAGGGATATTTGGGAGCACATTGAGACATGTAGTGAAATAGAATATATCCTCATAGGAAAACCAAAAAGAAGCTTTCTAAGAGACTGTTTTGTAATGTGTGAATTCACCTCACAGAGTTACACTGTACATTTCATTGAGCAGTTTGATAACACTGTTTTCATGGAATCTGCACTAGGGTATTTGAGAGCGCTTTGAAAACTATGATGACAAAGAAATTATCTTCAGAGAAATACCAAAAAGAAGCCTTCTGAGAAATTACTTTGTGATGTGTGAATTCAACTCACATACTTACACTGCTCTTTTCATTGAGCAGTTTTTTAACACTGTTTTCTTGGAAATTAGAGTGAGATATTTTGGAGCACATTGAAACTTATTGTGGAAAGGGAAATATCCTCAGACAAAAACTAGAAATATACTATCTGAGAAACTTTTTTGTTATTTTTGAATTCATATCAGAGAATTATACGATTCTTTTCTTAGATCAGATTGGTAGCACTGTTTTTAGGGAATCTGAGAAGGGATATTTTGGATCCCATTGATGCCTTTGGTGAGAAGGGAAATATCCTCAGTTAAAAACTATATTGAAGCTTACTGAGAAAGTTATTTTTGATGTTTCAATTCATCTCACAGAGTTACAACTTTCTTTTCATGGAACAGTCTGATAACACTCTTTGTGGGGAATCTGCAAAGTGATATTTGGGAGCACATTGAGATCTATAGTTAAAAAAGAAGTATCCTCAGATAAAAACCAGAAAAAACGTTTTCTGAGAAACTGCTTTGTGATGTGTGAATTCATCTCAAATAGTTACACCCTTCTATTCACTGAGCAGCTTGATAACCAGTTTTCGTGAATTCTACAGTAGGATATTTGGGAGATCATTGAAGCCTATGGTGACAAAGGAAATATACTCAGATAAAAACCAAAAAGAAGCTTTCTGAGAAACTGCATTGTGTTGTCAATTCATCTCACAGGATTACACTGCTCTTTACATTGTGCAGTTTACTAACACTGTTTTCTTGCAATCTGCAATGAGATATTTCGAAGTGCATTGAATCTTTGGTGATAAAGGGAATATCCTCATATGAAAGCTAGAAATAGGATTTCTGAGAAACCACTTTGTGATGTGTTAATTCATCTCACAGTGTTACACAATTCTTCTCATGGATCACTTTGTTGGCACTGTTTTTGTGGTATCTGAGAAGGGATAATTTGGATCTCATTGAAGCCTATGGTGACTAAGGAAATGTCCCCAGATAAAAGCTGGTAAGAAGCATTCTGAGAAATTTCTTTATGATATGTGAATGCGTCTCACCAGGCTACAACTTTCTTTTTATGGAGCAGTTTGCTAACACTGTTTTTGTGAAATCTGCAAGGGGACATTTTCGAGTGCATTGAGGCTATAGTGAGAAAGGAAATATCCTCAGAAAAAAATGAGAAAGAAGATTTCTCTAAAACTGCTTCATGATGTGTGTATTCATCTCACAGAGCTACACCATTCTTTTCAATGAGCAGTTTGATAACACTTTTCTCGTGGAATCTGCAATAGGATATTAGGGAGAACAATGAAGCCTGTGGTGACAAAGGATATATCCTCAGATAAAAACCAAAAAGGAGCTTTCTGAGAAACTGCATTGTGTTGTGTCAATTCATCTCACAGAGTCACACTCTTCTTTTAATCGAACAGTTTACTAACACTGTTTTCTTGGAATCAGCAATAGGATATTATGGACCGCATTGAAGCTTATGGTGACAGAGGAAATATCCTCAGACAAAAACTAGAAGGAAGCTTTCTGAGAAACTGCTTTATGAAAACATTACAGGACATTTTGGATCGCCTTGAAGCCTATGGTGACAATGGAAATATCCTCAGTTGAAAATTATAATGAAGCTTTCTGAGAAACTTCTTTATGATGTGGGAATTCATTTTACACTGTTACCCCTTTCTTTCATGGAGCAGTTTGCTGACTGTTTCTGTGGAATCAGCAAAGGGATGTTTTGGAATGCATTGAAGCCTATAGTGAAAAGGGAAATATCCTCAGACAAAAGCTAGAAAGAAGATTTCTGAGAAACTGCTTGATGATGTGTGAACTCATCTCACGGAGGTACACTGTTCTCTTCATTTAGCAGTCTGCCTACAGTGTTTTATTGAAATTTGTCATGGGATATTTGGAGTGCATTGAAGCTTACAGTGACAAAAAAAATCCTCAGACAAAAACGAGAAGGAAGCTGTCTGAGAAACTGCTTTGTGATTTCTGTATTAATATCACAGAGTTACACGATTTCTTTCATGGAGCAGTTTGCTATCACTGTTTTTGGGGAATCTGTGATTGGATATTTTGCATCACATTGAAGATTATGTTGACAAAGGAATTGTCCTCAGGTAAAAATTATAAAGAAGCTTTCTGAGAAACTTCTTTGTGATGTGAGAATTCATTTCATAGGGTTACCCCTTCCTTTCCATGAAGCAGTATGCTAGCACTGTTTTCGTGGAATCTGCAAAGGGATATTTGGAAGCGAATTTAGGTGTATGGTGAAAAAGGAAATATCTTCAAAATAAAACTAGAAAGAAGCTTTCTGAGAATCGGCTTTGTGATGGGTGAATTCATCTCACAGTGTTACACTGTTTGCTTCAGTTAGCAGTCTGCTAACACTGCTGTCTTGTAACTGCAATGGGATATTTCCAAGTGCATTGAAGCTTATGGTGACAAAGGAAATATCATCATATAAAAACTAGAGAGAGCTTTTCTGAGAATCTGCTTTGTGATGTTTGAATTCATGGCACAGAGTTACACTGTTATTTTCATGGAGGAGTTTACTAACACTGTTTTCTTTAAATCTACAATGGCATATTTTGGAACATATTTAAGCTTTTGGTGACCAGGGAAATATCCTCATACAAAAACTAGAAAAAAGCAATCTGAGAAACTGCTTTATGATGTGTTAATTCATGTCACAGAGTTACATGATTCCTTTCATGGATGAGTTTGGTAGCACTGTTTTTGGGGTATCTGAGAAAGGATATTTAGGATCACCATGAGGCCTATGGTGACTAAAGGAATATCCTCAGATAAAAACTAGAATAAAGCTCTCTGAGAAACTTCTTTGGGATGTGTGAATTCAACTCACAGAGATACACCTTTCGTTTCATGGAGCAGTTTGATAGCCCTGTTTTTGGGGAATCTGCAAAGGGATATTTGGGAGCACATTGAGGCCTATGGTATCAAAGGAAATATCCTCATATTAAAACTAGAAAGAAGCTTTCAGAGAAACTGTTTTGTAATGTGTGAATTCATCTCACAGTGGTACACAATTATATTCATTGAGCAGTTTGATAATACTGTTGTCTTGGAATGTACAATAGTATATTTGGGAGTGCATTGAAGCCTATGGTAACAAAGGAAATATCCTCAGATGAAAACCAAAAATAAGCTTTCTGAGAAACTGTTATGTGATGTGTTAACTCATCTCACAGAGTTACACTATTCTTTTCATGGAACAGTTTGGTAGCACTGTTTTGAGGAATCAGCAAAGGGATATTTTCGATCATATTGAAGCCTAAGGTGACACAGGAAATATCCTGAGTTAAAATCTAGAAAGAAGCTTTCTGGAAACTCCTTTGTGATGTGTGAATTCATCTCACAGCATTACACGTTTCTTTTTATGGAGCTGTTTCCTAACATTCTATTTGTGGAATCTACAAACTGGTATTTGGGAGCACATTGAGGCCTATGGTGAAAAAGGGCATATCTTCATAGGAAAACTAGAAAGAAGCCTTCTGAGAAACTGCTTTGCGATGTGTGAATTCATCTCACAGAGTTACACTGTTCTTCTCCATGCGTAATTTGCTAAGACTGTTTTCTTGGAATCTGAAATGGAATATTCAGGAGTGCATTGAAATTTATGGTGACGAAGAAAGTATCCTCATATAAAAAATAGAAAGAAGCTTTCTGAGAAACTGCTTTGTGATGTGTTAATTCATCTCACAGGGTTATACGATTCTTTTCATGGATCAGTTTGGTAGTATTGTTTTTGGTGAATCTGAGTCAGGATATTTTGGATCACTTTGAACACTGTGGTGACAAAGGAAATATCGTCAGATTAAAACTATGAAGAATATTTCTGAGAAAGTTCTTTGTCATGTGTGAATTCATCTCACAGAGTTACATCTTTCCTCTCATGGATCAGTTTGCTAACACTGTTTTCATGGAATCTGCAAAGGGACATTTATGAGTACATTGAGTACTGTGGTTAAAAAGGAATTATTCTCAGATAAAAGCTAGAAATAAATTTTCTAAGAAACTGCTTCATGATGTGTGAATTCATTTCACAGAGTTACACTGTTCTTTTCATAGAACAGTTTGTTTGGAAACCCTATTTTCTTGGAATCTGCAATGGGATTTTTCAGAGTACATTGAAGCTTAAGGTGACAAACGAAATACCATCATATAAAAAATAGAAAGAAGCTTTCTGAGAAACTGCTTTGTGATTTGTGAATTTATCTCACAGATTTACATGATTCTTTTCATGGAGCACAGTGGTAGCACTGTTTTGTGGAACATGAGGAGGAATATTTTTGATTGCATTGAAGTCTACTGTGATGAAAGAAATGTCCTCAGATTAAAACTAGAAAGAAGCTTTCTGAGATCCCACACTGTAATGTGTTTATTCATTTCAAAGAGTTACATGATTCTTTCCATGGATCATTTTTGTAGCACTGTGTTTGAGGAATCTCAGAAAGGATACTTTGGATAGCATTAAAGCCTAAGGTGATGGAGGAAATATCCTCAGATAAAAACTAGAACGAAAGTTTTTGAGAAAGTTCTTTGTGATGTATGAATTGAACTCACAGAGTTACAGCTTTCTTTTCATAGAGCAGTTTGCTAACACTTTTTCTTGGAATCTGCAATGGGATATTTCAGAGCACATTGGGGCGTTTGGTGAAAATGGAAACAGCCTCAGATAAAAACTAGAAAGAAGCTTTCTGTGAAACTGCATTGTGATGTGTGAATTCATCTCACAGAGTTAGACCGTTCTTCTCATTCAGCAGTTTGATAAGTCTTGATAACAGTTTGATAACAGCAGTTTGATAAGTCTTGATGACAGTTTGATAAGTCATGAATCACTTTGGTAGCACTGTTTTTGGGGAATCAAAGAAGGTATATTTTGGATTAAATTGAAGCCTATGGTGACAAGGGAAACATCCTCAGATAATAACTAGAAAAAAGCTTTCTGATAAAGTTCTTTGTGATGTGTGAATTCATCTCACAGATTTACACCTTTATTTTCATGTAGCAGTATGCTAACACTGTTTTTTTGGAATCTGTATTGGGATACTTCATTGCGCATTGAAGCTTACATTGACAAAGGAAATATATTAATATAAAAATTAGAAAGTAGCTTTCTGAGAAACTTCTTTGTGATGTGTTAATTCATCTCACAGAGTTACATGGTTCTTTTCATGGATCAATTCTTTAGCATTGGTTTTCGGGTATGTGAGTAGAGATATTTTGGATAGCACTGAAGCCTAGGATAACAAAGAAATTATCCTCAGATAAAAGCCAGAAAGAAACTTTCTGAGAAAGGTTTTTTGGGATGTTTGATTTCATCTCACAGAGTTACACCTTTTTTTTTCATGGAGCAGTGTGTTTAACACTGTTTTCATGGAATCTGCAAGGGGATATCTAGGAGCATACTGAGACCTATATTGAAAAAGGAAATATCCTCAGATAAAAACTACAAAGAATATTTCTGAGAAACTTGTTTGTTATGGGTGAATTCTATTCACATTGTTACACCTTACTTTTCTTTGAGACGTTTGATAACACTGTTTTCCTGGAGTCTGCAATGGGATATTTGGGAGTGCATCAAAGCCTACGGTGACAAAAGAAATATCCCCATAGAAAAACCAAAAAGAAGCTTTCTGAGAAACTGCTCTGTGATGTGTGAATTCAACTCACAAAGTTGCAGTGTACTTTTCATTGAACAGTTTGCTAACACTGTTTTCTTGCAATCTACAATGGGATAGTTCAGAATGCATTAAAGTTTATTGTGAAAAAGTGAGTATCCTCAGACAAAAACTAGATAGAAACATTCTGAGAAACTGTTTGCTGATTTGTGAATTCATCACACAGTGTTACATGGTTCTTCTCATGGATCAGTTTGATAGAACTTTTTATGGGGAATCTGAGAAGGGATATTTTGGATCGCATTGAAGCCTATGGTGACAAAGGAAATATTCTCAGATAAAAACTATGAAAACTATAAAGAAGCTTTCTGAGAAAGTTCTTTTTGATGTGTGAATTCATCTCACAGAGTTACACGTCTCTTTACATGAAGAAGTTTGCTAACACTGTTTTGGTGAAATCTGCAAGTGGATATTTGGGAGTGCATTGAGGTCGATACTGAAAAAGGAAATATCCTCATAGAAAAACTAGAAAGAAGCTTACTGAGAATCAGATTTGTGATGTTTGAATTCAATGCACAGAGTTTCACTGTTGTTTCCATGGAGTAGTTAGCTAACACTGCTTTCTTGGAATCTACAATGGCATATTTCAGAGTGCAGTGAAGCTTAGTGTGAAAAAGGAAATATCCTCAGGCAAAAACTAGAAAGAAACTTTCAGAGAAACTGCTTGTGGTATGTGAATTGATGTCAGAGAATTACAGAGTTCTTTTCATTGAGCAGTTTGCTAACACTGTTTTCTTAGAATTTGCAATGGGATATTTCAGAGCGCATTGAAGCTTATGGTGACAAAGGAAATATACTCATATAAAAACTAGAAAGAAGCTTTCAGAGAAATCACTTTGGGATGTGTTAATTCATCTGACAAAGGTACACGATTGTTTTCATGGATCAGTTTGGTAGCAGTGTTATTGGGGAATCTAAGAAGGAATATTTTGGATCACATTGAAGCCTATGGTGACTGAGGACATATCCTCAGATAAAAACTAGAAAGAGTCTATATGAGAAAGTTCTTTGTGATGTGTGAATTCATTTCACAGAGTTACACTTTTCTTATGATGGGGGAGTTTGCTCACACAGTTTTTGTGGAATTGGCAAAGGAATATTTGGGAATGCATTGAGACCTATAGTGAAACAGGAAATATCCTCATAGGAAATCCGAAAGGAAGCTTTCTGAGAAACTGTTTTGTAATGTGTGAATTCATCTCACAGGGGTACACCATTATTTTTATTGAGCAGTATGAAACACTGTTTTTGTGGAATTCACAATACGATATTTGGGAGCGTATTGAAGCCTTAGGTGACAAAGGAAATATCCTCATAGAAAATTCAAAAAGAAGCTTTCTGAGAGACTGCTTTGTGATGTGTGAATTCAGTTCACAGAGTTACAGTCCTCCTTTCGTTGAGCAGTTTGCTAACATTGTTTTCATGGAACATGCAATGAAATATTTTGGAGTGCATTGAAACTTGTTGTGAAAAAGGAAATATAATCAGACAAAGACTAGAAATACATTTTCTGAGAGACAGCTTTGTTATTTTTGAATTCATCTCACTGAGTTACATGATTCTTTTCATAGATCAGTTTGATAGCACTATTTTGGGCAAGCTGAGAAGGGATATTTGGGATATCATTGAAGTCTGTTTTATCTAGGGAAATATCCTCAGAATAAAAGTATAAACGAGCTTTCTGAGTAACTACTTTGTGATGTGTGAATTCGTCTCACAGAGATACATCTTTGTTTTCATGGAGCAGTTTGCTCAAACTGTTTTCGTGGAATCTTTAAAGGGATATTTGAGAACGCATTGAGGTCTCTGGTGAAAAGGAAATCTACTCAGATAAAAATTAGAAAGAAGTTTTCTGACAAACTGATTTGTGATGGATGAATTCGTCTCACAGAACTACACTGTGCTTTTCTTTGTGCCGTTTGATAGCAGTGTTTTCCTGGAGTCTGCAATAGAATATTTGGCAGAGTATTGAAACCTATGGTGACAGAGGAAATATCCTCAGACAAAAATTTGAAAGAATCCTTCTGAGAAACTGCTTTGTGATATATGAATTCATCTCACAGCATTACCCTGTTCTTTTCATTAAGCAGTCTGCTAATGCTGTTTTCTTGGAATCTGCAATGGGATATTTTGGAGCGTATGGAAGCTTATGGTTACAGAGTAACACCTTTCTTTTCATGGAGCAGTTTGGTAGCCCTGTTTTTGGGGCATCTGAGAAGGACTCTTTTGGATCACAGTGAAGCTTTTGGTGTCAAAGAAAATATCCTCAGATTAAAACTAGAAAGAAGCATTCAGAGAGACTTATTTGTGATGTGTGAATTCATCTCATGGAGTTACACCTTTCTTTTCGTGGACCAGTTTGCTAACACTATTTTCTTGGAGTCTGCAATGGGATATTTGGGAGTGAACTGAGGCCTATGGTGAAAAAAGAAATATCCTCAGATTAAAATTAGAAAGAAGGTTTCTGAGAACTTGCTTTGTGAAGTGTGTATTCATCTCACAGAGTTACACTGTTGTTTTCATTGAGCAGTTTGCTAACACTGTTTTCTAGGTATCTGCAGTGGGATACGTAGGAGTGCATTGAAGTTCATGGTGAAAAGGAAATTCATTCATATAAAAACTGGAAAGAAGCTTTCTGAGAAACTTCTTTGTGATGTATTAATTCATCTCACAGTGTTACATGATTCTTTTCATGGATCAAGTTTTTAGCACTGTTTTTGGGGAATCTGAGTAGGAATATTTTGGATCGCATTGAATCCTATGGTGACAAAGGAAGTATCCTCAGATAAAAACTTGAAAGACGCTTTCTGAGAAATAACTTTGTGATATGTGAATTCATCTCATAGTCACACCACTGTTTTTATGGAGCAGTTTGGTAGCACTGTTTTTGGGGAATCTGGGAAGGGAAATTTTGAATTGCATTTAAGCCTCTGGTGAGAACAGATATATCCTCGGATAACCAAAAGAAGCTTTCTGTGAAACTACTGTGTGATGTGTGAATTCTTCCTACAGAGTTATACCATTCTTTTCATTGAGAAGATTGCTTACTCTTTTTCATGGAATTTGCAATAGGATATTACAGAGCCCTCTGAGGAATATGGTGTAAAAGAATATATGCTGAGTGAAAAACTAGAAGGAAGCTTTCTGAGAAACAGCTTTGTGATGTGTGAATTCATCTCACATAGTTACACCTTTCTTTTCAAGGACAATTTTGGTAGCACTGTTTTTGAGGAATCTGAGAAGAGATATTTTGAATTGCATTGAAACCTACTGTGACAAAGGAAATATCCTCAGACAGAAATCAAATAGAAGCTATCTGAGAAACTGCTTTGTGATGTGTGAATTCAACTCAGAGATTTACACCTTTCTTTTAATTGAGCAGTATGCTAACAGTGTTTTCTTGGAAAATGCAATGGGATATTTCTGAGAGCATTGACGTTTATAGTGACAAAGCAATTAACCTCAGATAAATCTAAAAAGATGCTTTCTGGAAAAATTATCTGTAATGGGTGAATGATCTCACAGAATACACCTTTCTTTTCATGGGGTAGTTTGTTAACACTCTTTCGTGGAATATGTAAAGGGATATTTGGGACCACATTGAGGCCTATTGGGAAAAGGAACTATGCTTAGATAAAAACTAGAAAGAAGCCCTCTGAGAAACTGCTTTTTGATGTGTGAATTCATCTGACAGAGTTACACTGTTCATTTCATTGAGCAGTTTGCTAACACTCTTTTCTTGGAATTTGCAATGGGATATTATGCATCACATTGAGACCTATAGTGAAAAAGTAAACATCCTCAGATAAAACTAGAATGAAGTTGTCTGAGAAAGTGATTTGTGATGTGTGAATTCATGTTAATGAGTTACACTGTTCTTTTCATTCACCAGTTTGATAACACTGTTTTCCTGGAATCTGCAATAGGATATTTGGGAGCACACTGAAGCCAATGGTGACAAAAGTAATATCCACGGAGAAAAACTAGAAAGAATATTTCTGAGAAACTGCTTTGTCATTTAAGAATTCACCTCACCGAATTACACAATTCTTTTCATGGAGAAGTTTGGTCTTAATGTTTTTTGGGAATCTGAGAAGGGATATATTGGATCGCATTGAAGCCTATGTTGACAAAGGAAATATTCTCAGACAAAAGGTAGAAAGAAGCTTTCTGAGAAGGGACTTTGTTTTGTGTGAATACATCTCACGGAGTTACACCTCAATTTTCATGTAGCAGTTTGCTAACACTGTTGTAGTGGAATGCCAATTGATATTTCAGAGTACATTGAGGCCTACGGTGAGAAAGGAAATATCCTCAGACAGAAAGTTGAAGGAAGCTTTCTGAGAAACTCCTTGGTGATGTCTTAATTCATCTCACAGAGTTACACAGTTCTTTTCCTGGAGAAGTTTGCTAACACTGTTTTCTTGGAATCTGCAATGGGATATTTCGGATTGCGTTGAAGCTTAATATGACAAAGGAAACATTCTCAGACAAAAAATATAAAGACAATTTCTGAGAAACTGCTTTTTGATTTCTGAATTCATATCACAGACTTACACGATCCTTCTCATGGAGCAGTTTGGTAACACTGTTTTTGGGGAATCTGAGAAGGGATATTTTGGATCACATTGAAGCCTATGGTGAAAAAGAAAGTATCCTCAGATAAAAACTAGAATGAAGCTTTCTGAGAAAGACTTTGTGATATGTGAATTCATCTTACATCTTTACACCTTTCTTTTCATGGAACAGTTTGCATAAACTGGTTTCATGGAATGTGCCATGGGATATTTGGGAGCACATTGAGGCCGATGGTGTAAAAGGAAATATCCTCAGATAAAAACTAGAAGGAAGCTTTCTGAGAAAACACTTTGTGATACATTAATTCATCTCAAAGAGTTAAATGATTACTTTCATAGATCAGTTTGGGAGCTCATTTGGGGAATCTGTAAAGGGATATTTTGGATCACTTTGAAGCCTATGGTGACAAAGTAACTATCCTCAGAAAAAAACTAGAAAGAATCTTTCTGAGAAACTTATTTGTGACGTGTGAATTCATCACACAGAGTTACACTTTTCTTTTCAAGGAACAGTTTTCTAACACTCTTGTCGTGGAATTGGCATAGGGATATTTGGGAGTACATTAAGATCTGTTGTGAAAAATTACATATCCTCAGATATAAATGAGAAAGAAGCTTTCAGATAAACGGCTTTCTGATTTGTTAATTTATCTCACAGAGTTACTTGATTCTTTTCATATATCAGTTTTGTAACACTGTTTTTGGGGAGTCTGAGAAGGGATATTTTGGATCTCTTTGAAGCCTATTGTGACAAAGGAAATACTCTCACATCAAAACTAGAAGGGAGCATTCTGAGAAATTTCTTTGTTAAGTGAGAATTCATGTCACAGAGTTGGACTTTTCTTTTCAAGGAGTAGTTTGCTAACATTGTTTTCGTGTAGTCTGCAAAGGAATATTTGCAAGCACATTGAGGCCTCAGGTGCAAAACTAAATGTCCTCAGATAAAAACTAGAAAGAAGCTTTCTGAGAGACTGCTTTGAGATGTGTGAATTCATCACACAGAATTACAGGACTCTTTTCATAGATCAGTTTGGTGGCACTATTTTTGGGGATTCTGAGAAGGGATATTTTGAATTCCACTGAAGCCTACATTGAAAAAGGAAATATCCTCAGAAAAGAAACCAAAAAGAAACTTTCTGAGAAAATTTTTCGTGATGTTCAAGTTCATCTCACAAAGTTACACTTTTTTTTCATGGAGTCATTTGGTAACACTATTTTCGTGAAATATGCAAAGAGATTTTGGGAGCATATTGAGGACTATAGGCAAAATGGAAATATCCTCAGACAAAAACTAGAAAGAAGTTTTCTGAGAAACTGCTTTGTTATGTGTGAATTCACCTCATAGAGTTACATCATCTTTTCATTGAGCACTTTGATACCACTGTTTTCATGGAGTCTGCAATAGGTTATTTGGGAACACATTGAGTGCTATGGTGACAAAGCCAATATCCTCAGATAAAAACCAACAAAAAGTTTTCTGAGAAACTGCTTTTTGTTGTTTAAATTCATTTCACAGAGTTACACTGTTCTTTTAATTGAGCAGTTTGCTGACACTGTTTTCTTGGAATCTGTAATGGGGTATTTCAGAGTGCATTGAAGCTTATGGTGACAAACGAAATATCCTTAGACAAAAAATAGAAAGAAACTTTCTGAGAAACTGATCTTTGAATTGTGAATTCATCATACTGAGTTACACCTTTCTTTCCATGGAGCAGTTTACTAACACTGTTCACATGGAAACTGTAAAGTGATATTTGGGTGCAACTTGAGGCCTATGGTGAAATAGGAAATATCTTCAGGTAAAAACTAGAAAGAAGCTTTCTGAGAAACTGCTTTGTGATGTGTGAATTCATATCAGAGTTACACTGTTCTTTTCATTGAGTAGTTTGCTAACAGTGTTTTCGTGTTATCCACAAAGGAATATATGGGAGCGCATTGAGATATTTGGTGATAAATTAAATATCTTCAGATAAAAACTAGTGGAAAGGTGCCTGAGAAACTGCTTTGTGTTGTGTTAATTCACCTGACAGAGTTACATGATTCCCTTCATGGAGCAGTTTGGTAGCACTTTTTTTGGGGTATCTGAGAAGGGATATTTTGGATCACCTTGAAGACTATAGTGAAAAAGAAAATATCCTCAGAAAAAAAGTAGAAAGAAGCTTTCTGAGAAAGGACATTGTGATGTGTGAATTCACGCCACAGTGTTACACCTTTCTTTTCATGTAGCAGCCTGCTAATATTGTTTTCTTTGAATCTACAGTGGGATATTTGGGAGTGCATTGAGGTTTGTAGTGAAAAAGGAAATATCCTAAGATAAAAACTAGAAAGAAATTTTCTGAGAAACTACTTTGTGATATGTGAATTCATCTCAGAGAATAATACAGTTCTTTTCACTGAGCAGTTTGGTAACACTGTTTTCATTAAATCTACAATAGGATATTTGGGATCACATTGAGGCCTACGGTGAAAAAGGAAATACACTGAGTTAAAAACTTGAAAAAATCTTCCTGAGAAATTCCTTTTGATGCGTGAATTCATCTCACAGTATCACTCTGTTCTTTTCATTGAGCAGTTTGCTAACATTATTTTCTTGGAATCTACAATTTGATATTTTGGAGTGCATTGAAGCTTATGGTGACAAAGGAATTATCCTCGTAGGAAAAATGTAAAGAAGCTTTCTGAGAAACTGCTTTGTGATGTGGTAATTCATCTCACAGTGTTACACGATTCTTTTCATGGATCTGTTTGGTAGCACTTTTGTTAGGAAACCTGAGAAGGGATATTTTGGATCATAGTGATGCCTATGGTGACAAAGGGAGTATCCTCATATAAAAACCAGAAAGATACTTTCTGAGAAAGACCTTTGTGATGTCTGAATTCATCTCACAGTGTTACACCTCTGTTTTCATGGGGCAGTTTGCTAATCCTGTTTTCATGGAATCTTCAATAGGATATTTTGGTGCACATGGAAGCCTATGGTGACAATGGAATTATTCTCAGACAAACACCAAAAAGAAGCAGTCTGAGAAACTACTTTGTGATGTGTGAATTCATCTCACAGAGTTACACCTCTATTTTCACGGAAAAGTTTGCTAACACTGTTTTTGTGGAATCTGCAAAGGAATATTTGGGAGTACGTTCAGACCTACAGTGAGAAATGAAATATCCTCAGATAGAAACTAGAAGGAAGCTTTCTGAGAAGCTGTTTTGTGATATGTGAATTCAACTTACAGAGTTACACTGTACTTTGCATTGATCAGTTTGCTTACATATTTTTCTTGGAATCTGAACTCTGATATTTCTTAGCACATTGAAGTTTACAGTGACAAAGGAAATATACTCATAGATAAACCAAGAAGAAGCTTTCTGAGACACTGTTTGTGATGTGTGAATTCATCTCACAGAGTTACAGCATTCATTTCATTTAGTAGTTTGATCACACTCTTATTGTGGAAACTCCTATAGGATATTTGGGAGTGCATTGAAGCCTTGGTGACGAAACATATATCCTCATAGATAAACGAAAAATAAGCTTTCTGAGATACTGCTTTCTGTTATGTGAATTCCTTTCACAGTGTTATACTGTTGTTTTCATTGAGCAGTTTCCTAGCACTGCTTTCTTGGTATCTTAAAAGGGATATTTTGGAGCACAGTGAAAATTATGCTGACATAGGAACTGTCTTCATAGAAAAAGTAAAAAGAAGCTTTCTGAGTAACCACTTTGTGATGTACTAATTCATCTCACAGAGTTACACGATTGTTTTCATGGATCACTCTGACAGCACTGTTTTTGGGGAATCTGAAAAGGGATATTTTGGATCACATTGAACCCTATGGTGACAAACAAAATATCCTCACATAAAAACTAGAAAGAAGCTTTATGAGAAACTGTTTTGCAATGTGTGAATACATCTCACAGAGTTACACATTTCTTTCTTTGCATGGAGTGGTTGATGACAGTGTTTTCGTGGAAACTGCAAAGGGATATCTGGGAGCATATTGATGCTTATGGTGAAAAATGAAATATCCTCAGATAAAAACAAGAATGTAGCTGTCTGAGAAACCATTTTGTAACGTGTGAATTCATCTCACAGAGATACAGAATTTTTTTCATGAATTATTATGATAGCACTGTTTTTGGGGTATTGGAGGAGGGATATTTTAGATCTCATTGAATCCTATGCTGACAAAATAAATATCCTCAGATAAAAACTGGAAAGAAGCTTTCTGAGAATTTGCTTTGTGATGTGTGAATTCATTTCATAGAAATGTTCTTTCCAGGGAGCGGTTAGCTAACACCGTTTTTGTGGAATCTCCAAAGGTATATTTGGAGCACATGGAGGCCTGTAGTTAAAAAGTAAATATCCTCGGATAAAAACTAGAAAGAAACTTTCTGAGACACTGCTTTGAGATCTTGTTATCTTGTTGAATGACACTGTTCTTTTCAGTGAGTATTTTTTTTTTTGCTAACACTGTTTTCATTTGCTAACACTGTTTTCATGCAATCTACAAAGGTATATTTCAGAGCACAATGAATCTTAAGGTGACAAAGAAAATACCCTCATACAAAACAGAAAAGAGGCTTTCTGAGAAACCCATTTGTGATGTTTCAATTTTTCCCACTGACCTAAATGATTCTTTTCTGGATCAATTTGGTAGCACTGTTGTGGGGAATCCAAGAAGGGATATTTTTGATTGCACTGAAGCCTAAGTGACAAAGGTAATATATTCATATAAAAAATAGAAATAGGCCGGGCGTGGTGGCTCAAGCCTGTAATCCCAGCACTTTGGGAGGCCAAGATGGGTGGATTACGAGGTCAGGAGATTGCGACCATCCTGGCTAACCCAGTGAATCCCCGTCTCTACTGAAAAAAAAATACTAAAAACTAGCCGGACGAGGTGGTGAGCACCTGTAGTCCCAGCTATTCAGGAGGCTGAGGCAGGAGAATGGCATAAACCTGGGAGGCAGAGCTTGCAGTGAGCTGAGATCCAGCCACTGCACTCCAGCCTGGGCTACAGAGTGAAACTCCATCTCAAAAATAAAATAGAAATAAACTTTCAGAGAAAGTTTCTTGTAATGTGTGAATTCACCTCTCAGAGTTGCACCTTTCTTTTCGTGGAGCACTTTGATAACACTGCTTTCTTGGAATCTGAAAAGGGGTATTTGTGAGCTCATTGAAGCTTATGGTAACAAAGGATATGCCCTCATATAAAAACTAGAAAGAAGCTTTCTGAGAAACTGTTTTGTGATGTGTGAATGCATCTTACAGAGTTACACTGTACACTACATTGAGAAGTTTGCTAATGCTCTTTCTTTGGAATATGCAATGGGATATTTCAAAGCACATGGAAGCTTATGGTGACAAAGGAAATATCCTCAGACAAAAACTAGAAAGAAGTTTTCTGAGAAATTACTTTGTGATTTGTGAATTCACCTCACAGAGTCACAGCGTTCTTTTCATTAGGCAGTTTGCAAACACTGTTTTCGTGGAATCTGCAAGGGAAAATTCAGAGTGCATTCAAACTTTTGGTGAAAAAGGGAATATCCTCTGAATAAATCTAGAAAGAATCTGTCTGAGGAACTGCTTTATGATATGTGAATCCACCTCACAGTATTACATGATTCTTTTCATGGAACAGTTTAATAGAAATGTTTTTGTGGAATCTGAGAAGGGATATTTTGGATCTCATTGAAACCTACGGTGACTAAGGAAATATTGTAAGATGAAAACTAGGAACATGCTTTATGAGAAACAGCTTTGTGATGTGTGAATTAATCTCACATAGTACACTGTTCTTTTCATTGAGCAGTTTGCTAACACTGTTTTCATACAATCTGCAAAGGAATTTTTGGAGTGCATTGAGGCTATGTTGAAAAAGAAAATATCCTCAGATAAAAACTGCAAAGAAGCTTTCTGCAAAACTGCTGTGTGATGTGTGAATTCACTTCACAGAGTTACACCATTCTTTTCATAGAGCAGTTTGCTAACACTGTTTTCGAGGATTATGCAAAGGGATAATTTGGAGCACATTGAAGCTAATGGTGACAAAGGAAATATCCTCAGACAAAAACTAGAAAGATGCTTTCTGGGAAGCTGATTTGTGAATTTTGAACTCATCTCACAGAATTACATGATTCTTTTCATTAAGCAGTTTGGTAGCACTGTTTTTGGGGAATTTGAGAAAGGATATTTTGGATTGCAGTGATGCCTATGGTGACAAAGGAAATATCCTCAGTTAAAAACCAAAAAGAAGCTTTCTGAGAAACTGCTTTGTGTTGTGTCAATTCATCTTACAGAGTTATACCTTTCTTTCTATGGAGTCGTTTGCTAACACTGTTTTTGTGGAATCTGCAATAGGATACTTGGAAGCACTTTGAAGCCTATGGTGACTGAGGAAATATCCTCAGACAAAAACAAAAATAATTTTTCTGAAAAACTGCTTTGTGGTGTGTGAATTCATCTCACAGATTTTTGAGTTTTCTATCATGGAGCAGCTTGCTAATACTGTTTTCATGGAATCTGAAAGGGATTATTCACAAGTTCATTGAGGAATATGTTGAAAAAGTAAATATACTCATAAAAAACTAGAAAGAAGCTTTCTGTGAAACTGCTTTGAGATGTGTCAATTCATCTCACACAGTTACACTGTTCTTTTCATTGAGAAGTTTGCTATGCCTTTTTTTGTGGAATCTGCAATGGGATATTCTGGAGTGCATTGAGGAATATGGAGAAAAAGGAAATATCCTCAGATAAATACTACAAAGAAGCTGTCTGAGAAACAGCTTTGTGATGTATGAATTCATCTTACATAGTTGCAGCATTCTCTTCATGGAGCAGTTTGGCAGCACTGTTTTTGGGGAATCTGGGAAGGGATATTATGGATTTCATGGAAGCCTAGGGTGACAAAGAAAATATCCTCAGATAAAAACTAGAAATAAACTTTCTCAGAAACTTCTTTGTGATGTGTGTGTTCATCTCACAGAGTACCACCTTTCTGTTCATAGGACAGATTGCTAACTCAGTTTTGGTGGAATCTGCAAAGGGATGTTTGGGAGTGCATTGAGGCCTATGGTGAAAAAGGAAATATCCTCAGAGGAAAAGTAGAAAGAAGTTTTCTGTGAAACTGCTTTGTGATGTGTGAATTCATCTTACATATTTAGACTGTTCATTTCATTGAGCCATTTGCTAACGCTATTTACGTGGAGTCTACAATGGGATTCTTTGGAGCACATTGAAGCTTATGGTGACAAAGGAAATATCCTCATATAAAGAACAGGAAGAAATTTATTAGAAATTGTTTTGTGATGTGTTAATTCATCTCACAGAGTTACAGGATTATTTTAATGGATCAGCTTTGGGGGAATCAGAGATGGGATATTTTGGATCACATTGAAGCCTACAGTGACAAAGGAGATATCCTCAGACAAAAACTAGGAAGAATCATTCTGAGAAAGTTCTTTGTGATGTTTGATTTAATGTGACAGATTTACACCTTTCCATTCATGAAGCCATTTGCCAACACTGTTTTTTTTGAATCTGCAACGGGATATTTGGGAGTGCATTGAGGCCTGTAGTGAAAAAGGAAATATACTGAGATAAAACCTAGAAAAAAGATTTGTGAGAAACTGCTTTGTGACATGTGAATTCATGTTACAGAGACACACCACTCTTTACATTGAGAAGTTTGATAACACTGTTATTGTGGAATCTGCTATAGGATATTTGAGAATGCAATGAAACCTCTGGTGACAAAGGAAATATTCTCATTTGAAGGCCAAAAAGAAGTTTTCTAAGAAACTGATTTGTGTTATGTCAATTCATCTCATAGAGTTACACCTTTGTTTCCATGGAGAAGTTTGCTAACACTGTTTTCATGGAATCTGCAATAGGATATTTGGGAGCACATTGAAGCCTATGGTGACTGAGAAAATATTCTCAGAGAAAAAACAAAAATAACCTTTCTGAGAAACTGCTTTGTGATATGTGAATTCATCTAACAGATGTACACTGTTTATTTCATGGAGCAGTTTGCTAATACTATTTTCGTGGAATCTGAAAAGGGATATTCGTAAATGCATTGAGGAATATGTTGAAAAGGAAATATACTCTTACAGAAACTAGAAAGAAGCTTTCTGTGAAACTGCTTTGTGATGTGTCAATTTATCTCACAGAGTTATACCGTTCTTTTCATTTATAAGTTTGCCATCACTTTTTTTGTGGAATCTACAATGGGATATTCTGGAGAACGTTGAGGAATATGAAGAAAAAGGAAATATCCTAAGATAAATACTAGAACGATGCTTTCTGATAAACAGCTTTGTGATGTATGAATTCATCTCCCATAGTTACACCATTATTTTCATGGGGCAGTTGGCAGCACTGTTTTTAGGGAATTTGAGAAGGGATATTTTGCATCTCATGGAATCCTGGGGTGACAAAGGAAATGTCCTCAGATAAAAACTAGAAAGAAGTTTCCTCAGGAACTTATTTTTGATGTGTGTATTCATCTCACAGAGTGTAACCTTTCTGTACATGGAGCAGATTGCCAACACAGTTTTGGTGGAATCTGCAATGGGATGTTTGGGAGGGCATTGAGGCCTATGGTGAAAAAGGAAATATCCTCAGAGAAAACGTAGAAAGAAGCTTTCTGAGAAACTGCTTTTTGATATGTAAATTCATCTTGCATACTTACACTGTCCATTTCTTTGACCGTTTGATAACACTGTTTTCCTGGAGTCTACAGTGGGATATTTTGGAGCACATTGAAGCTTATGGTGACAAAGGAAATATCCTCATATAAAAACTAGAAAGAAATTTCTGAGAAACCATTTTGTGATGTGTTAATTCATCTCACTGAGTTACACGATTCTTTTAATGGATCAGCTTTTGGGGATCTGAGAAGCGATATTTTGGATCACACTGAAGCCTATGGTGACAAAGGGATATCCTCAGATAAAGACTAGAAAGAATCATTCTGAGAAAGTTCTTTGTGATGTTAGAATTCATGTCACAGATTAACACCTTTCCATTCATGAAGTGGTTTGCTAACACTGTTTTCATTGAATCTACAAAGGGATATTTGGGAGTGCATTGAGGCCTATAGTGAAAAAGGAAATATACTCAGATAAAAACTAGAAAAAACATTTCTGAGAAACTGCTTTGTGATGTGTGAATTCATCTTACAGAGATATACCTTTCTTTTCGTTGAGCAGATTGATAACACTGTTTTCATGGAATCTGCAATAGGATATTTGAGAGCAGATTGAAACCTGTGGTGACAAAGGAAATATCCTCAGTTAAAAACCAAAAAGAAGCTTTCTAAGAAACTGCTTTGTGTTATGTCAACTCATCTCACAGAGTTATGCCTTTGTTTCCATGGAGCAGTTTGCTAACACTGTTTTCGTGGAATCTGCAATAGGATATTTGGGAGCGCATTGAAGCCTATGGTGACTAAGGATATATTCTAAGAGAAAATCCAAAAAGAATCTTTCTGAGAAATTGCTTTCTGATGTGTGAATTTATCTCACAGATTTCCACTTTTCTTTCATGGAGCAGCTTGCTAATACTGTTTTCGTGGAATCTGAAAAGGAATATTCACAAGTGCATTGAGGAATATGTTGAGAAAGGAAATATACTCATACAAACACTAGGAAAACCTTTCTGTGGAACTACTTTGTGATGTGTCAATTCATCTCACAGAGTTACACAGGTCTCTTCATTGGGAAGTTTGCTATCACTTTTTTCATGGAATCTGCAATGGGACAACCGTGAATGCATTGAGGCCTAAGGTGAAAAATGAAATATCCTCAGACAATATATAGAAAGAAGCTTTCTTAGAAACTCCTTTGTGATATTTGAATTTATCTCACAGAGTTACACTCTTCTTTTCATTGAGCAGTTTGATAACACCTTTTTCATGGAAAATGCAATAGTATATTTTGGACACTTTGAGGCTTATGGTGACATAGAAAATATCTTCATAAAAAAGTAGAAAGAAACTTTCTAAGAAACCACTTTGTGATATGCTAATTCATATCACAGTGGTACATGATTCTTTTCATTGATCAGTTTGGTAGCACTGTTTTTCGGGAATCTGAGAAAGGATATTTTGAATCGCATTGGAGACTAAGGTGACAAAGGAAATATCTTCTGATAAAAACTAGAAAGAATGTTTCTGAAAAAGTTTTCTGTGATGTGTGAAATCATCTCACAGAGTTACACCTTTCTTTATATGGAGCCATTTGCTAACACTGTTTTCATGGTATCTGAAAAGGGATATTTTGGAGTGCATTGAGGGCTATGGTGAAAAACTAAATATCCTCAGATAAAAAATAGAAAGGAGTTTTCTGAGAAACTGCATTGTGATGTGTGAATTCATCTGAAACAGTTTCACCATACATTTCATTGGTCAGCTTGCGAACACTGGTTTCATGCAATCTGCAAAGGGATATTTGGGAGTGCATTAAAGCCTATGGTGAAAAAGGAAATATCCTCAGAGGAAAACTAGAAAGAAGCTTTCTGAGAAACTGCTTTGTGCTTTGTGATTCATCTCACAGAGGTACACTGTACTTGTCATTGAGCAGTTTGATAGCACTGTTTTCATGGAATCTGTAGTAGAATGTATGGGAGCGCATTGAAGGCTACGGTTCCCAAGGGAACATTCTCAGACAAAAAACAAATAGAATGTCCCTGAGAAACTGCTTTGTGATGTGTGAGCTCATCTCACCAAGTTACAATGTACTTTTCATTCATCAGTTTGCTAACACTGTTTTCTTGGATTCAGCAAGGGGATATTTTGGAGAGAATTGAAGCTTATGGTGACAAAGGAAACATCCTCAGACAAAAACTAGATAGTAGCTATCTGAGAAACTGCTTTTAATTTGTGAATTCATCTCACAGAGTGGCACTGCTGCTCTTTTCATTGAACTGTTTGATCACACTCTTTTTGTGGAATCTACAAAGTGATATTTGAGAGTGCATTGAGGCCTTTGATGACAAAGGAAATATCCTCAGATAAATCTAGGAAGAAACTATCTGAGAAACTGTTTTCTGATGTGTGAATTCATGTCACAGAGTTACATGATTCCTTTCTTTTAGCAGTTTGCTAACACTGTTTTCGAGGAATCTGTAACAATATACTTGGGAGCCAATTGAGACCTATGGTGAAAAAAGAAATATCCTCATGTAAAAACTAGAAAGAACCTTTCTTAGCTCTTTTTGATGTGTGAATTCATCTCACAGTTACAACTTTCTTTTGATGGAGCAGATTGCCAACACTGTTTTCGTGGAATCTGCAAATGGATATTTGGAAATGCATTGAGGTTTATGATGAAAAAACTAAATATCCTCCTATAAAATGTAGAGAGAAGCTCTCTGAGAAAATGCTTTGTGATGCGGAAATTCATTGCACAGAGTTACACTGTTCTTTCATTGAGCAGTTTATTAACACTCTTTTCTTGGATTCTGCAAAGGGATATTTCAGAGCCCGTTGAAGCTTATGGTCATAGAGAAAATATCCTCAGACAATAGCTAGAAATAAACTTTCTGAGAATCTGCTTTGTATTTTTTGAATTCATCTCACAGAGTTACACTATTTTTTTATAGAGCAGTTTGGTAGCACTTTTTTGGGGAATCTGAGAACAGATATTTTGGACCCCATTGAAGCCTATGGTGACAAAAGAAATACCCTCAGATAAAAAGTACAAAGAAGCTTTCTTTGAAAGCTCTTTGTGATGTGTAAATTCATCTCACAGATTTACACATTTCTTTTCATGGAACAGTTTACTAACACTGTTTTCATGGAATCTACAAAGGGATAATCACGACAGTATTGAGGCCTGTGGTTAAAAAGGCAATACCCTCAGGTAAAAATAGAAAGAAGCTTTCTGAGAAAGTGCTTTGTGATGTGTGCATTTATCTCACAGAGTTGCACTTTTCAGGGATCAGTTTGATAAAACAGTTTTCAACAGTTTGCTAGCATTGTGTTTGTGGATTCTGAGAACTGATATTTTGGATGGGTTTGAAGAGTAAAAGGACAAAGGAAATATCTTCCGAGAAAATCCGGAATGAAGCTTTCTGAGAAACTCCTTTGTGATGTGTGAATTCATGTCACAGTGTTACACCACTCTTTCATGGAGCAGTTTGCTAGCACTGACTTTGTGGAATCTCAGAAGTGATATCTTGGATCTTGTTGAATACCATGGTGAATACGGAAATATCCTCAGGCAAATCTGCAGAGAAGCCTTCTCAGAAACTTCTTTGTTGCGGGTGAATTCAGCTCACAGGCTCTCATCATTGTTTTCATTGAGAAGCTTGCTAACAGTGTTTTCGCAGAATCTGCAATAAGACACATGGTGGTGATCCGAGACTGCAAATAAGCTTAGCTCAAAAAAGAATGAAGCCTTCTGAGAAACTGCTTTGTGATGTGTGAATTCAACTCATGGAGTTACACCTGTATTTTGTGGAGCCGTTTGCTAGCCCTGCTTTTGAGGAATCTGAGGACTGATCTTTCGGATCCCTTTGAAGACTATAGGGTCAAAGGAAATATCCTCTGATAAAAAGAGAAAGAAGCTTTCTGAGAAACTTCTTAGTGATGTGTGAATTCATCTCACAGAGTTCCACCTTTCCCCTCAAGAAGCTGTTCGCTATGACTGTTCTTGTGGAATTTGCAAAGTGACCTTTGGAAGCCCATGGAGGGCTATGGTGAGAAAACCAATATCCTCAGATAAAAACTGCAAAGAAGCATTCTGAGAAACTCCTTAGCGCTGTGCAGCTTACAGTGACAAAGGAAATATTCTCAGCTAGAAACGTGAAAGAAGCTTTGTGAGAAACTACTTTCTGACATGTGAATCCATCTCACAGAGATACACCTTAGTCTTCTGGAAGCAGTTTGCTACCACTGTTTTCGTGGAATCTGCAAAGTGTTATTTGGGAACACATTGAGGCCTATGGTGAAAAAGAAAATATCCTCAGATAAAAACTGGAAAGAAGCGTCCTGAGAAACAGCATTGTGACATATGAATGCAACTCACAGAGTTACACTTTTCTCTTCAGGGATCAGTTTCCTAACACAGTGTTCTTGAAATCTGCAGTGGGATACTTCCTAGTGCTATGCAACCTCCAGAGAAAAAGGAAATATCCTCAGAAAAAAACGTGAAAGAAGCTTCCTGAGAAATTGCTTTCTGGTATGTGACTTCATCTCACAGACTTACACCACTATTTCCTGCAACAGTTTGCTAGCATTGTGTTTGTGGATTCTGAGAACTGATATTTTGGATGGGTGTGAAGAGTACAAGGACAAAGGAAATATCTTCTGAGAAAAACCGGAATGAAGCTTTCTGAGAAACTGCTTTGTGATGAGTGAATTTATTTCACAATGTTACACCACTTTTCATGGAGGAGTTTGCTGGCACTGACTTTGTGGAATCTCAGAAGTGATATCTTGGATCTCATTGAACACCACGGTGAATAAAGAAATATTCTCAGACAATTCTGCAGAGAAGCCTTCTCAGAAACTTCTTTGTTGTGGGTGAATTCAGCTCACAGGCTCTCATCATTGTTTTCATTGAGAAGCTTGCTAACAGTATTTTTGCAGAATCTGCAATAAGACACACAGTGGTGCTCCTGCTAACACTGTTTTGTGGAATTTGAAAAGTGACATTTGGAAGACCATGGAAAGCTATGGTGAGAAAGAAAATATCCTCAGATAAAAACTGGAAAGAAGCATTCTGAGAAACTGCATTGTGACATGGGAATGCAATTCACAGAGGTACACTTTCCTTTTCATTGATCCGTTTGCTAACAGTGTTTTCCTGAAATCTGCATTGGGATACTTCTTAGTGCAAGGAAGCTTACGGTGACAAAGGAAATATCCTCAAATAAAAATTAGAAAGTAGCTTTCTGAGAAACTTCTTTGTGATATGTGAATTCATCTCACCGAGTTACATCTTTATCTTCATGAAGCAGTTTCCTCACACTGTTTTTGTGGATTCGGCAAAGTGATATTTGGAAGCTCATTGAGGGCTGTGTTGTAAAGAAAATATCCTCAGATAAAAACTAGAAAGAAGCGTTCTGAGAACTGGCATTGGGATGTGTGAATTCAACTCACAGAGTTACGCTTTTCCCTTCAGAGATCAGTTTGCTAACACAGTTTTTGTGAATTCTAAAATGTGATACTTCTTAGTGCTATGCAGCTTACAGTGACAAAGGAAATATCCTCAGCTAGAAACGTGAAAGAAGCTTTGTGAGAAACTTCTTTGTGATATGTGAGTCAATCTCACAGAGATACACGTTCGTCCTCAGGAAGTAGTTTGCTAACACTGTTTTCGTGGAATTTGCAAAGTGTTATTTGGGAGCGCATTGAGGCCTAAGGTGAAAATTCGCATATCACCAGAAGTTTCTAAGAAAGCTTCTTTATGTTTTCATCTGAGGATATTTCCTTTATCACCAAAAGCTACATTGCGCTAAGAAGTATCCCATTGCAGATTTCTTTCTTTTTTTTTATTATTTTTTATTATACTTTAAGTTCTAGGGTACATGTGCATAACGTGCAGGTTTGTTACATATATATACTTGTGCCATGTTGGTGTGCTGCACCCATCAACTCGTCAGCACCCATCAATTCGTCATTTATATCAGGTATAACTCCCAATGAAATCCCTCCTCTCTCCCCCCTCCCCATGATAGGCCCTGATGTGTGATGTTCCCCTTCCCTAGTACAAGTGATGTCATTGTTCAGTTCTCACCTATGAGTAAGTACATGCAGTGTTTGGTTTTCTGTTCTTGTGATATTTTGCTAAGAATGATGGTTTCCAGCTGCATCCATGTTCCTACAAAGGACGCAAACTCATCCTTTTTTATGGCTGCATAATATTCCATGGTGTATATATGCCACATTTTCTTAATCCAGTCTGTCACAGATGGTCATTTGGGTTGATTCCAAGTATTTGATATCATGAATAGTGCCACAATAAAAATACGTGTGCTTGTGTCTTTATAGCAGCATGATTTATAATCCTTTGCATATATACCCAGTACTGGGATGGCTGGGTCATATGGTACATCTAGTACTAGATCCTTGAGGAATCGCCATACTGTTTTCCATAATGGTTGAAATAGTTTACAATCCGTCCAACAGTGTAAAAGTGTTCCTTTTTCTCCACATACTCTCCAGCACCTGTTGTTTCCTGACTTTTTAATGATTGCCATTCTAACTGGTGTGAGATGGTATCTCATTGTGGTTTTGATATGCATTTCTCTGATGGCCAGTGATGATGAGCATTTTTTCATGTGTCTGTTGGCTGTATGAATGTCTTCTTTACAGAAATGTCTGTTCATATCCTTTGCCCACTTTCTGTTGTGGTTGTTTGTTTCTTTCTTGTAG
Source organism: Colobus angolensis palliatus (assembly GCF_000951035.1). Classification (NCBI taxonomy): domain Eukaryota; kingdom Metazoa; phylum Chordata; class Mammalia; order Primates; family Cercopithecidae; genus Colobus; species Colobus angolensis. The sequence continues at coordinate 854,429 of NW_012118055.1, forward strand.
ATTTGTTTGAGTTCTCTGTAGATTCTGGATATTAGCCCTTTGTCAGATGAGTAGATTGCAAAAATTTTCTCCCACTCTGTAGGTTGTCTGTTCACTCTGATGGTAGTTTCTTTTGCTGCACAGAAGCTGTTTAGTTTAATTAGATACCATTTGTCAATTTTGGCTTTTGCTGCCGTTGCCTTTGGTTTCTCTTCTCGCTTCATTTCATTCATTTGATCTGCAATCGCTGATACTCTTCCTTCCAGTTGATCAAGTCGGTTACTGAAGCTTGTGGATTTGTCACGTATTTCTTGTGTCATGGTTTTCATCTCTGTCATTTCATTTATGACCTTCTCTGCATTAATTATTCTAGCTATCAATTCTTCCACTCTTTTTTTAAGATTTTTAGTTTCTTTGTGCTGGGTACATAATTCCTCCTTTAGCTCTGAGAAGTTTGATGGACTGAAAGCTTCTTCTCTCATCTCGTCAAAGTCATTCTCTGACCAGATTTGATCGGTTGCTGGCAATGAGCTGCACTCCTTTACAGGGGGAGATGCACTCTTATTTTTTGAATTTCCAGCTTTTCTGCCCTGCTTCTTCCCCATTTTGTGGTTTTATCTACCTTTGGTCTTTGATGATGGTGAGATACTGATGGGGATTTGGTATAGGTATTCTTCCTGTTTGATAGTTTTCCTTCTTATAGTCAGGAGCCTCAGCTGTAGGTCTGTTGGAGATTGCTTGAGGTCCACTCCAGACTCTGTTTCATGGGTATCAGCAGCAGAGGTTGCAGAAGATAGAATGTTGCTGAACAGCAAGTGCACCTGTCTGATTCTTACTTTGGGAGCTTCCTCTCAGGAAGCTGCCTGCAGCAGCTGACCAGCATGGATTGTCTGGCACTCCCCAGTGAGATGACCCCAGTACCACAGTTGAAAGTTCAGAAATCAACGGTCTCCTGTGTTGCTCGCACTGGGAGTTACAGACTGGAGCTGTTCCTATTCTGCCATTTTCCTCCACCCTCCCCCACAGAATTCCCCATTGCAGATTTGTAGAAAACTGTGTTGGCAAACTGATCACTGAAGAGAAACTTGTAACTCTGTGAGTTTCATTCACACATCTCAATGCAGTTTCTCAGAATGCTTTTTTCCAGTTTTTATCTGAGGATATTTCCTTTTTCACCATAGACCTCAAGGAGCTCACAAATATCACTTTGCAGAATACACAACAACAGTGTTAGCAAACTGTTCCAAGAAGGGAAGCATGGAACTCTGTGTGATGAAGTCAAACATCAGAAAGCAATCTCTCAGAAAGCTTCTGTCTAGTTATTATCTGAGGATATTTCCTTTTTCACCATGGGCCCCAATGGGCTCCCAAACATCACTTTGCAGATTCCATGAAAATTGTGTTAACAAACTGCTTCATGAGGACTAAGTTGTAACTCTGTGAGATGAATTCAGAGAACACAAAGAAATTTCTTAGAAAGCTTCTTTCACATTTTGGACTGATGATATTTCCTTTATCAGCATAGGCCTCAATGCGATCCAAAGTAGCCCTTCTCAGTTTCCTCAAAGAGAGTGTTAATGGACTGCTCCAAGAAAGTTAAGTGTAACTCTATGAGATGAATTCACACATCTCCAAGAAGCTTCTAAGAAAGTTTCTTTTTAGTTTTCATCTGAGGATATTTCCTTTGTCATCATAAGCTTCAATGTGCTAAGAAGTATCCCACTGCAGATTTCAAGAAAACTGTGTTGGCAAACTGATCACTGAAGAGAAACTCGTAACTCTGTGAGTTGCATTCACACATTGCAATGCAGTTTCTCAGAACGCTTCTTTCTAGATTTTATCTGAAGATATTTCCTTTTTCACCATAGCCATCAAGGAGCTCCCAAATATCACTTTGCAGAATCCATGACAACAGTGTTAGCAAACTGTTACAAGAAGGGAAGGGTGTAACTCTGTGTGATGAAGTCATACATCAGAAAGCAATCTCTCAGAAAGCTTCTCTCTAGTTATTATCTGAAGATATTTCCTTTTTCACCATGGGCCTCAAATGGCTCCGAAATATCACTTTGCAGATTCCACGAAAACAGTGTTAGCAAACTCCTTCCTGAGGAATAAGTTGTATCACTGTGAGATGAATTCACAGATCACAAAGAATTTTCTTAGAAAGCTTCTTTCACGTTTTGAACACATAGTATTTCCTTTATCAGCGTAGGCCTCAATGCGATCAAAGTAGCCCTTCTCAGGTTCCTCAAAGACAGTGTTAATGGACTGCTCCATGAAACATAAGTGTAACTCTGTGAGATGAATTCACACATCACCAAGAAGTTTCTAAGAAAGCTTCTTTCTAGTTTTGATCTGAGGATATTTCCTTTGGCCTCGTAGTCTTCAAAGGGATCCGAAATATCAGTTCTCAGATTCCACACAAACAGGGCTAGCCAACAGCCTCACGAAATACAGGTGTAACTCAGTGGGTTGAATTCAAACATCACAAAGCGGATTCTCAGAAACCTTCTTTTTTTTAAAGGTGAGGTTACTTGTGGTCTCAGAGCGCCATCGTATCTCCTATTGCAGATGCTGCGAAAATTCTGTTAGCTTCTCAGTGAAAACAAAGATGGAATTCTGTTGGCTGAATTCACTCACAAAAAGGAGTTTCTGAGAAGGCTTCTCTGCAGGTTTGTCTGAAGATACTTCATTATTCACCATGGCATTCAACAATATCCAAGACATCACTTCTGAGATTCCACAAAATGAGTGCTAGCAAACTCCCCCAAGAAAGTGTGATGTAACACTGTGAAATGAATTCACACATCACAAATCAGTTTCTCAGAAAGCTTCATTCTGGTTTTTCTCACAGGATATTTCCTTTCTCCTTCCAGTCTTCAAACCCATCCGAAATATCACTTTTCAGAATCCACGGAAACAATCCTAGGAAACGGCTCCAAGAAATAGTGGTGTAACTCTGTGAGATGAAGTCACATATCAGAAAGCAATTTCTCAGGAAGCTTCTTCCACTTTTTGATCTGAGGATATTTCGTCACCATCAGCTGCATAGCGTTAAGAAATATACAATTGTAGATTTCAAGAAAACTGTGTTAGCAAACTGACCACTGAAGAGAAATGTGTAATTCTGAGAGTTGCATTCACACATCGCAATGCAGTTTCTGAGAAGGTTTCTTTCCAGTTTCTATCTGAGGATATTTCCTTTTTCACCATAGCCCTCCATGAGCTCCCAAATATCACTTTGCAGAATCCATGACAACAGTGTTAGCAAATTGTTACAAGAAGGGAAGGGTGGAACTCTGTGTGATGAAGTGACACATCAGAAACCAGTTTCTCAGAAAACGTCTTTCTAGTTAATATCTGAGGATATTTCCTTCTTCACCATGGGCCCCAAATGGCTCCGAAATATCACTTTGCAGATTCCACGAAAAGAGTGTGAGCAAACCACTTCATGAGGGCTAAGTTGTAACTCTGTGAGATGAATTCACAGATCAAAAAGAAGTTTCTCTGATAGCTTCTTTCACGTATTTAACTGATGATATTTCATTTATCAGCATAGCCCTCAAGGCGACCCAAGTAGCCCTTCTCATGTTCCTTAAAGACAGTGTTAAAGGACTGCTCCATGAAACATAAGTGTAACACTGTGAGATGAATTCACAGATCACCAAGAAGTTAAGAAGTTTCTAGGAAAGCTTCTTTCTAGTTTTCATCTCAGGATATTTCCTTCTCACCATAAGCTTCGTTACCCTAAGAAGTATCCCATTGCAGATTACAAGAAAACTCTGTTAGCAAACTGATCACTGAAGAGAAACGTGTAACTCTGTGAGATGCATTCACAAATCCCAGTGCAGTTTCTCTGAAGTCGTCTTTCCAGTTTTTATCTGAGGATATTTCCTTTTTCACCTTAGCCCTCAATGAGTTCCCAAATATCACTTTGCAGAATCCACGACAACAGGGTTAGCAAACTGTTACAAGAAGGGAAGAATGGAACTCTGTGTGATGAATTCACACATCAGAAACGAATCTCTCAGAAAGCTTCTTTCTAGCTGCTAACGGAGGATATATCCTTTTTCACCATGGGTCCCAATTAGCTCCCAAATATCACTTTGCAGATTCCACGAAAAGAGTGTTAGCAAACTGCTTCATGAGCAATAAGTTGTAACTCTGTGAGATGATTTCACAGATCATAAATAAGTTTCTCAGAAAGCTTCTTTCAAGTATTTAACTATGATATTTCCTTTATCAGTGTAGAACTCAATGCTATCCAAAGTAGCCATTCTCAGGTTCCTCAAAGACAGTGTTAATGGACTGCTCCATGAAACATAAGTGTAACCCTCTGATATGAATCATAGATAACCAAGAAGTTTCTCAGAAAGCTTCTTTCATGTTTTTAACTGATGATATTTCCTTTATCAGTGTAGGACTCAATGTGATCCAAAGTAGTCTTTCTCAGGTTCCTCAAAGACAGTGTTAACGGACTGCTCCATGAAACATAAGTGTAACTCTGTGAGATGAATTCACAGATCACCAAGAAGTGTCTAAGGAAGGTTCTTTCTAGTTTTCATCTGAGGATATTTCCTTTTTCACCATAAGCTTCATTGTGCTAAGAAGTATTCCATCGCAGATTTCAGGAAAACTGTGTTAACAAACTGATCATGAAGAGAAAAGTGTAACTCTGTGAGTTGCATTCACACATCGCAATGCAGTTTCTCAGAAGGCTTCTTTCCAGTATTTATATGAGGATATTTCCCTTTTCACCATAGCCCTCAATGAGCTCCCAAATATTACTTTGCAGAATCCACGACCACAGTTTTAGCAAACTGTTACATGAAGGGAAGGGTGGAACTCTGTTTGTTGAAGTCACACTTCAGAAATTAGTCTCTGAGAAAGCTTCTTTCTAGTTACTATCTGAGGATAATTCACTTTTCACCAAGGGTCCAAATTGGTTTCCAAATATCACTTTGCACATTCCACAAAAAGATTGTTAGCAAACTGCTTCATGAGGACTAAGTTGTAACTCTGTGAGGTGAATTCACAGATCACAAAGTAGTTTCTCAGAAAGCTTCTTTCAGTTTCTTAATTGAGGATATTTCCTTTATCAGCATAGGCCTCAATGCGATCCAAAGTAGCCCTTCTCAGGGTCCTCAAAGACAATGTTAAGGAGTGCTCCATGAAACATAAGTGTAACTATGTGAGATGAATTCACACATCACAAAGAAGTTTCTCAAAAAGCTTCTTTCACGTTTTGAACTGATGATATTTCCTTTATCAGCATAGGCCTCAATGTGATTCAGATAAGCCATTCTCAGGTTCCTCAAAGACAATGTTAATGGACTGCTTCAGGAAATATAACTGTAACTCTGTGAGATGAATTCGTACATCACCAAGAAGTTTCTAAGAAAGCTTCTTTCTAGTTTTTATCTGAGGATATTTCCTTTGTCACCGCAAGCTTCATTGCGCTAAGAAATATGCCATTGCAAATTTCAAGAAAACTGTGTTGGCAAACTGTTCACTGAAGAGAAACGTGTAACTCTGTGAGTTGCATTCACACATCGGAATGCAGTTTCTAGGAAGGATTCTTTCCAGTTTTTATCTGAGAATATTTTCTTTTTCACCATAGCCCTCAATGAGCTCCCAACTATCACTTTGCAGAATCCACGACAACAGTTTTAGCAAACTGTTACAAGAAGGGAAGGGTGGAACTCTGTGTGGTAAATTCACACATAAGAAAGCAGTTTCTCAGAAAGCTTTTTTCTAGTTATTATCTGAGGATATTTCCGTTTTCACCATGGGCCTCAATGTGCTCCCAAATATCACTTAGCAGATTCCACGCAAACAATGATAGCAACCTGCTTCATGAAGACAATGTTGTAACTCGTTGAGATGAATTCACATATCATAAAGAAGTTTCTCAGAACTCTACTTTCTAATTTTTAATTGATGATATTTCCATTGTCTTCCAAAGGTTTCTGACACTAAGAAACATCCTAATACAGATTTCCCGAGAGCACTGTTAGCAAACGGATCAATGAAAAGGAAAGTGTAGCTCTGTGAGTTGCATTCACATGTCACAATGCAGTTTCTCAGAATGCTTCTTTCTGGTTTTTATCTGAGGATATTTCCTTTTTCACCGTAGCCCTCCATGGGCTCCCAAATATCACTTTGCCAATTACACAAGAACAGTCTTAGTGAGGAGCTTCATGAGGAGAAAGGTGTAACTCTGTGAGATGAATTCACAGATCACAAAGAAGTTTCTTAGAAAGATTCTTTCTCATTTTTATCAGAGGATATTTCCTTTGGCCCCATAGTCTTCAAAGGGATCCGAAATATCAGTTCTCAGATTCCACACAAACAGGGCTAGCCAGTGGTCCCACGAAATAGAGGTGTAACTCGGTGGGTTGAATTCACACATCACAAGGCAGTTTCTCAGAAAGCGTCTTTCTCTTTTTAGATGAGGTTATTTGTGGTCTCGGAACACCACCGTGTGTCCTATTGCAGATTCTGTGAAAATTCTGTTAGCACGCTTCTCAGTGCAAACAATGATGGAACTCTGTGGGCTGAATTCACACACAACAAAGAAGTTTCTGAGAAGGCTTCTCTGCAGGTTTGTTTGAGGATACTTAATTATTCACCATGGGATTCAACGATATCCAAGACATCACTTCTGAGATTCCACAAAATGAGTGCTAGCAAACTCCCCCATGAAAGGCTGATGTAACCCTGTGAAATGAATTCACACATCACAAAGCAGTTTCTCAGAAAGCTTCATTCCGGTTTTTCTCAGCGGATATTTCCTTTGTCCTTCTACTATTCAAACCCATCCGAAATATCACTTCTCAGAATCCACGGAAACAGTCCTAGGAGACGGCTCCAAGAAATAATGGTGTAACTCTGTGAGATGCAGTCACACAACAGAAAGCAATTTCTCAGGAAGCTTCTATCACTTTTTTATCTGAGGATATTTCCTTTGTCACCGTCAGCTGCATAGCGCTAATTAGTATCCCATTTCAGATTTCAAGAAAACTGTGTTAGCAAACTGATCACTGAAGAGAAAGTTGTAACTCTGTGTGTTGCATTCACACATCGCAATGCAGTTTCTCAGAAGGCTTCTTTCCAGTTTTCATCTGAGGATATTTCCTTTTTCATGATAGCCCTCCATGAGCTCCGAAATATCACTTTGCAGAATCCATGACAACAGTGTTAGCAAACTGTTACAAGAAGGGAAGCGTGGAACTCTGTGTGAGTTCATCACACATCACAAAGCAATCTCTCAGAAAGCTTCTTTCTAGTTACTATCTGAGGATATTTCCTTTTTCACCATGGGTCCCAATTCGCTCCCAAATATCACTTTGCAGATTCCACGAGAACAGTGTTAGCAAAGTGTTTCGTGATGACAATGTTGTAACGTGGTGAGACGAATTCACATGTCATGAACAAGTTTCTCAGAAAGCTAATTGATGGTTTTCATCTGAGGATATTTCCTTTGTCACCATAAGCTTCCTTGTGCTAAGAAATATCACAAGGCAGATTTCAAGGAAACAGGGTTTGGGAAGGGATCTGTGAAAAGGAAAGGGTGACTCTGTGAGTTGCATTCACGTGTCACAGTGCAGTTTCTCAGAACCTTTCTTTCCAGTTTTTATCTGAGGATATGTCCTTTTTTACCATAGCACTCACTGGGCTCCCAAATATCATTTTGCAAATTCCACGAGAATGGTCTTAGCGAACGGCTTCATGAGGGGAAAGGTGTAACTCAGTGAGATGAATTCATAGGTCACAAAGAAGTTTCTCAGAAAGATTCTTTCTCTTTTTTATCGGCGGATTTCCTTTGACCCTAGAGTCTTCAAAGGGATCCAAAATATCACTTCTTAGATTCCACAAAAATGGGGCTAGCCAACGGCTCCACGAAATACCGCTGCAACTCAATGAGTTAAATCCGCATATCACAAAGCAGTTTCTCAGAAATTGGCTTTCGTTTGGAGCTGAGGTTATTTGTGGTCTCAGAGCGTCACCGTGTGTCTTATTGCAGATTCTGTGAAAACACTCATAACAAGCTTCTCAATGAAAACAATGAGGAAACTCTGTGAGCTGAATTCATCCACAACCAAGAAGTTTCTGAGGCTTCTCTGCAGATTTGTCTGAGGATATTTCATTATTCAGCATGGGATTCAATGATATCCAAGATGTCACTTCTGAGATTCCACAAAATCAGTGCTAGCAAACTCCTCCATGAAAGAGTGGTGTAACACTGTGAAATGAATTCACACATCACAAAGCAGTTTCTCAGAAAGCTTGAATCCAGTTTTTCTCCGAGGATATTTCGTTTGTCCTTACACTCTTCAAACCCATCCGAAATATCAGTTCTCAGAATCCACAAAGACGATGCTAGCAAACGGCTTCACGAAATAGTGTAATTCTATGAGATGAAGTCACATATCAGAAAGCTATCTCTCAGAAAGCTTCCTTCACGTTTTCATCTGAGGATATTTTCTTTCTCAATGCAAGCTACATAGCACTATGAAGTATCCCATCACAGATTTCCAGAAAACTGTATTGCAAACTGATGACTGAAGAGAACAGTGTAACTCTGTGAGTTACATTCACACATAGCAGTGCAGTTCTTCAGAACGCTTCTTTCCAGTATTTATCTGAGGATATTTCCTTTTTCACCCTAGCCCACAAGGAGTCCCAAATTTCACTTTTCAGAATCCACAAAAAGATTGCTAGCAAACTGCTACAAGAAGGGAAAGGTGAAACTCTGTGTGATGAATTCCCACATCAGAATGCTATCTCTCAGAAAGCTTCTTTCTAGTTATTACCTGAGGATATTTCCTTTTTCACCATAGGCCTCATTGCGCTCCCAAATATCACTTTGTAGATTCCACGAAAACACTGTCAGCAAACTGCTTCATGAAGACTAAGTTGTAACTCTGTGAGATGAATTCACCTATCACAGAGAAGTTTCTCACAAAGCTTCCTTCACGTTTTTAATTGAGGATATTTCCTTTGTCAGCCTAGTCTTCAATGCGACCCAAACTAGTTATTGTCAGGTTCCTCAAAGACAGTGTTAATCGACTGCTCCATGAAACAAAAGTGTAACTCTGTGAGATGAATTCACACATCACAAAGAAGTTTCTAAAAAAGCTTCTTTCTAGTTTTTATCTGAGGATATTTCCTTTGTCACTGTAAGCTTCATTGCGCTAAGAAGAATCCCATTGCAGAATTCAAGAAAACTGTGTTAAGAAACTGATGACTGAAGAGAAAAGTGTAACTCTGTGAGTTGCATTCAAACATTGCAATGCAGTTTTCCGGAACGCTTCTTTCCAGTTTTTATCTGAGGATATTTCCTTTCTCACCGCAAGCTACATAGCGCTATGAAGTATCCCATCGCAGATTGCAAGAAAACTGAATTAGCAAACTGAAGACTGAAGAGAAAAGGGTAACTCTGTGAGTTGTATTCACACATAGCAGTGGAGTTTTTCAGAACGCTTCTTTCCAGCTTTTATCTGAGGATATTTCCTTTTTCTGCATAGGCCTCAATGCACTCCCAAATATCACTTTGCAGATTCCACGAAAACACTGTCAGCAAACAGCTTCATGAAGACTAAGTTGTAACTCTGTGAGATGAATTCACCTATCACAGAGAATTTTCTTACAAAGCTTCCTTCACGTTTTTAATTGAGAATATTTCCTTTATGAGCATAGGCCTCAATGCGTCCCAAAGTATCTCTTCTGAGGTTCTTCAAAGACAGTCTTAATCGACTGTTCCATGAAACATAAGTGAAAATCTGTGAGATGACTTTTTACATTACCGAGAAGTTTCTAAGAAAGCTTCTTCTGTTTTATCTGAGGATGTTTCCTTGGACACTGTAGGTTCCATTGTGCTAATAAGTATCCCATTGCAAATTTCAAGAAAACTGTGTTAGCAAACTGATGACTGAAGAGAAAATTGTAACTCTATGAATTGCATTCACACATTGCAATGCAATTTCTCAGAACGGTTCTTTCCAGTCTTTATCTGAGGATATTTCCGTTTTCACGATGGGCCTCAATGCACTCCAAATATCACTTTGCAGATTCCACTAGAACAGTGTTAGCAAACTTCTTCATGAAGACAAAGTTTTAACTCGGTGAGGTGAATTCGTATATCACAAAGATGTTTCTCTGAGAGCTACTTTCTAGTTTTTATTTGAGAATATTTCCTTTGTCGCCGTAAGCTTCATTGCGCTGAGAAATACCCCAATGCAGATTTCAAGAAAAGAGTGTTAGCAAAGGGATAAATGAAAAGGAAAGTGTAACTCTGTGAGTTGAATTCATGTTTCACAATGAAGTTACTCAGAATGCTTCTTTCCAGATTTTATCTGAGGATTGTTCCTTTTTCACCGCAGCCCTCAATGAGCTCCCAAATATCACTTTGCAGAATCCACGAAAACACTGTTAGTAAACTTCTACAAGAAGGGAAAGGTGAAACTCTTTGTGATGAATTAACACCTCAGAAACTAATCTCTCGGAAAGATTCTTTCTAGTTATTAACTGAAGATATTTCCTTTCTCACCACAAGTGGCATAGCGCTAAGAAGTATCCCATTCCATATTTCAGGAAAACTGTGTTAGCAACAGATGACAGAAGAGAAAAGTGCAACTCTGTGAGTTGCATTCACACATAACAATGCAGTTTCTCAGAAGGCTTCTTTCCAGTTTTTATCTGAGGATATTTCCTTTTCCACACTAGTCCTCAATGCACTCCCAAATATCACTTTGCAGAATCCACAAAAACAGTGTTAGCACACTGCTACATGAAGACTAAGGTGTATCTCTCTGAGATGAATTCACACATCACAAAGAAGTTTCTAAGAAAGCTTCTTTCACGTCTTTAATTGAGGATATTTCCTTTTTCAGTGTAGGCCTCAATGCGCTCCCAAATATCGCTTTGCAGATTCCATGAAAACTGTCTTAGGACACTGCTTCATGGAGAGAAACATTTAAACCTGCAAGATGAATTCACACATCACAAAGCAGTTTCTCAGAAAGCTTCTTTCTCATTTTTTCGGAGCATATTTCCTTGGTCACCGTAAGCCTCATGGCCATAAGAATTATCCCATTGCAGATTTCAAAAAAACAGTGTTGGCATACTGCTCAATGAAAAGAGCTGTGTAAGTCTCTGAGTTGCATTCACACATCACAATGCAGTTTCTCAAAACACCTCTTTAAAATTTTCGTCTGAGAATATATCCTTTTTCACCATAGCCCTCAATCCGCTCCCAGATATCACTTTTCAGATTCCACGAAAACAGTGTGAGCAAACTGCTACATGAAGAAAAAGGTGTAACTCTGTGAGATGAATTCACACATCACAAAGAAGTTTCTCAGAAACTTCTTTCCAGTTTCCATCTGAGGATAATTCCTTCATCCGAGGAGTCTTCATAGTGATCCATAGTATCACTTCTCAGGCTCCACAAAGAGAGCGCTAGCAAATGACTCCATGAAATACATGTGTAACTCTGTTAGATGAATTCACACATCACAAAGCAGTTTCTTAGAAAGCTTCTTTCTCGTTTTTATTGGAGAATATTTCCTTGGTCATGGTAAGCTTCATGGCCATAAGAAATATCCCATTGCAGATTTCAAACAAACTGTGTTGGCCCACTGATCAATGAAAAGAACAGTGTAAGTCTCTGAGTTGCATTCATATATCACAATGCAGTTTCTCAGAACGCTTCTCTCCAGTTTTCATCTGAGGATATTTTCTTTTTCACCACAGGCCTCAATGCACTCCCAAATATCACGTTGCAGTTCCCTCTAAAACAGTGCTAGCAAGCTGCTCCATGAAGGCTAATGTATAACTCTCTGTGAGTAATTCACATATCACAAAGAAGTTTCTCAAAAGCTTCTTTCACTTTTTTAATTGAGGATATTTCCTTTCTCAGCGTAGGCCTCAATGTGATCCAATATATCCCTTCGCACATTCCTCAAAGACAGTGGTAACAGACTGCTCCATGATGTCAAAGTAGAACTCTCTAAAATGAACTCACAGGTCATAAAGCGGTTTCTCAGAAAGCTTCCTTCTAGTTTTAATCTAAGGATATTTCCTGCTTCACCACAGGCCTCAACGCACTCCCAAATATCACTTTGAAGATTCCACAAAAACACTGTTAGCAAACTGCTTCATGAAGAGAAAGGTGTAACTCTGTGAGATGAATTCACCCATCACAAAGCAGTTTCTCAGAAAGCTTCTTTCTGGTTTTTATCTGGGGATACTTCCTCTGTCTCAGGAGTCTTCATAGCGATCCAAAATATCACTTGTGAGATTCCACAAACACAGGGCTAGCACAGGGCTCCACGAAATACATGTGTAACTCTCTGAGATGAACTCACACATCACAAGGCAGTTTCTCAGAAAGCTTCATTCTGGTTTCTATCCGAGGATATTTCCTTTGGCTGTATAGTCTTCAAAGCGATTCAAAATATCTGTTCTCAGATTCCACAGAATCAGGGCTGGCAAACAGCTCCACAAAATACATGTGTCATTCAGTAATTTAAATTCACATATCACAAACAGTTTCTCAGAAAGCTTCTTTCTTTTCTCAGCTGAGGCTATTTGTGGTCTCAAAGTGCCCCCGTGTGACTTATTGCACATTCTGCCAAAACACTGCTAGCAAGCTTCTCACTGAAAACTATCATGTCACTCTGTGAGCTGAATTCACCCACAACAAAGAAGTTTCTGAGAAGGCCTCTCTGCAGTTTTCATCTGAGGATATTTCATTGTTCATCATGGGATTCCATGATATTCAAGATATCACTTCTGAAATTTCATGGAAACAGCGCTAGCAAATTCCCCCATGAAAGAGTGGTTTCACTCTGTGAAATGAATTTACACATCACAGAGCAGTTTCGCAGAAAGCTTCTTTCACGTTTTTAATTGAGGCTATTTCCTTTGTCCATATAGTTTTCACAGAGAAATGAAATATCCCTTCCCAGACTCAAAAAAAGAGTGGCAACAGAATGCTCCAGGAAAGCAAAGTGTATCTCTGTGAGATGAATTCACACATCAGATAGCAGTTTCTCAGAAACCTTATTTCTAGTGTTCATCGGAGGATATTTCCTTTTTCACCACAGGCCTCAATGCGCTCCCAAATGTCACCTTGCAGATTTCTCGAAAACAGTGTCAGCAAACTGCTTCATGAAGATAAAGATGTAACTCTGGAAGATGAAATCACACATCACAAAGAAGTTTCACAGAAAGCTTCTTTCTCGTTTTTATGTGAGGACATTTCCTTCGTCCGAGGAGACTTCATAGCAATACAAAATATCACTTCTTAGATGCCACAAAGAGAGTGCTAGCAAACGGCTCCATGAAAGACAAGTGTAACTCTGCGAGATGAATTCACACATCACAAAGCAGTTTCTCAGAAAGCTTATTTCTCGTTTTTATTGGAGGATATTTCCTCTGTCACTGTAAGCGTCATGGTGCTAAGAAATATCCCATTGCAGATTTCATGTCAACAGTGTTGGCAAACTGATCAATGAAAAGAAAAATGTAACTCTGTGAGTTGCATTCACATATCACAACAGTTTCTCAGAATGCTTCTTTCCAGTTTTCATCTGAGGATATTTCCTTTTTCACCACAGGCCTCAATGCGCTCCCAAATATCACTTTGTAGATTCCACAAAAACTGTCTTAGGAAACTGCTTCATGGAGGGAAGCATGTAAACCTGCGGTATGAATTCACACATCACAAAGCAGTTTCTCAGAAAGTTTTGTCTGGTTTTCATCAGAGGATATTTCCTTGGTCACCGTAAGCTTCATGGCACTAAGAAATATCCCATTGTAGATTTCAAGAAAACAGTATTGGCAAACTGATCAATGAAAGGAACAAGGTAACTCTGTGAGTGGCATTCACACATTACAGTTTCTCAGAATGCTTCTTTAAAATTTTCATCTGAGGATATATCATTTTTCAGCATAGCCCTCAATGTGCTCCCAAATATCACTTTCCAGATTCCACGAAAACAGTGTGAGCAAACTGCTACATGAAGAAAAAGGTGTAACTCCGTGAGATGAATTCACACATCACAAAGAAGTTTCTCAGAAAGCTTCTTTCTGGTTTTCATGTGAGGATATTTCCTTCATCCGAGGAGTCTTCATAGCGATCCAAAATATCACTTCTCAGATGCCACAAAGACAGTGCTAGCAAACGGCTCCATGAAATACATGTGTTACTCTGTGAAATAAATTCACACATCCCAGCAGTTTATCAGAAAGCTTCCTTCTTGTTTTCATTGGAGGATATTTCCTTGGTCACCGTAAGCTTCATGGCCATAAGAAATATCCCATTGCAGATTTCAAACAAACTGTGTTGGCCCACTGATCAACGAAAAGAACAGTGTAAGTCTGTGAGTTGCATTCACACATCACAATGCAGTTTCTCAGAACACTTCTTTCCTGTTTTCATCTGAGGATATTTTCTTTTTCACCACAGGCCTCAATGCGCTCCCAAATATTACATTGCAGTTTCCTCGAAAACAGTGTTAGCAAACTGCTCCATGAAGACTAAGGTGTAACTCTCTGAGATGAATTCACACATCACTAAGAAGTTTCTCAGCTTTTAATTGAGGATATTTCCTTTCTCAGTGTAGGCCTCAATGCGATCTAATATATCCCTTCTCACATTCCCCAAAGACAGTAGTAATAGACTACTCCATGATGTGAAAGTAGAACTCTCTAAAACGAACTCACACATCATAAAGCGGTTTCTCAGAAAGCTTCCTTCTAGTTTTCATCTAAGGGTATTTCCTGTTTCACCATAGGCCTCAATGTGCTCCCAAATATCACTTTGCAGATTCCATGAAAAGAGTGTTAGCAAACTGCTTCATGCAGAGAAAGGTGTAACTCTGTGAGATGAATTACCCATTGCAAAGCAGTTTCTCAGAAAGATTCTTTCTGGTTTTTATCTGGGGATACTTCCTCTGTCTCAGGAGTCTTCAAAGCAATCCAAAATATCACTTGTGATATTCCACAAAAACAGGACTAGCAAAGGGCTCCACGAAATACATGTGTAACTCTCTGAGATGAACTCACACATCATAAGGCAGTTTTTCAGAAAGCTTCATTCTGGTTTCTTTCCAAGGATATTTCCTTTGGCCGTATAGTCTTCAAAGCAATTCAAAATATCCGTTCTCAGATTCCACAGAATCAGAACCAGCAAACGGCTCCATGAAATACAGGTGTTATTCAGTAAGTTGAATTCACACATCACAAACAGTTTCTCAGAAATCTTCTTTCTTTCCTCAGCTGAGGCTATTTGTTGTCTCAAAGCACCCCCATGTGACTCATTGCACATTCTGCCAAAACACTGCTAGCAAGCTTCTCACTGAAAACTATCATGTCACTCTGTGAGCTGAATTCACCCACAACAAAGCAGTTTCTGAGAAGGCCTCCCTGCAGTTTTCATCTGAGGATATTTCGTTGTTCACCATGGGATTCCACAATATTCAAGATATCACTTCTGAGATTCCATGAAAACAGCGCTAGCAAATTCCTCCATGAAAGTGTGGTTTCACTCTGTCAAGTGAATTCACACATCACAGAGCAGTTCCGCAGAAAGTTTCTTTCACATTTCTAATTGAGAATATTTCCTTTGTCTGTATAGTCTTCATAATGAACTGAAATATCCCTTCGCAGACTGAACAAAAAGAGTGGCAACAGAATGCTCCAGGAAAGGAAAGTGTATCTCTGTGAGATGAATTCACACATCAGATAGCAGTTTCTCAGTAACCTTCTTTCTAGTGTTCATCGGAGGACAAAGAATTTTCTCAGAAAGCTTCTTTCTCGTTTTCATTGGAGGATATTTCATTGGTCACCGTAAGCTTCACGGCCACAGAAAATATCCCATTGCAGATTTCAAACAAGCAGTGTTGACAAACTGATCAATGAAAAGAACAGTGTAAGTCTGTGAGTTGCATTCACACATCACAATGTAGTTTCTCAGAATGCTTCTTTCCAGTATTCATCTGAGAATATTTCCTTTTTCACCACAGGCCTCAATGCGCTCCCAAATATCATGTTGCAGTTTCCACGAAAACAGTGTTAGCAAACTGCTCCATGAAGACTAAGGTGTAACTCTCTGAGATGAATTCACACATCAAATACTAAAGTATTTCCTTCGTCCCAGGACTGTTCATAGTGATCCAAAATATTACTTCTCAGATGCCACGAAAAGAGTGCTGGCAAACGGCTCCACTAAATATATGTATGTCTGTGAGATGAATTCAGACATCACAAAGCAGTTTCTCAGAAAGCTTCTTTCTCGCTTTTATCAGAGGATATATCCTTGATAACCTTAAGCTTCATGTCACTAGGAAATAATCCATTGCAGATTTCAAGTAAACAGTGCTAACAAACTGATCAATGAAAAGAAAAATGTAACTCTGTAAGGTGTATTCACACATCACAATGCATTTTCAGAGAAGCCTTCACTCCAGGTTTTATCTGAGGATATTTCATTATTCACCAAGGGATTCAATGATATGTGAAATAGTGCTTTTGAGATTTCTCCAAAATAGTACTAGCAAACTCCTCCATGAAAGTGTGGTGTAACGTTTTGAGATGAATTCACGCATCAAAAAGCCGTGTCTCAGAAGGCTTCTTTCTGGTTTTTATCTGAGGATATTTCCTTTGTCCCAGGAGCCTTCATAGCAATCCATAATATCACTTCTCAGATTCCACAAAAACACGGCTAGCAATAGGTTTCATGAAATACATGTGTAAATTTTGAGTTGAATTCACACACCACAAACAATTTCTCAGAAAGCTTCTTTCTTTTTTCAGCTGAGGATATTTCTTGTCTCCAAGCACCCCGGTGTGTCTCATTGCAGATTTTACGAAAATACTGTTAGCAAGTTTCTCAATGAAAACAGTGATATAACACTGTTAGCTGAATTCACCCATAACAGTGCTGTTTCTTAGAAGGCTTCATTGCCGTTTTTATCTGAGGATGTTTCATTTTTCACCATGGGATTCAATGATATCCAAGATATCACTTTTGCAATTCCACAAAAACCTTGCTAACAAACTCCTCCATGAAAGAATGGTGTGACACTGTGAAATGAATTCACACATAACAAAGCAGTTTTGCAGAAAGCTTCATTCTGTTTTTTATCTGAGGATATATCCTTTATCCTTACACTCTTCAAACTGATCCAAAATATCAATTTTCAGAATCCACAAAAACAGTGATGGCAAACGGTTCCTCGAAATAGATGTGTAATTCTGAGATGAATTCACACATCACAAAGCAGTTTCTCAGAAAGCTTCTTCCCGATTTTTATCTGAGGGTATTTCCTTTGTCCATATAGTCTTCATAGTGATCCCAAATATCCCTTCTCAGATTCCCCGAATCAGTGGCTACAGACAGCTCCATGAAACGAAAGTGTAACTCTGTGAGATAAATTCACACATCAGATAGCAGTTTCTCAGAAAGCTTCGTTCTAGTTTTCATTGGAGGATATTTCTTTTTTCACTATAGGCCTCAATGCTCTCCCAAATATCACTTTGCAGATTCCACCAAAACAATGTAAGCAAACTGCTTAATGGAGAAAAAGTATATCTCTGTGAGATGAATTCACACCTCACAAAGAACTTTCTGAGAAAGCTTCTTTCTCGTTTTTATCTGAGGATATTTCGTTTTTCAGCGTAAGCTTCCTCTTGCTAAGAAATATCCCATTGCAGCATTCAAGAAAACAGTGTTGGCAAACTGATCAATGAAAAGAAAAGTGTAACTCTGTTAGTTGCATTCACGCATGACAATGCTGTTTCTCAGACCGCTTCTTTCCAGTTTTCATCTGAGGATATATGTTTTTTCACTATTGACCTCTATGCACTCTGAAATATCACTTTACATGTTCCGTGAAAATGGTATTAACAAACTGATTCATGAAGAGAAAGGTGTAACTCTGTGGGATGAATTCACACATCACAAAGAAGTTTCTCACAAAACTTCTTTCTCGTGTTTATCTGAGGATGTTTCCATCTCAATGCACTCCCGTATATCTCATGGTAGATTCTGTGAAAACAGTTTTAGAAAACATCTCAATGAAAGCAATAGTGTTACTCTGTGAGGTGAATTCACCCACCACAAAGCAGTTTCTCGGAAGGCTCCTCTCCAGGTTTTTTCTCAGGATATTTCATTTTTCACCATGGGATTCAATGATATCCGAAATATCACTTTTGAGATTCCTAAAAAATAGTGCTGGCAAACTCCACCACGAATCAGTGGTGTTACTTTGTTAGATGAATTCATGCATTATAATTTCTCAGAAAGCTTCTTTCTGGTTTTTATCTGAGGATATTTCCTTTGTCCGAGGAGTCTTCATAGTGATCCAAAATATCAGGTCTCAAATTCTCAAAAACCCTGTTAGCAAATGGCTCCATGAAATACATGTGTAATTCTGTGAAATGATTTCACACATCACAAAGCAGTTTCTCAGAAAGCTTCTTTCTGTTTTTATCTGAGAATACTTCCTTTAGCCGTATAGTCTTCAAAGAGATCCGAAACATTAGTTCTCAGATTCCACAAAAACAGGGCTAGCAAACAGCTCCACGATATACACGTGTAACTCAGTGAGTTGAATTCACACATCACAAAGCAGTTTCTTCAAAAGATTATTTCTTTTTTCGGCTGAGGATATTTCTGGTCTCAAAATGCCCCTATGTGTCTCATTGCAGATTCTGGGAAACAGTGTTAGCAAACTTCTCAAGGAAAACAATGATGTAACTTTGTGAGCTGAATTCACCCACAACAAAGCAGTTTCTGAGAAGGCTTCTCTGCCGTTTTTATTTGAGTGTAATATAATGGGGAGCTGAGCAAGAAGACACGAATCAGATGAGAACAGAGGTAGCCTTTATTGGGCTCGTGGGCGAGGTTCACCAGTTCTCTAAGAGGAGGCCAAGGAAGTCGCACATGGGGCAGGTATCAGGGGCTTTTATAGTGAGAGGTAGGCGGGGTCTGTAAGTTTCAATTTCCTGAGTTAGGTTTTGATTTCTGAGGAATGACGTGTCTGGGAGTTTTGATTTCTGAGGAATGATGTGTCTGGGAGTTTTAGCAGAGTGGGGTTTATTTTTGAGCTCAGGGTGTTTTTTGCACCCTGAAAGTCCTAGCAGGAAGTCCCAGTGGGCAAAATCTCGATAAGGGGCCCACCATGTCAGGTGGTACTGCCATGTTGGGTCTAGGTCCCTGCCTAAAATTTCGACCTCTTCCTATTAAGAAAAAAGTTGGGATGTGTTCATCTGGCTGCTTCCTGCTGGTGTAGGGCATCGTGGGGTTCTTCGGAGGTTGGTGTCCTGTATGGCTAAGTGAATGTTGCATTAGTAGTAAAGGTAGCCTCCATTGGTCTCAGTCTAAGTAGATCAACAGGCATCATCTGTCTGATCATATGTGAAACAAATGGCCGGGTGCTGCCAATTATGGGGCACACTGTTAAAGGAGGGGAAGTTAAAGGTTACTTCGCTTTGGAACCCCTGGGGCTGGCAGTCTACTGTGGCTATGGTGAGGGAGCTCATGCGATTCCCCTGGGTCCAGGTCTTGAAAAGGTAGAACATCCACGGGAATGGATTGGTGGGGGGAGTTTGGGCATGAGTCTCACCTAGACTCAGGAGGACTAGATGCCTGAGGAAGGTTAGGCAGAGGGTCATTACCTGCGCACGTGAGTTGTAACTTGGTAGGGGTAACAACCTGAGTGATCCAATTGGAATCATGCTGGGTGAGTGCCTTTTTCAGCTGGAACAGGTGATACCAGGAAGGAAGACCAAGGAGCTTGGCAGCAGTAGGAGTGGTGAGGATTATGGTGTATGGTCCTTCCCACCATGGAGATAAGGTTCGGGGTTGCAGCTGCTTGAACAGGACCAGGTCTCCAGGCGCTATGAAGGTGGGACTCTCAAGGGCTGAGGAAGCAGGTGCAGGGAGACACCGATCTGCATGTTTTCTCAGAAGCTCATGAAGGAAGATTAAGTAGGGTAGGTAGGAGTCTAAGGGATGGGAGAGGGCTGGCAGCTCCTGGAATAGGAATGAGTGTCCATACAGCAGTTCAAAAGGGCTGAGCCCTGTGGGGACCCGTGGAGCTGCCCTGAGACCAGTGAGAGCCAAGGGAAGGAGACTCACCCACAAAAAGCGTGTTTCTAGAGTGAGTTTGGTTAGATGTAGTTTAATAAGACCATTTGCACGTTCTACATTTTCAGATGACTGTGGATGGTAGGCAATGTGGAGCTTTCAGGTAATCTGGAGTGCGGCCACCACCTGCTGGGTGAGTTTAGAAATGAAGGCTGGACCATTGTCTGATTGGATGGTTTGGGGGAGACCAAACCTGAGGATGATGTGCTCTAGGAGGGTGGTGGGGATATGTAGTTTCTCAGGTGGTGGGGAAAGCCTCAATCCATCCTGAGAACATGTCAACCAGGTTCAGCAGGTAGTAGAATTTTTTACAAGGGGCATGTCGGTAAAATCAAGTTGCCAATCTTCCCCTGGCTGGTGGCCCCTTAGCTGATGAGTGGGCCCTGGGTGCCTGAGCCTGCCCTGGGGGTTAACAGCCGAACAGGTGGCACATTGCTGACGTACTTTCCTAATCTGGGCCTGCAGTGAGGGGAGGTGAAGGATGGGTTCCAGGAAGTTATACATAGCCTTAGTCCCTATGTGCAGAGAGCTGTGTATGTCGGTCAATATATGCACTGCCTGAGTCTGAGGGAACACTATTTGGCTGTCAATGAATACCCATCCATCCTCGCTTTGCGTAGTGCTGGGATGGGCCATCAGAGTTTGAAGTTCCTGGGAAGAGTAGTCGGGGGAATAAGTGGGGGAAAGAAAGAGTAAAGGTGCTGGGGTACGGGAGGAAGTGAGTTGGTGGCCCATGTGGTGGAGTCAGCTAGATTGTTACCCTGTGACACAGGGTCGTTAGAATGCTCGTGGCTTTTACAGTGGATGATGGCTACCTCTTTGGGAGCCTGAAGAGCATCAAGTAACTTCTTTATAAGTGGTCCATTGACTACTGGCATCCTTTTGGTGGTAAGAAACCCTTGCTCTTGCCAGAGAAGTGAGTGGATGTGTGCAATAAGGTAGGCATATTTAGAGTCTTTGTAGATATTAACCCTCTGCCCCCTTTGGAGAAAAGTAAGGCACGAGTAAGGGCAGTGAGTTCAGCCTTCCTAGAGGTGGTGCCTAAAGGCAAGGGCCTGGATTTGGCCATCTGGGTTGCTGTTACGACAGCGTATGCTGCCAACCTACGGCCATTGGGGGTTAAGACAGAACTCCTGTCCATGAACAGGGTACAGTCTGGGTGTTCTAATGGCTGTTCGGAAAGACCGAGGTGGGCGGGCGGCAAGTTGATGAGAACCTCTGGGCAGGAATGTGCGAGAGCAGAATTGCACCCTGGAGTGGGCAAAAGGGTAGCAGAGTTTAGAGGGGGTGATGTGGTAAGGGTGATGTGAGGGTTTTCAATGAATAGCAAGAGGAACTATTGAAGCCGTGATGGAGTGAGGTGGGTGAGAGACTTGTGTGTGATGAGATCTGACAGTCGGTAAGAAGAGTAGACCATAAGAGGATATCCTATGGTGAGCTTAAGAGCCTCCTTGGTAAGTTCTGTGGCAGCAACCATGGCTCGCAGACAAGGTTGTCAGCCCTGGACTGTGGGATCTAACTGCTTGGAGAGATAGGCCATGGCCTGGTATGTGGATCCAACCTGCTGGGCTAAAAGGCCAGTAGCTACCTTTTGGCATTCCATGGTGAATAAATGAAAAGGCCAAAGGGGATTGGTGAGAGAGAGAGCCAGGGCAGAAAGGAGTTGACTTCCTGAAAGAGTTGGCAATCAATGAGGGGTTGGACAGCATTCCAGTGAGTGCTTCCTTGGCAGCCTGGTAGAGGCGCTTGGCTAGGACCCCGAAGTTAGGAATCCAATGCCTGAAATACCCTACCAGTCCCAGGAAGGACAACATATCTTCCACATCCTGAGGAGGCTGGAGAGATTCAGAGGCTTGTTCTATCTGCTGTGAGGCTTTGTGTAGTGGGTGTGAGGAGTATGCCTAGGTAGGAGACTGAAGGGGTGCAAAGTTGAGCTTTCGCTGGTGTAACCCAATAACTTCAGTTGCCAAGAAAATTTAAAAGTGTAGCAGCAAGGGAGCTCTCCCAGGAGGGGCTACATAGCAATAAGTCGTCTACATATTGCAATAGTGTGCGGTGGGTGAGGGGACAGAGGCTAACATCCTATGCCAGTGCCTGTCCGAAAAAATGGGGCTATCTCAGAACCCTTGAGGCAGAACAGTCCAAGTCAGCTGGGACAAAATATGAGTGTCTGTATCTTCCCACGTAAAGGGAAATATCACTTTTCAGATTCCATGGAAACAGTGTTAGCAAACTGCTTCATGAAGAGAAAGGTGTAACTCTGTGAGATGAATACACACATCACAAAGCAGTTTCTCAGAAAGCTTCTTTCTCATTTTTTTTGGAGGATATTTCCTTTGTCACCGTAAACTTCATGATGCTAATAAATATTCCATTGCAGATTTCAAGAAAAGAGTGTTAGTAAACTGATCAATCAAAAGAACAGTGTAACACTGTGAGTTGCATTTATTCAACACAATGTAGTTTCTCAGAACGCTTCTTTCCAGTTTTCTTCTGAGGATATATCCTTTTTCACCATAGCGCTAAACACGCTCCCAAATATCACTTATCAGAATCCACAAAAACAGTTTAGCACACTGCTTCATGAAGAGAAATGTGTAACTCTGTGACATGAATTCACACATCACAAAGAAGTTTCTCAGAAAGATTCTTTCTAGGTTTTATCTGAGGATATTTCAGTTCTCAATGCGCTCCCGCATATCTCATCGCAGATTCTGTGAAAACAGTGTTAGCAAACATCTCAATGAAAGCAATAGTGTAACTCTGTGAGGTGAATTCACACGCAACAAAGCACTTTCTGAGAAGGGTTCTCTCCATATTTTATCAGAAGATAATTCATTGTTCACCATGCGATTCAATGATATCGAAAATATCACTTCTGAGATTCCTCAAAAATAGTGGTAGCAAATTCCTCCAAGAAAGAGTGGTGTAGCTGGGTGTGGAGGCTCAAGCCTGTAATCCCAGCACTTTGGGAGGCTGAGACGGGTGGACCACGATGTCAGGCGATTGAGACCATCCTGGCTAACACGATGAAACCCTGTCTCTACTAAAATACAAAAAACTAGCCAGGCGAGGTGGCGGGCGCCTGTAGTCCCAGCTACTCCGGAGGCTGAGGCAGGAGAATGACGTGAA
>NW_012118055.1:878688-889202 GCF_000951035.1 Colobus angolensis palliatus
GAGATTCCACACAAACAGTGCTAGCAAAATAGCTCCATGAAATACATGTGTAACTTTCTGAGATGAATTCACACATCACAAAGCAGTTTCTCAGAAAGTTGCATTCTGGTTTTTATCTGAGGATATTTCCTTTGGTGGTATAGTCTTCAAAGCTATCCACAATATTAGTTCTCAGATTCCTCAAAACAGGGCTAGCAAACAGCTCCATATAATACAGGTGTAACTCTGTGAGTTGAATTCACACATCAAAAAGCAATTTCTCAGAAACCTTCTTTTCAATTTTCATCTGAGGATATTTCATTTTCACCACAGACATCGATGCATCCCAAATATCACTTTGAAGAATACACAGAAAGAGTGGTAGCAAACTGCTTTATAAAGACTAAGGTGTAACTCTGTGATATGAATTAAACCATTGCAAAGAAGTTTTTCAGAAAGCTCCTTTCACGTTTTTAGTTGAGGATATTTCCTTTCTCAGTGCAGGCCTCAATGCGATGAAAGTATCCCTTCTCAGAGTCCCCAAAGACAGTGGTAACAGACTGCTCCATGAATTGAAAGTGTAAATCTATGAGATGATTTCACACATCAGATTGCAATTCCTCAGAAAGCTTCTTTCTAGTTTTCATGTGAGGATATTTCCTTCTTCACCATAGGCCTCAATATGCTCCTAAATACTACTTTGTTAATTCCACGAAAACAGTGTTAGTAAACTGCTTCATGGAGAGAAAAGTGTAACTCTGAGAGATAAATTCACACATCACAAAGCACTTCCTCAGAAAGCTTCTCTCCAGGTTTATCTGGGATATTTCCTTCGTCTTCATAAGATACATTGCACTAAGAAATATCCCATTGCAGATTTCAAGAAAACAGTGTTGGCAAACTGATCGATGAAAAGAAAAGTGTAACTCTGTGAGTTGCATTCACACATCACATTGCAGTTTCTGAGAATGCTTATTTCCAGTTTTCATCTGAGGATATATTCTTTTTCACCATAGCCCTCAATGGGCTCCCAAATATCACTTTGCAGATTTCTCGAAAACAGTGTTAGCAAACTGCTTCAAGAAGAGAAAGTTGTAACTCTATGAGGTCAATTTACACATCACAGAGCAGATTCTCCGAAGGCTTCATTCTGGTTTTTATCTGAGGATATTTCCCTTGGCCATATAGTCTTCAAAGCGATCTGAAATATCAGTTCTCGATTCCACATAAACAGAGCTAGTAAACGCCTCCATGTAATACAGGTGTAACTCAATGAGTTGAATTCACACACCACAAAGCAGTTTCTCAGAAAGCTTCTTTTTTTTTTTCAGCTGGGGATATTTCTGGTCTCAAAGCACCCCCATGTGTCTCATTGCAGATTCTGTGAAAAAACTGTTAGCAAACTTCCCAATGAAAACAAAAATGTCACTATGTGATCTGAATTCACAAACAACAAAGCAGTTTCTGAGAAGGATTCATTGCAGTTTTTATGTGAGGATAGTTAATTTTTCACCATGGGAATCATCAATATCCAAGATATCACTTCTGAGATTCCACAAAAGCAGTGCTAGCAAACACCTCCATGAAAGAGTGGTGAAACTCTCTGAAATGAATTCACATATCACAAAGTAGTTTTGCAGAAAGCTTCATTCTGTTTTTTCTCTGAGGATATTTACTTTGTCCTTATACTCTTTAAACTGATCTGAAATTTCAGTTTTCAGAATCCACAAAAACAGTGTTACCAAACGGCTCCATGAAATACATGTGTAACTCTGTGAGTTGCATTCTCACATCACAATGCAGTTTCTCAGAACGCTTCTTTCCAGTTTTCATCTGAGAATACATCCTTTTTCACCATAGCCCTCAATGCACTACCAAATATCACTTTGCAGATTCCACAAAAACTGTGTTAGCAAACTGCTTCATGAAGAGAAAGGTGTAAGTCTGTGAAAGGAATTCACACATCACAAGGAAGGTTCTCAAAAGCTTCTTTCTCATTTTTACCTGAGGATATTTCAGTTCTCAATGCACTCCCGTATGTATCATTGCAGATACTGTGAAAACAGTGTTAGTAAACATCTCAATGAAAGCAGTAGTGTAACTCTGTGAGGTGAATTCACACACTACAAAGCAGTTTCAAATAACGCTTCTCTCCATTTTTTGTCTGAGTATATTTCATTATTCACCATTGGATTCAACGATATCCAAGATATCTCTTCTGAGATTCCACAAAACAAGTGCTAGCAAACTTCTCCGTGAAAGACTGGTGTAATTCTGTGAAATGAATACACACTTTACAAAGCAGTTTCTCAGAAAACTTCTTTCTGGTTTTTATCTGACGACATTTCCTTTGTCCTTATACTCTACAAACCAATTCAAAAAATCAGTTCTCAGAATCCACAAAATCAGTGCTAGCAAACGGCTCCACGAAATAGTGGTGTAACTCTGTTAGATGAATTCACACATCACAAAGCAGTTTCTCAGAAAGCTTCTTTCTGATTATTATGTGAGAGTATTTCCTTTGTCCATATGGTCTTCATAGTGATCCAAAATATCCCTTTTCAGATTCCCCAAAAACGGTGATAACAGACTGCTCCATGAAATGAAAGTATAACTCTATGAGATGTATTCACACATCACAAATCAGTTTCTCACAAAGCTGCTTTCTACTTTTCATCTGAGGATGTTTCCTTTTTCACCATAGGCCTAAATGCTCTCCGAATTATCAGTTTGCAGATTCCACGAAAACAGTGTTAGCAAACTGCTTCATGGAAAGAAAAGTGGAACTCTGTGAGATAAATTCACACATCACAGAGCAGTTTCTCAGAAAGCTTCTTTCTCATTTTTATCTCCGGTTATTTCCTTTGTCTCTGTAAGCTTCAGTGCGCTAAGAGATATCACATTGCAGATTTCAAGAAAACAGTGTTTTCAAACTGATCAATGAAAAGTAAAGTGTAACTCTGTGAGTTGCATTTACTCAACACAATGCAGTTATTCAGAACGCTTCTTTCCAGTTTTCATCTGAGGATATAATCTTTATCACCATAGTCCTCAATGCACTCCCAAATATCACTTTTCAGATTCCACGAAAACAGTGTTAGCAAACTGCTTCATGAAGAGAAAGGTGTAATTCTGTGAGATGAATTCACAAATCACAAATAAGTTTCTCAGAAAGCTTCTTTCTCGTTTTTATCTGAGGATATTTCAGTTCTCAATGCACTCCCGTATATCTCATTGTTAATTCTGTGAAAACAGTGTTAGCAAACTTCTCAATGATAGCAGTAATGTACCTCTGTGAAGTGAATTCACACACCACAAAGCAGTTTCTGAGAACACTTCTCTGCAGGTTTTATCTGAGGATATTTCATTATTCACAATGGGATTCAATGATATCCAAAATATCACTTCTGAGATGCCTCAAAAATAGTGCTAGCACACTTCTCCATGAAAGAGTGTTGTAACTTTGTTCAATGAATTCACGCATCATAAAGCAGTTTCTCAGAAAGCTTATTTCTGGTTTTTATCTGAGGATAAGTCCTTTTTCCCAGGTGTCCTCATAGAGATCCAAAAGATAACCTCTCAGATTCCACAAAAAAAGTGCTAGCAAACGGCTCCACGAAATACATGTGTAACTTTGTGAGATGAATTCACTCATCACAGAGCAGTTTCTCAGAAAGTTTCATTCTGGTTTTTGTCTGAGGATAGTTCCTTTGATCGTATAATCTTCAAAGCGATCCAAAATATCAGTTCTCAGATTCCACAAACACAGGGCTAGCAAACGGCTCCATGAAATACAGGTGTATCTCAGTGAGTTGAATCCACACATCAGAAAGCAGTTTCTCAGAAAGCTTCTTTCTAATTTTCGTCTGAGGATATTTCCTTTTTCACAACAGGCTGCAATATGCTCCCAAATACCACTTTGCAGATTCCACCGAAACAGTGTTAGCAAACTGCTTCATGAAGACTAAGGTGTAACTCTGTGAGATGAATTCACATATCACAAAGCAGCTTCTCAGAAAGTTTCTTTCTGATTTTTATCTGAGCATATTTCCTTTGTTACCATTGGCCTCAATGCATTCTCAAATATTTCTTTTCAGACTCCAAGAAAACAATGTTAGCAAACTGCTTAATGAAAAGGATGGTGTAACTGTGTGAGATGAAATCACATATCACAAAATGGTTTCTCATAAAGCTTCTTTCTATTTTTTATCTGAGGATATTTAAGTTGTCACCTTAGGCCTCAATGCACTTCCAAGTATCCCATTGCAGATTCCATGAAAACAATGTTGTCAAACTGCTCCATGAAGATTAACATGTAATTCTGTGAGGTGATTTCAAGCACCACAAAGAAGTTCTCAGAAAGCTTCTTTCTAGTTTTTATCAGAGGACATTTTCTTTGTCATCACAGGCTTAATTGTGATCTAATCTATCCCTTCTCAGATTCCCCAAAACCAGTGCTACCAGGCTGCCCCAGGAAGAGAATCCTGAAACTCTGTGAGATGATTTAACACAACACAAAGTGGTTTCTCAGAAAGCATCTTTCTCTTTGCTATCTGGGAATATTTGTATTTTCACCATAGGCTTCAATGCGCTCTGAATATCCTACTGCCGATTCCAGGAAAACTGTGTTAGCAAACTGCTCCAGGAAAATAATGCTGTAACTCTTTGAGATGCATTCACACATCACAAAGCAGTTTCTCAGAAAACTTCTTCGTAGTCTTTACGTGAGGATATTTCCTTTGTCACCATAGTCTTCAGAGTGTTCCAAAATATCCCTTCACAGACTCCCTAAAAATAGTGCTACCAAACTGCTGCATGAAAAGAATCATGTAATGCAGGGAGATGAATTTACACATCACAAAACTGTTTCTCAGAAAGCTTCTTTCTAGTTTTTATCAGTGAATATTTACTTTTTCACCATAGGCCTCAAAGCAATCCTGAATATCCCATTGCAGATTCCAAGATAAACGTTTTAACAAATGGTACAATGAAAAAAACTGTGTAACTATGTGATACAAATTCACACATCACAAAGCAGTTTCTCAGAAAGTTTCTTTCTACTTTTTATCTGAGGATATTTCCTTTGTCACCATAGGCCTCAATGCACTCTCAAATATCCCTTTGCAGTTTCCATCAAAACAATGTTAGCAAACTGCTCCATGAATAGCATCGTGTAACTCTGTGACATGACTTCACACATCACAAAAAAGTTTCTCAGAAAGCTTCTTTCTAGTTTTTATCGAGGATATTTCCTTTGTTAAATAGGCTTCAATGCACTCCCAAATATCCCATTACAGATAGCAAGAAAACAGTGTTAGCAAACTGCTCAGTGAAAAGGACGGTGTAATGCTGTGAGATGAACTCACACATCACAAAGCAATTTCTCAGAAAGCCTCTTTTTCGTTTATATCTGAGG
The DNA here is from genome assembly GCF_000951035.1 of Colobus angolensis palliatus. Lineage (NCBI taxonomy): Eukaryota > Metazoa > Chordata > Mammalia > Primates > Cercopithecidae > Colobus > Colobus angolensis. The sequence continues at coordinate 884,084 of NW_012118055.1, forward strand.
TTATTTCCCTTGTCAACTTATGCTTCAAGTAGCTCCCATAGATACTGTTGCAGATTCCACGAGAACTTTGTTAGCAAACTACTCCATGAAAAGAAATGTGTACCTGTGAGAGATGAATTCATACATCACAAACCAGTTTCTCAGAAATCCTCTTTCTAGTTTTTATCTGAGGATATTTCCTTTGTCACCATAGGCTTCAATGAGCTACCAAATATCCTCTTGCAGATTCCACAAAAACGGTGGTAGGAAACTTCAACATGAAATGATATGTGTAACTATGTTAGATGAATTCATTCATGACAAAGAAGTTTCCCAGAAAGCTTGTTTCTTTTTTTAACTGAGGATATTTCCTTTGTCACCATACGTTTCAAAGAGCTCCCAAATATTCCATTGCAGATCCGAAGAAAACAGTGTCAGGAAACTGCTCAATGAAGAGAACAAAGAATGTTGGTGAGATGAATTCAAACATCACAAAGGAATTTCTCAGAAAGCTTCTTTTTAGTTTTCATGGAAGGATATATCCTTTGTCAACATAGTCTTCAATGCAATCCAAAATATCCCTTCTCAGATTCCCCAAAAAGAGTGCTACCAAACTGCTCCATGAAAATAAATGGTCTAAGTCAGTGAGATGAATTCACACATCACAAAGATGTTTCTCAGAAAGCTTCTTTCTAGTATTATTCCGAGAATATTTCCTTTTTCACCATAAGCCTCAAAGTGATCCTGAATATCCCATTGCAGATTCCAAGAAAAATGTGTTAGCAAACTGCTCAATGAAAAGAATGGTGTGACTGTGTGCAGTGAATTCACACACCACAAAGCAGTTCTCCAGAAGGTTTCTTTCTAGTTTTTATGTGATGATATTTCCTTTGTCTCCATAGGCCTCAATGCACTCTCAAATATCCCTTTGCAGATTCCATGAAAACAATGTTAGCACACTGCTCCATAAATAGAAACGTGTAACTCTGGGAGATAATTTCACACATCACAAAGAAGTTTCTCAGAAAGCTTCTTTCTAGTATTTATCGAAGGATATTTCCCTGTCACCATAGGCTTCATTGTGATCCAAAATATCCCTTCTCAGATTCCCCAAAAGCCGTTTTACCAAACTGCTCCATGAAGAGAATCCTGTAAATTTGTGAGATTATTTCACACATCACAAAGTAGTTTCTCAGAAAACTTCTTTCTAGTTGTTATCTGAGGATATTTCCTTTGTCACCATAGGCTTCAATGCACTCCCAATATCTACTGCGGATTCCAGGAAAACAGTGTTAGCAAACTGCTCGATGCAAATAATGCTGTAAGACTTTGAGGTGCATTCACAAATCACAAAGCAGTTTCTCAGAAAGCTTCTTTCTAGTATTCATAGGAGGATTTTCCTTTTTCACAATAGGCATAATACGCTCCCAAATTTCCTCTTATAGATTCCACGAAAACAGTGTTAGCAAACTGCTCCTTGAAATGACAGGTGTATCTTTGTGAGGTGAATTCACATATTAAAAAGAAGTTTCACACAGGGTTTCTTCCTAGTTTTTATCTGAGGATATTCCCTTTGTCACCATATGCTTCAAAGAGCTCCCAAATATTCCATTGCAGATCGCAATAAAAAAGTGTTAGTAAACTGCTCAATGAAAAGAACAATGTATGTTTGTGAGATGAATTCACAAATCACAAAGCAGTTTCTCAGAAATCTTCTTTTTAGTTTTTATGGGATGATATTTCCTTTGTCACTATAGTCTTCAATGCAATCCAAAATATCGCTTCTCAGATTCCTCAAAAAGAGTGCTACCAAACTACACCATGAAAAGAATCGTCTAAATCAAAGAAATGAATTCACACATCACAAAGCAGTTTCTCATAAAGCTTCTTTTTAGTTTTTATGGGATGATATTTCCTTTGTCACCATAGTTTTCAATGCAAACCAAAATATCCCTTCTCAGATTCCCCAGAAAGAGTGCTACCAAACTGCACCATGAAAACAATCGTCTAAGTCATTGAGATGAATTCACACATCACAAAGCTGTTTCTCAGAAAGCTTCTTTCTAGTTTTAATCTGAGAATGTTTCCTTTCTCACCATAGGCCTCAAAGCAATCCGGAGTATCCCATTGCAGATTCCAAGAAAAACATGTTAGCAATCTGCTAAATGAAAAGAATGGTGTAACCTTGTGGGACGAATTCACACATCACAAAGCAGTTCCTCAGAAAGTTTCTTTCTAGTTTTATCTCATGATATTTCCTGTCACCATAAGCCTCAATGCACTCTCAAATATCCCTTTGCAGATTACACGAAAACAATGTTAGCACACTGCTCTATGAATAGAAAGATGTAACTCTGTGAGATGATTTCACACATCAGAAAGAAGTTTCTCAGAAAGCTTCTTTCTAGTTTTTATCGGAGGATTTTCCCTTGTAACCATAGGCTTCATTGTGATTCAAAGTATCCCTTCTCAGATTATCCAAAAGCAGTGCTACCACACTGCTCCATGAAGAGAATTGTAACAGCACTCTGACAGCTTTGATGAGAGTGGTGGATCTCCCAGCACGGAGGTTGAGACCTGAGAATGGACAGACTGCTCAAGTGGGTCCCTGAATCCTGAGTAGCCGAACTGGGAGACATCCCCCACTAGGTTCAGACTAACACCTCACACCTCACACAGCGGAGAACACCACTGAGATGAAGCTTCCAATGCAAGAATCAGACAGCAGCACTCACTGTTCAACAATATTCTATCATCTGCAGCCTCTGTTGCTGATACCCAGGCAAACAGGGTCTGGAGTGGACCTCAAGCAATCTCCAACAGACGTACAGCTGAGGGTTCTGACTGTTAGAAGGAAAATTAACAAACAGAAAGTACACCCACACCAAAACCCCATCAGTATGTCACCAGCATCAAAGACCAAAGGCAGATAAAACCACAAGATGGGGAAAAAGCAGGGAAGAAAAGCTGGAAATTCAGAAAATAAGAGTGCATCTTTCCCTCCAATGGAACGCAGCTCATCACCAGCAACGGATCAAAGCTGGACGGAGAATGACTTTGATGAGTTGAGAGGAGAAGGCTTCAGATAATCAAACTTCTCAGAGCTAAAGGAGGATCTATGTACCCAGCACAAAGAACCAAAAATCTTGTAAAAAAATGAAAGAATGGATAACTAGAATAATCAATGCAGAGAAGGCCATAAACGAAATGACAGAGATAAAAACCATGACACAAGAAATACGTGACAAATGCACAAGCTTCAGTAACAAACTCGATCAACTGGAAGAAAGAGTATCAATGATTGAAGATCAAATGAATGAAATGAAGTGAGAAGAGAAGTCTAGAGAAAAAAAGGAAAAAGTAATGAACAAAGACTCCAAGGAGTATGGGATTATGTGAAAAGATCAAATCTACATCTGATTGCTGTGCCTGAAATTGGGGAGGAAAATGGAACCAAGTTGGAAAGCATTCTGCAAGATATAATCCAGGAGAACTTCCCCAACCTAGTAAGGCAGGCCAACATTCAAATTCAGGAAATAAAAAGAACACCACAAAGGTACTCCTCGAGAAGAGCAACTCCAAGACAAATAATTGTCAGATTCAGCAAAGTGGAAATGAAGGAAAAAAAGTTAAGGGCAGCCAGAGAGAAAGGTCGGGTTATACACAAAGAGAAGCCCATCAGACTAACAGCAGATCTCTCGGCAGAAACTCTACAAGTCAGAAGAGAGTGGGGGGCAAAATTCAACATCCTTAAAGAAAAGAATTTTAAACCCAGAATTTCATATCCAGACAAACTAAGCTTCATAAGTGAAGGAGAAATAAAATCCTTTACAGACAAGCAAATGCTTAAAGATTTTGTCACCACCAGAAACTGCATCAACTAACGAGCGAAATAACCAGCTAATATCACAATGACAGGATCAAGTTCACAAATAACAATATTAAATGTAAATATAAATGGACTAAATGGTCCAATTAAAAGACACAGACTGGCAAATTAGATAAAAAGTCAAGACCCATCAGTTTGCTGTATTCAGAAGACCCATCTCACATGCAGAGACACACATAGGCCCAAAATAAAGGGATGGAGGAAGATCTACCAAGCTAATGAAGAAAAGAAAAAAGCAGTGCTTGCAACCCTAGTCTCTGATAAAACAGACTTTAAACCATCAAAGATCAAAAGAGACAAGGAAGGTCACTACATAACGGTAAAGGGATCAATTCAACAAGAAGAGCTAACTATCCTAAATATATATGCGCCCATTACAGGAGCACCAATATTCATGAAGCAAGACCTTAGAGACTTACAAAGAGACTTATACAATAATAATGGGAGACATTAACACCCCACTGTCAACATTAGACAGATCCATGAGAAAGTTAACAAGGATATTCAGAAACTGGACTCAGCTCTGCACCAAGAGGACCCAATAGACGTCTACAGAACTCTCCACCCCAAATCAACAGAACATATATTCTTCTCAGCACCGCATCACACTTCTTCAAAAATTGACCACATAGATAGAAATAAAGCACTCCTCAGCAAGTGTAAAGGAACAGAAATTGTAACAAACTGTCTCTCAGACAACAGTGCAATCAAACTAGAACTCAGGACTAAGAAAATCAATCAAAACTGATTAACTACATGGAAACTGAACAAGCTGCTCCTGAATTACTACTGGGTACATAAGGAAATGAAGGCAGAAATAAAGATGTTCTTTGAAACCAATGAGAACAAAGATACAACATACCAGAATCTTTGGAACACATTTAAAGCAGGGTGTAAAGGGAAATTTATAACATTAAATGCCCACAAGAGAAAGCTATAAAGATCTAAAATTGACACTCTAACATCACAATTAAAGGAGCTAGAGAAACAAGAGCAAACACATTCAAAAGCTAGCAGAAGGCAAGAAATAACAACCATTAGAGCAGAACTGAAAGAGATAGAGACACAAAAAAGCCTCCAAAAAATCAATGAATCCAGGAGCTGTTTTTTTGAAAAGATCAACAAAATTGATAGACCACTAGCAAGAGTAATAAAGAAGAAAAGAGAGAAGAATAAAATAGATGCAATAAAAAATGATAAAGCAGCCGGGCGCAGTGGCTCAAGCCTGTAATCCCAGCACTTTGGGAGGCC
>NW_012118055.1:890114-890483 GCF_000951035.1 Colobus angolensis palliatus
CCTGATGAACCTCGATGCGAAAATCCTCAATGAAATATTGGCAAACCGAATCCAGCAGCACATCCAAAAGCTTATCCCCCATGATTAAGTGGGCTTCATCCCTGGGATGCAAGGCTGGTTCAACAGATGCAAATCAGAAAATGTTATCCAGCATATAAACACAACAAAAGACAAAAACCACATGGTTATCTCAAGAGATGCAGAGAAGGCCTTTGACAAAATTCAACAGCCCTTCATGCTAAAAACTCTCAATAAATTCAGTATTGATGGAACGTATCTCAAATAATAAGAGCTGTTTATGACAAATCCACAGCCAATATCATACTGAATGGGCAAAAACTGGAGCATTCCCTTTGAAAGCTGTCACAA
>NW_012118055.1:891003-910636 GCF_000951035.1 Colobus angolensis palliatus
GCCATCCCATTACAGGGTATATACCCAAAGGATTATAAATCATGCTGCTATAAAGACACATGCACACGTACGTTTATTGTGACACTATTCACAATAGCAAAGACATGGAATCAGCCCAAATGTCCATCAGTGACAGACTGGATTAAGAAAATGTGGCACATATACAGCATGGAATACTATGCAGCCATAAAAAAAGATGAGTTCGTGTCGTTTGTAGGGACATGGATGCAGCTGGAAACCATCATTCTCTTCAAACTATTGCAAGAACAGAAAACCAAACACTGCATGTTCTCACTCACAGCTGGGAACTGAACAATGAGATTACCTGGACTCTGGAAGGGGAATAACACACACTGGGGCCTATTGTGGGGAGGGGGGAAGGGGCAGGGATGTCACTGGGAATTACACCTGATGTAAAAGACCAGTTGATTGGTGCTGAGGAGTTGATGGGTGCACCACACCAACATGGAACAAGTATACATGTATAAGAAACCTGCACATTGTGCACATGTACCCTAGAACTTAAAGTATATATAAAAAAGTAGTTTCTCATAAAAGTTCTTTCTAGTTTTTCTCGGAGGGTACTTCCTTTCTCAGCATAGGCTTCATTGTGATCCAAAATATCCCTTCTCAGATTCCCCAAAAGCCATGTTACGAAACTGCTCCACGAAGAGAATACAGTAACTCTGTGAGATGAATTCACACATCACAAAGCAGTTTCTCACAAAGCTTCTTTCTAGTTTTTATCGGAGGATATTTTCTTTGTCACCATAGGCATCAATATGCTCCCAATATCCTACTGCCAGTTCCAGGAAAACAGTGTTAGCAAACTGCTCCATGAACACCATGGTGTAACCCCTTGAGACACATTCACCCCTCACAAAGAAGTTTCTCAGAAAGCTTCTTTCTAATTTCCATGGGAAGATATTCCCTTTCTCACAATAGGCATAATATGCTCCCAAATTTCCTCTTGCAGATTCCATGAAACAGTGTTAGCAAACTGCTCTGTTAAAAGACAGGTGAATCTCTGTGAGATGGATTCACACATTACACAGAAGTTTGTCACAGGGCTTCTTCTAGTTTTTTTCTGAGGGTATTTCCTTTCTCACCATATGCTTCAATTAGCTCCCAAGTATACCATTGCAGATTCCAAGAAAACAGTGTTGGCAAACTGATCAATAAAAAGAACAGTGTAACCCGGTGAGATGAATTCACACATCACAAAGCAATTTCTCAGATACCTCTTTTTCTTCTTTATCTAAGGATTTTCCCTTGTCACCATAGGCTGCAAGGCACTCCCATAGATCCTGTTGCCAATTCCCCGAGAAGGTTGTTAGTAAACTACTCCATGAGAAAAATGTGTAACTCTGTGAGATAAATTCATACATCACAAACCAGTCTCTCAGAAAGCTTCCTTCTAGTATTTATATGAGAATATTTCCTTTGCCACTATGAGCTTCAATCTGCACTTCAAATATCCCATTGCAGATTCCAAGAAAAAGTGTTAGCAAATTGTTCAGTAAAAAGAACAGTGTAACTCTGTGAGGTGATTTCACACATCATAAAGCAATTTCTCAGAAAGCCTCTTTTTGGTTTTTATCTGAGGATATTTCCTTTGTCATCATAGGCTTCAAGGCACTCCCATAGATCCTGTTGCAGATTCCACAAGACCGTTGTTAGCAAACTACTCCATGAATGGAAATGTTTAACTCTGTGAGATAAATTCATACATCACAAACCAGTTTCTCAGAAAGCTCCTTTCTAGATTTTATACGAGGATATTTCCTTTGTCATCATAGGCTTCAAGGCACTCCCATAGATCCTGTTGCAGATTCCACAAGACCGTTGTTAGCAAACTACTCCATGAATGGAAATGTTTAACTCTGTGAGATAAATTCATACATCACAAACCAGTTTCTCAGAAAGCTCCTTTCTAGATTTTATACGAGGATATTTCCTTTGTCACTATGAGCTTCAATGCACTCCCAAATATCCCATTGCAGATAACAAGAAAACAGTGTTAGGAAACTGCTCAATGAAGAGAACAGTGAAAATCTGTGACACAAATTCACACGTCACAAAGCAGTTTCTCAGACAACTTCTTTCTAGTTTTTATCTGAGAATAGTTCCTTTTTTACCTGAATAGTCCTCAATGTCCTGGTGTATACACCTTCACAGATTCCACAAAAATGGTGTCAGCAAACTGCTCAATGAAAAGAAAGTTGTAGCTGTGGGAGATGAATTCACACATCACAAAGCAGTTTCCCAGAAAGCTTCTTTTTGCTTTTTACCTGACCATATTTCACTTATCACCGTAGGCTTCAATGTGCACCAAAGTATCCTATTATGGATCCCACGAAAACGGTGTTAGGAAACTTCAACACAAAAAGAAATGTGTAACTCTGTGAGATGAATTCACTCATGATAAAGAATTTTCTCAGAAAACTTCTTTCTTGTTTTTAACTGAGGAAACTTCCTTTGTCACACCATATGCTTCAAAGTGCACCCAAATATTACATTGCAGGTCCCAAGAAAACAGTGTTAGCAAACTGCTCAATGAAAAGAATCATGCAACTCTGTGTGAGATGAATTCACACATCACAAAGCAGTTTCTCAGAAAGCTTCTTTCTAGTGATTATGGAAGGATATTTCCTTTGTCACTATAGTCTTCAATGCAATCCAAAATATCCCTTCTCAGATTCCAAAAAAGTGTGCTACCAAACTGCTCCATGAAAAGAATCATGTAACTCACTGAGATGAATTCACACATCACAAAGCAGTTCCTCAGAAAGCATCTTACTAGTTTTTATCTGAGGATATTTCCTTTTTCACCATAGGCCTCAATGCACACTCAAATATCCCTTTGCTGATTTCATGAAAACAATGTTAGCATACTGCTCCATGAATAGAAAGGTGTAACTCTGTGAGATGATTTTACACATCACAAAGAAGTTTCTCAGAAAGTTTCTTTCTAGTTTTTATATGAGGATATTTCCTTTGTCACCATAGGCTTCATTGTGATCCAAAATATCCCTTCTCAGTTTCCCCAAAAGCAATGCTACCAAACTGCTTCATGAAGAGAATCCTGTAACTCTGTGAGATGAATTATCACATCACAAAACAGTTTCTCAGAAAGCTTCTTTCTAGTTGCTATCTGAGGATATTTCCTCTGTCACTCCAGGCTTCAATGCGCTCCCAATATCACACTGCCAATTCCAGAAAAACAGTATTAGCAAACTGCTCCATGAAAATAATGGTGTAACTCTTTGAGATGCATTCACACATCACAAAGCAGTTTCTCAGAAAGCCTCTTCTTAGTTTTCATCGGAGGATATTTCCTTTCTCACAATAGGTGTAACATGCTTCCAAATTTCCTCTTGCAGATTTCATGAAAACAGTCTTAGCAAACTGCTCCGTGAAAAGACAGTTGTACCTCAGTGAGATGAATTCACACATTGCAAAGAAGTTTCTCAGAGGGCTTCTTTCTAGTTTTTCTCTGAGGATATTTCCTTTGTCACCATATTCTTCAATGTGCTCTCAAACATCCCATTGCAGACTGCAAAAAAACAGTGTTCGCAAACTGCTCAATGAAAAGAACAGTGTAACTCTGTGAGATGAATTGACACATCACGAGGCAATTTCTCAGAAAGCCTCTTTTTGGTTTTTATCTGAGGATATTTCACTTGTCATCATAGGCTTCAAGGCGCTCCCATAGATCCTGTTGCAGATTCCATGAGAACGTTTTTAGCCAACTACTCCATGAAAAAAATGTGTAACTCTGTGAGATGAATTCATACATCAAAAACCAGTTTCTCAGAAAGCTTCTTTCTAGTTTGTATGTGAGGATATTTCCTTTGTCACCATGAGCTTCAATGAGCTCCCATATATCCTATTGCAGATCCCAAGAAAACAGTGTTAGGAAACTGCTGAATGAAAACAACAGTGTAACTCTGTGACACAAATTCACACATCACAAAGTGTTTCTCAGACAGCTTATTTCTAGTTTTTATCTAAGGATTGCTCCTTTTTCACCTGAATAGGTCTCAACACGTTTGCAAATATAAATTTGCGAATTCCACAAAAATAGTGTTAGCAAAGTGCTCAATGAAAAGAAAGGTGTAATTGTGGGAGATGAATTCACACCACAAAGCAGTTTCCCAGAAAGCTTCTTTTTGCTTTTTACCTGATCATATTTCCCTTGCCACCGTAGGCTTCAATGTGCACCCAAACATTCTATTGCAGATTCCACGAAAATGGTGTTAGGAAACTTCAACACGAAAAGAAATGTGTAACTCTGTGAGATGTATTCACACATGACAATGGAGTTTCTCAGAAGCTTCTCTCTTGTTTTTAACTGAGGATATTACCTTTGTCACCATACACTTCAAAGCACTCCCAAATATTCCATTGCAGATCCAAGAACACAGTGTTAGCAAACTGCTCAATGAAAAGAAAAACGTAACTTTGTGAGATAAATTCACACATAACAAACCAGTTTCTCAGAAAGCTTCATTCTTGTGTTTATGGGAGGATATTTCCTTTGTCATCATAGTCTTCAATGCTATCCAAAATATCCCTTCTCAGCTTCCTGAAAAAGAGTGCTACCAAGCTGATCCATGAAAAGAATCATGTAACTCACTGAGATGAATTAACACATCACAAAGTTGTTTCTCAGAAAGCCCCTTTCTATTTTTTATCAGAGAGTGTTTCCTTTTTAACCATAGGTCTCAAAGCAATCCCGAATATACCATTGCAGATTCCAGGAATAACGTGTTAACAAACTGCTCAATGAAAAGAATGGTGTGACTGTGTGAGATGAATTCACAAATCACAAAGCAATTTCTGATCAAACTCTTTTTGATTTTTATCTGAGAATATTTCTCTTGTCATCCTAGGTTTAAGGCACTCCGATAGATTCTGTTGCAAATTTCACGAGTACGTTGTTAGCAAACTACTCCATGAAAAGAAAGTGTAACTCTGTGAGATAAATTAATACATCACAAACAAGTTTCTCAGAAAGTTTCTTTATATTTTTTATCAGAGAATATTTACTTTGTCACCATAGGCCTCAACGTGATCCCAAACATCCCATTGCAGATTTCAAGAAAAACGTGTTAACAAATTGCTCAATGAAAAGAATGGTGTAACTCTGTGAGATGAATTCACACATCATAAAGCAGTTTACCAGAAAGCTTCTTTCAAATGTTTACCTGAGGATATTTCCTTTGTCACCATAGGCTTCAATGCACTCTCAAATATACCTTCACAGATTCCCCAAAAGAAGTGCTACCAAACTGCTCCATGAAAAGAGTCATGTAACTCAGTGAGATGAATTCACATATCACAAAGCTGTTTCTCAAAAAGCTTCTTTATAGTTTTATCAGAGAATATTTCCTTCTTCATCATAGGCCTCAAAGCGATTCTGAACATCTCATTGCAGATGCCCAGAAAAACGTGTTAACAAACTGCTCAATGAAAAGAATGGTGTAACTGTGTGAGATGAATTCACACATCACAAAGCAGTTTCTCAGAGGGCTTCTGTCAAGTTTTTATCTGAGGATATTTCCTTTGTCACCATAGGATTCAATGCACTTCCAGGTATCCCATTGCAGATTCCAAGAAAACAGTGTTAGCAAATTGCTCAATGAAAAGAACAGTGTAACTGTGTGAGATGTATTCACACATCACAAATTAATTTCTCAGAAAGCCTCTTTTTGCTTTTTATCTGAGGATATTTCCCTTGTCATTATAGGCTTCAAGGCACACCCATAGATCCTGTTGCAGATTCCAGGAGATCGTTGTTAGCAAACTACTCCATGAAAAGAAATGTGAAACTCCTAGAGAGGAATTCATACATCACAAACCAGTTTCTCAGAAAGCTTCTTTCTAGTTTTTATATAAGGATATTTCCTTTGTCACTGTGAGCTTGAACATACTTCCAAATATCCCATTGCAGATCCCAAGGAAACAGTGTTGGGAAACTGCTTAATGAAAAGAAGAGTGTAACTCTGTGAATTGAATTCACACATCACAAAACAGTTTCTCAGACAGCTTATTTGTAATTTTTATCTGAAGATAGTTCCTTTTTCACCTGAATAGGCCTCAATGTGCTCAGTAATATACCTTCACAGATTCCACAAAAATAGTGTCAGCAAACAGCTCAATGAAAAGAAAGGTATAACTGTGGGAGGTGAATTCACACATCACAAAGCAGTTTCCCAGAAAGCTTTTTTTGCTTTTTACCTGATCATATTTCCCTCATCACCGTAGGCTTCAAAGCGCACCCAAATGTCCTATTGAGGATACCATGAAAACGGTGTTAGGAAACTTCAACACGAAAAGAAATATGTAACTCTGCGAGATGAATTCACACACGACAAAGACGTTTCTCAGAAAGCTTCTTTCTTGTTTTTAAGTGAGAATATTTCGTTTGTCACCATAGACGTCAATGCAATTCAGAATATCCCTTCTCAGCTTCCCCAAAGCACTCCCAAATATTCCATTGCCGATCCCAAGAAAACAGTGTTAGCAAACGGCTCAATGAAAAGAACAATGTAACTTTGTGAGATGAATTCACACATCACAAAGCAGTTTCTCAGAAAGCTTCCTTGTAGTTTTTATGTGAGGATATTTCGTTTGTCACCATAGACGTCAATGCAATTCAGAATATCCCTTCTCAGCTTCCCTAAAAAGAGTCCTACCAAACTGCTCCATGAAAAGAATCATGTAACTCGGTGAGATAAATTCACGCATCACAAAGCTGTTTCTCAGAAAGCTTCTTTCTTGTTTTTTTCAGAGAATATTTCCTGTTTCACAACAGGCCTCAAAGCAATCCCAAATATCCTATTGCAGATTCCAAGATAAACGTGTTATCAAACGGCTCAGTGAAAAGAATGGTGTAACTCTGTGAGATGAAGTCACACATCACAAAGCAGTTTATCAGAACGCTTTTTTTCTAGTTTTTATCTGGGGATATCTTCTTTGTCACCATAGGCCTCAATGCACTCTTAAATATCCCTTTGCAGATTCCACGAAAAAAGTTAGCAAACTGCTACATGAATAGAAACGTATATCTCTGTGAGATGATTTCACACATCACAAAGAAGTTTCTCAAAAAAGTTCTTTCTAGTTTTTATTGGAGGATATTTCCTTTGTCACCATAGGCTTCATTGCGATCCAAAATATCCCTTATCAGTTTCCCCAAAAGCCATGCTAACAAACTGCTCCATGAAGAGAATCCCATAACTCTGTGAGATGAATTCTCACATCACAAAGTAGTTCATCAGAAAGCTTCTTTATAGTTGCTATCTGAGGATACTTCCTTTGTCACCATAGGCTTCAATGCACTCCCAAGTATCCAGTTGCAGATCCCAAGAAAACAGTAAGAGCAAACTGCTCAGTGAAAAGAACAGTGTAACTCTGTGTGATGAATTCACACATCAGAAAACAATTTCTCAGAAGGCCTCTTTTTGATTTTTACCTGAGGATATTTCCTTTGTCATCATAGGCTTCAAGGTACTCTTGAGATCCTGTAGCATATTCGATGAGAACGTTGTTAGAAAACTATACCATGAAAAGAAATGTGTAACTCTAAGAGAAGAATTCATATCTCACAAACCAGTTTCTCAGAAAGCTTCTTTCTAGTTTTTATGTGAGGATATTTCCTTTGTCATCATGAGCTTCAATACGTTCCCGAATAACCTCTCGCAGATTCCACAAAATCGGTGTTAGGAAACTTCAACACAAAAAGAATTGTGTAAGTTTGTGAGATGAATTAATACAACACAAACCAGTTTCTCAGAATGCTTATTTTTTGTTTTTAATGAGGATATTTCCTTTGTCACCATACACTTCAATGCACTCCCAAATATTCCATTGCAGATCCCAGGAAAACAGTGTTAGCAACCTTCTCAATGAAAATAGCAAAGTAACTTTGTGAGATGAATTCACACATCACAAACTAGTTTCTCAGAAAACTTCTTTTAGGTTTTTATCAGAGAATATTTCCTTTTTCACCATAGGTCTCAAACTGGTGCCAAATATCCCACTGTGGTTTCCAAGAAAAACCTGTGAAAAAACTGCTCAATGAAAAGAATGGTGCAACTGTGTGAGATGAATTCACACATTTCTGAATTCACACAGTAAGCTTCTTACTATTTTTTACCAGAGGATATTTCCTTTGCCACTATTGACTTCAATGCGCTCGCAAATATCCTACTGCAGATTCCACGAAAACTGTTCCATGAAAATAATGGTGTAACTCTTTGAGATGCATTCTCACATCACAAAGAAGTTTCTCAGAAAGCTTCTTTCTAGTTTTCATTGGAGGATATTTTCTTTCCCACAGAAGGAGTAATACACTCCCAAATTTCCTCTTGCAGATTCCATGAAAACAGTGTTAGTAAACTGCTCCATGAAAAGACAGGTATATCTCTGTGAGATAAATTGACACATCACAAAGCAATTTCTCAGAAATCCTCTTTCTGGTTTTTATCTGAGGATGTTTCCCTTGTCATCATAGGCTTCAAGGCACTGCCACAGATCCCGTTGCAGACTCCACGAGAACATCGTTAGCAATCTACTCCATAAAAAGAAATATGTAACGCTGAGAGATGAATTCATACATCACAAACCAGTTTCTCAGAAAACTTCTATCCAGTTTTTATCAGAGGATATTTCCTTTGTCATCATAGGCTTCATTGGGATCCAAAATATCCCTTCTCAGATTCCCCAACAGCAGTGCTACTAAACTGCTCTATGAAGTGCATCCTGTAACTCTGTGAGATGGATTCACACATCAGAAATCAGTTTCTCAGAAAGCTTCTTTCTAGTTGTTATCTGAGGGTATTTCCTTTGTCACCATAGTCTTCAAAGCCCTCCCAATATCCTACCGCCAATTCCAGGAAATGAGTGTTACCAAACTACTCCATGAAAATAATGATGTAACTCTTTGAGATGTATTCACATATCACAAAGCAGTTTCTCAGAAAGCTTCTTTCTAGTTTTCATCAGAGGATATTTCCTTTTTCACAATAGGCGTAATACACTCATAAATATCCTCTTGCAGATTCCACAAAAACAGTGTTAGCAAACTGCTCCATGAAAAGACAGGCGTATCTCTGTGAGATAAATTCACAAATTACACAGATGTTTCTCAGAGGGTTTCTGTCTAGTTTTTATCTGAGGATATTTCCATTGTCACCATAGGCTTCAATGTGCTCCCAAACATCCCATTGCAGATTCCACGAAAACAGTGTTAGCAAATTACTCAGTGAAAAGAATAGTGTAACTCTGTGTGATGAAATCACACATCACAAAGCAATTTCTCGAAAAGTCTGTTTTAGATTTTTATCTAAAGATATTTCCTTTGTCACCATAGGCTTCAAGGAGCACCCATAGATCTTGTTGCAGATTCCAGGAGATCGTTGTTAGCAAACTACACCATGAAAAGAAATGTGTATCTCTACCAGGTGAATTCATACATCACAAACTAGTTTCTCAGAAAGCTTCTTTCTGTTTTTTATATGAGGATATTTCGTTTGTCACCATGAGCTTCAATGCACTCCCAAATATTCTCTTGCAGATTCCACAAAAACGGTGTTAGGAAACCTCAACATGAAAAGAAATGTGTAACTCTGTGAGATGAATTAACACAGCACAAGGTGTTTTCTCAGAAATCTTATTTCTTGTTTTTAACTGAGGATATTTCCTGTGTCATCATACGCTTCAATGCACTCCCAAATATTCCATTGCACATCCCAAGAAAACAGTGTTAGCAAATGCTCAATTAAAAGAACAATGTAACTTTGTGAGATGAATTCACACATTGCAAAGCAGTTTCTCAGAAAACTTCTTTCCAGTTATTTTGGGAGGGTATTTCCTTTGTCACCATAGTCTTCAATGCGACCCAAAATATCCCTTCACAGATTCCCCAAAAAGAGTGCTACCAAACTGCTCCATGAAAAGAATCGTGTAACTCAGTGAGATGAATTACTACATCACAAAGCTGTTTCTGAGAAAGACTCTTTCTAGTTTTTATCAGAGAATATTTCATTTTTCACCATAGGACTCAAAGCGATCCTGAAGATCCCATTGCACATTCCAGGAAAAACCTATTAACAAACTTCTCAAAGGAAAGACTTGTGTAACTATGTGAGATATATTCACACATCACATATAAGTTTATCAAAAACATTCTTTCTAGTTTTTGTCTGAGGATAATTCCTTTGTCACAGTGAGCTTCAATGCGCTCCCAAATATCCCATTGCAGAACCCAAGAAAACAGTGTTAAGAAACAATTCAATGAAAAGAACAGTGCAACTCTGTGAAATGAATTCACACATCAAAAAGCAGTTTCTCAGAAGGCTTCTTTCTAGTTTTCATAGGAGGATATTGCCATTTTCACAAAGGGCATAATACTCTCCCAAATTTCCTCTTGCAGATTCCACAAAAGCAGTATTAGAAAATTGCTCCATGAAAAGACAGATGTATGTCTCTGAGAGGAATTCAAACATTACAAAGAGTCTTCTTAGAGTGCTTCTTTCTGGTTTTTATCTGAGGATATATCCTTTGTCACCATAGGCTTCAATGTGCTGATAAATATCCTTGCAGACTCCAAGAAAACAGTGTTAGCAAGCTCCTCAGCAAAAAGAACAATGTAACACTGTGAAATGAATTAACACATCACAAAGCAATTTCTCAGAAAGCCTCTTTTGGATTTTTATCTGAGGATATTTCCCTTGTCATCATAAGCTTCAAGGCATTCCTAAAGATCCTGTTGCAGATTCCACAACACCGTTGTTAGCCAACTACTCCATGAAAAGAAATGTGTAACTCTTGGAGGTGAATTCATACATCACAAACCAGTTTCTCAGAAAGCTTCTTTCTAGTTTTTATATGAGGATATTTCCTTTGTCACCATGAGCTTTAGTGTGCTCCCAAATATCCCATTGCAGTTCCCAAGAACACAGTGTTAGGAAACTGCTCAATGAAAAGAACAGTGTAACTCTGTGGCATGAATTCACACATCACAAAGCAATTTCTCAGACAGCTTCTTTGTAGTCTTTGTCTGAGGATAATTCCTTTGTCATCTGAATAGGCCTCAATGCTCTTGCAAATATAAATTTGCAGATTCCACAAAAATAGTGTTAGCAAACAGCTCAATGAAAAGAAAGGTGTAACTGTGGGAGATGAATTCACACATCACAAAGCAGTTTCCCAGAAAGCTTTCTTTTGGTTCCTACCTGATCATATTTCCCTTATCACCGTAGGCTTCAATGTGCACCCAAACATCCTATTGCAGATTCCACGAAACGGTGTTAGGAAACTTCAACATGAAAAGAAATGTGTAACTCTGTGAGATTAATTCACACATGATGAAGAAGTTTCTCAGAAAGCTTCTTTCTTGTTTTTAACTGAGGATATTTCCTTTGTCATCATATGCTTCAAAGTGTTCCCAAATATTCCATAACAGATCCCAAGAAAACAGTGTTAGCAAACTGCTCTATGACAGGAACAATCTAACTTTGTGAGATGAATTCACACATCCATAAGCAGTTCCTCAGAAAGCTTCTTTCTAGTTTTTATGGGAGGATATTTCCTTTGTCACCATAGTTTTCAATGCCATCTAAATTATGCCTTCTCAGATTCCCTCAAAAGAGTGCTACAAAACTGCTACATGAAAAGCATCATGTAGCTCAGAGAGATGAATTCAGACATTACAAAGCTGTTTCTCAGAAAGCTTCTTTCTAGTTTTTATCAGAGAATATTTCCTTTCTCACCATAGGCCTCAAAGTGACCCCAAATATCCCATTGCAGATTACAAGAAAAACCTGTTAACAAACTACTCTATGAAAAATATGGCATATTACGCCTATTGTGCAAAAAGAAATATACTCTGAAGAAACCTAGAAAGAATCTTTCTGAGAAACTGCTTTGTGATATGTGAATGCATCTCAAAGAGTTACATCATCATTTTCCTGGAGCAGTTTGCTAACACTGTTTCCTGGAATCGGCAGTAGGATATTGGGAGTGCATTGAAGCCTATGGCGACAAAGGAAATATCCTCAGATAACAACTAGAAAGAAGCTTTCTGAGAAACTTATTTGTGGTGTGTGAAATCATCTCAGAATTACACGTTTCTATTCATGGAGCAGTTTGCTAACATTGTTTTCATGGAATCTGCAAACAGATATTTGAGAGTGCATTGAAGCCTATGGTGACAAAGGAAATATCCTCAGATAAAAACTAGAAATAAGCTTTATGAAAAACTGCTTTGTGATATGTGAATTCATCTCACAAAGCTACAACATTCTTTCCATTGGGCAGTTTTTTCACACATTTTTCTTGGTAGCTGAAATGGGATATTCGGGATCACTTTGAGGCCTATGGTGAAAAGGGAAATATTCTCTGATAAAAACTAGAAAGAAGCTTTCTGATAAACAACTTTGTGATTTGTGAATTCATCTCATTGAGTTACGTGATACTTTTCATGGAGCAGTTTGCTAGCACTCTTTTTAGGGAATCTGTGAAGGGATATTTTGGATCACATTGAAGACTATGGTGACAGAGGAAATATCCTCCCATAAAAACTAGAAAAAGCTTTCTAAGAAACTGCTTTTTGATGTGTGAATTCATCTCACAGAGTTACACCATTCTTTTCATTGAGTAGTTTGTTAATAAGTTTTTCTTGGAATCTGCAATGGGATATTCGGGATCGCTTTGAGGCCTATGATGAAAAACAAATCTTCTCAGATAAACCCAGAACGAAGCTCTCTGAGAAACAACTTTGTGATGTGTGAATTTATCTCACAGCTGTACACCATTCTTTTCATTCAGCAGTTTGCTAACACTATTTTCTTGGTATCTGCAAAGGTATGCTCGCGAGTGCCTTGAGTCCTATGGTGAAAAAGGAAATATCCTCAGTTAAAAACCAGAAAGAAGTTTTCTGAGAAGCCAGTTTGTGCTGTGTTAATTCATCTCACAGAGTTACACATTTCTTTTCATGGAGCAGTTTGCTAACACCGTTTTGGTTGTATCTGCAAGAAGATATTTGGGAGCACTTTGAAGCATATGGTGACAAAGGAAAAGTCCTCAGATTAAAAACTACAAAGAAGCTTTCTGAGAAACTTCTTTTTCATATGTAAATTCATCTCAGAGTTACACATTTGCTTCCTTGTTGAAGTTTTCTAACACCATTTTCATGGAATCTGCAATAGGATATTTGGGTGCACTTTGAAGTCTACGGTGACAAGGGAAATATCATCAGGTGAAAAAAAAAAGAAGCTTTCTGGGAAACTGCTTTGTGATGTGTGAATTCATATCCCACAGTTACACCTTTCTTTTCATTGAGCACTTTGCTAAAACTATTTTTGTGGTATCTGCAAAGGTATATACGTGAGCACCTTGAGGCCTATTCAGGTGAAGAAGGAACTTTTCTCAGATAAAAACTAGAAGGAAGCTATCTGAGAAACTTCCTTGTGAAGTGTGAATTCATGTCACAGAGTTCCACTGTTTTTTTCTTTGAGTAGTTTTCTTACACTGTTTTCTTGGGATCTGTCATGAGGTATTTTGGAGTGAATTGAAGCTCACGGTGATAAAGGAACTATCATCATATAAAAACTAGAAAGAAGCTTTCCGAGAAACTGGTTTGTGATGTATGAATTCATCTCACATAGTTACACATTTTATGGAGTAGTGTGCTAACATCGTTCTTGTGGAATCTGAAACAGTATCCATGGTTTGCCTTGAAGCCTATGATAATAAGGGAAATATCCTCTGATCAAAACCAAAAAGAAGGTTTCTGAGAAATTACTTGGTGATATGTGAATTCATCTCACAGAGTTAAACTGTTCTTCTCACTGAGTAGTTTGCTAACACTGTTTTCTTGGAATCTGCAATGGGATATTTCGGAACGCATTGAAGTCTATGGTGATAAAGTAAATATCCTCAGATAAAAACTAGCAAGAAGCCCTCTGAGAAACTTCTTTGTAAGTGTGAATTCATCTCACAGAAATACACCTGTCTTTTCATGGAGCAGTTAGCTAACACTGTCTTTGTGGAAGCTGCAAGAAGAAATTTGGGAACATATTATACCTATGGTGAAAAAGGAAATTTCCTCCAATGAAAACTAGAAAGAAGCTTTCTGAGAAACTGATGTGTGATGTGTGAATGTATCTCAAAGAGTTACATCATTATTTAAATGGAGCAATTTGCTAAGACTGTTTTCCCGGAAATGGCAGAAGAATACTGGGAGCACATTGAAGCCTACGGTAACAAAGGAAATATCCTCAGATAGCAACTAGAAAGAAGCTTTCTGAGAAACTGCTTTGTGATGTGAGAATTCATCTCACAGAGTTACAAGATTCTCTTCATAGAGCAGTTTGGTTGCACTGCTTTTGGGGAATCTGAGAAGGGATATTTTGGATCACAATGAAACCTATGGTGACAAAGGAAATATCCTCTGATAAAAGCTAGAAGGATCCCTCTGAGAAACTTCTTTGTGACGTGTGATTTCATCTCACAGAGTTGCACATTTCTATTCATTGAGCAGTTTTCTCACATTGCTTTTGTGGAATCTGCAAAGGAATATTTGAGAGTGCACTGAGGCCTATGATGACAAAGGAAATATTCTCTGATAAAAACGAGAAAGAAGCTTTCTGAGAAACTGCTTTGTGGTGTGTGAATTCATCTCACACAGTTACACTGTCCTTTTCATGGAGAAGTTTGTTAGCACGTTTTTCTTTGATTCTGCAATGGGAAATTCAGGATTTCTTTGAGGCCTATGGTGTGAAAGGAAATATTCTCTGATAAAAACTAGAATGCAGCTTTCTGAGAAATAGCTTTGTGATGTGTGAATTCATCTCACTGACTTCACAATTCCTGTCAGGGAGCAGTTTGGAAGCACTCTTTTGAGGGAACCTGAGAAGGGATATTTTGGACCACATTGAAGACTATGGTGACAAAGAAATATTCTCCCACAAAAACTAGAAAGAAGCATTCTGAGAAACTGTTTTGTGATGTGTAAATTCATCTCACATGTTACATTGTTCTTTTCTCTGAGCAGTTTGTTAACACTGTTTTCTTGGAATCTGCTATGGTGTATAGGTAGCGCATTGAAGCATATGGTGACAAAGGAAATATCCTGAGTTAAAAACAAGAAATAAGCTTTCTGAGAAACCGGTTGTACTGTGTTAATTCATATCACAGAGTTACACATTTCTTTTTGTGTTGAAGTTTCCTAACACTGTTTTCGTGGAATCTGCAATAGGATGTTTTGGTGTGCATTTATGTCTACGGTGACAAAGGAAATTTGATCAGGTAAAAACCCAAAAGAAGCTTTCTGGAAAACTACTTTGTGATGTGTGAATTCATCACCCACAGTTACACCTTCCTTTTCATTGAACAGTTTGCTAACACTACTTTTGTGGAATCTGCGAATTTATATTCGCAAACGCATTAAGGCCTATTCAGGTGAAAAAGGAACTATCTTTAGATAAAATCTAGAAAGAAGGTGTCTTAGAAACTGCTTTATGATGTGTGAATTCATGTCACAGAGTTACACTGATCTTGTCATTCAACAGTTTCCAAACACTGTTTTCTTGGGATCTGCAATGGGATATTTTGGAGCACATGGAAGCTCATGGTGAAAAAGGAAATATCCTTATATAAAAACTAGAAAAAGCTTTCTGAGAAATTGGTTTGTGATGTGTGAATTCATCTCACAGAGTCACACATTTCTTTTCCTGGAATGACTTGCTGACAACCTTGTCGTGGTATCTGCAACAGGATCTCTGGGACCACCTTGAAGCATACAATGACAAGGGAATTAACCTCAAATAAAAATCAAAAAGAGGCCTTCTGAGAAATTGCTTTGTGACGTGTGAATTCATCTCACAGAGTTACACCATTCTTTGCATTTAGCATTTGCTAACACTGTTTTCTTAGAATCTGCAATGGAATATTTGACAGCGCATTGAAGCATATGATGACAAAGGAAGTATACTAGATAAAAACTAGAAAGAAGCCATCTGAGAAACTTCTTTGCAATGTGTGAATTCATCTCACAGAGATACACGTGTCTTTTCATGGAGCAGTTTGCTAACACTGTTTTCGTGGAATCTGCAAGAGGAAATTTGGGAGCATATTATGCCTATTTTGAAAAGGGAAATATCCTACAATGATAACTAGAAAGACGCTTTCTGAGAAACTGCTTTGTGATGTGTGAATGCACCTCAAATAGTTACAATATTATTTTCATTGAGCAGTTTGCTAACACTGTTCTGGAATCAGCAGTAGGATATTGGGAGTGCACAGAAGCCTATGTTGAAAAAGGTAGCATCCTTAGATAACAGCTAGAGAGAAGCTTTCTGAGAACCTGCTTTGTAGTGTGTGAATTCATCTCACAGAGTTACAAGATTATCTTCATGGAGCAGTTTGGTAGCAGTGCTTTTGGGGAATCTGAGAAGGGATATTTTGGATTGCAATGAAGCCTAATGGTGACAAAGGAAATATCCTCTGATAAAAATTGGAAGGAATCTTTCTGAGAAAGTTCTTTGTTGTGTGTGAAATTATCTCACAGAGTTACACGTTCCTATTCATGGAGCAGTTTGCTAATATGGTTTTCGTGGAACAGCAAAGGGATATTTGAGAGTGCATCGAGGCCTATGATGACAAAGGAAATATCCTCAGATAAAAACGAGAAAGAAGCTTTCTGAGAAACTGTTTTGCAATATGTGAATTAATCTCACACAGTTACATCATTGTTTTCACTAAGAAGTTTGTTAACACGTTTTTCTTGAAACCTGCAATGGAATATTCGGGATTGCTTTGAGGCCTATTTTGAAAAAGGAAATATTCTCAGATAAACCTCGAAAGAAGCTTTCTGAGAAACAGCTTTCTGATTTGTGAATTTATCTCACAGATGTACACCTTTCTTTTCATTCAGCAGTTTGCTAACACTATTATCTTGGAATCTGCAAAGGTATGTACGTGAGCACATTGAGCCCTATGGTGTCAAAGGAAATATCCTCAGTTAAAAAAAAGAAATAAGCTTTCTGAGAAACGTGTTTATTCTGTGTAAACTCATCTCACAGAATTACACATTTCTTTTCATATAGCAGTTTTCTAACACTGTTTTCATTGGATCTGCAATAGGATATTTGGGAGCGCTTTGAAGCCTATGGTGACAAAGGACATATCCTCAGATAACAACTAGACAGAAGCTTTCTTAGAAACTGCTTTTTGATGTGTGGATTCATCTCACAGAGATACATTGTTCTTTTCACTGAGCGGTTTGCCAACCCTGTTTTCTTGGGATCTGCAATGGAATATTTGCAAGCACTTTGAAGCGTATTTTGACAAAGGAAATATCTTCAGTTCAAAACAAGAAACTTTAGGGGAACTTCTTTGTCATGTGTGAATTCATTTCACAGAGTAACACATTTCTTTTCATGTTGAAGTTTCCTAACACCGTTTTTGTGGAATCTGGAGTAGGATATTTTGGTGTGCTTTGAAGCCTATGGTGACAAGGGAGATATGATCAGCTAAAAACCAAAAAGCATCTTTCTGGGAAACTGCTTTGTGATGTGTGTATTAATTTCCCACAGTTATACCTTTCTATTCATTGAGCAGTTTGCTAACACTGTTTGTGTGGATTCTGCAAAGTTATTTTCGTGAGTACATTGAGGCCTATTCAAGTGAAAAACGAACGACCCTCAGATAAAAATTAGAAATAAGTTGTCTGAGAAACTTCTCTGTGATATGTGATTTCATCTCACAGAGTTACACTGATATTTTCATTGAGCAGTTTCCTAACACTGTTTTCTTGGGATCTACAATGGGATATTTGGGAGTGCATTAAAACTCACGGTGAGAAAGGAAATATCCTCATATAAGAAGCTTTCTGAGAAACTTCTTTGTGATGTGTGAATTCATCTCACACATTCTTTTCATTGAGCAGTTTGTTAGCACGTTTTTCTTGGAATCTGCAATGGGATATTCAGGATCCCTTTGAGGCCTATGGTGAAAAAGGAAATATTCTCTGATAAAAACTAGAAGGAAGCCTTCTGAGAAATAGCTTTGTGATGTGTGAAATCATCTCACTGAGTTACACGACACTTTTCATGGAGCAGTTTGGTAGCACTCTTTTTCGGGAATTTGAGAAGGGATATTTTCGATTGCATTCAAGACTATGGTGACAAAGGAAATATCCTCCCATAAAAACAAGAAAGAAGCCTTCTGAGAAACTACTTATTGATGTGTGAAATTCATCTCACAAAGTTACATTTTTCCTGTTATAGAGCAGTTTGCTAACACTGTTTTCTTTGGATCTGCAATGGAATATTTGGGAGTGCTTTGAAACATATGGTGACAAAGGAAATGTCCTCATTGAAAACAAGAAAGAAGCTTTCTGAGAAACTTCTTTGTCATGTGTGAATTCATCTTACAGAATTACACACTTCTTTTCGTGCTGAAGTTTCCTAACTTCGCTTTTGTGGAATCTGCAATAGGATATTTGGGTGCGCATTGAAGCCTAAGGTGACAAATGAAATACGACCAGGCAGAAACCAAAAGGAAGCTTTCTCAGAAACTGCTTTGTGATGTGTGAATTCATCTCCCACAGTTACCTCTTTCTTTCCATTAAGCAGTGTGCTAACACTATTTTTGTGGAATCTGGAAAGGTATAGTCATGAGCGCATTGAGGCCTATTCAGGTGAAAGAGGAAATATCCTCAGATAAAAACTTGAAAGAAGCTGTCTGTGAAACTGTTTTGTGCTGTGTGAATTCATGTCAGAGAGTTACACTGTTCTACTCATTGAGCAGTTTCCTATCACTGTTTTCTTGGAATGGGTTATTTTGAGCACATTGAAGCTCATGGTGACAAAGGAAATATCCTCATATAAAAAGTAGAAAGAAGCTTTCTGCGAAACTGCTTTGTGATGTATGAATTCATCTCGCAGAGTTACACATTGATTTTCATGGAGTAGTTTGCTAACAACGTTCTCGTGGAATCTGCAACAGGATCTAGGGAATGCCTTGAAGCCTATGATGACAAGAGAAATATCCTCAGATAAAAACCAAAAAGAGGCTTTCTGAGAAATTGCTCTGTGATGTGTGAATACATCTCACAGAATTACACTGTTCTTTTCACTGAGCAGTTTGCTAACACTATTTCCTTAGAATGTGCAATGGGATATTTATCAGCGCATTGAAGCCTATAGTGGCAAAGGATATATCCTCAGATTAAAACTAGAAAGAAGCCCTCTAAGATTCTTTATAATGTGTGAATTCATCTCACAGAGATACACCTGTCTTTTCATGGAGCAGTTTACTAACACTGTTTTCATGGAATCTGCAAGAGGAAATTTAGGAGTGTATTATGCCCACGGTGAAAAAGGAAATATCCTCTGAAGAATATTAGAGAGAAGTTTTATGAGAAACTGCTTTGTGATGTGTGAATTCATCTCAAGGAGTTTCACCATTATTTTCGTGGAACAGGTTGCTAACACTGTTTTCCTGAAGTCAGCAGTAGGATCTTGGGAGCACATGGAAGCTTATGGTGACAAAGGAAATATCCTCAGATAACAACTAGAGAAAAGCTTTCTGAGAAACTGTTTTGTGATGTGTGAATTCA
>NW_012118055.1:910686-930610 GCF_000951035.1 Colobus angolensis palliatus
CTCAGAGAGTTACAGAATTCTCTTCATGGAGCAGTTTGGTTGCATTGCTTTTGGGGAATCTGAGAAGGGAAATTTTGGGTCACAATGAAGCCTATGTTGACAAAGAAAATATCCTCCAATAAAAACTAGAAAGAATTTTCTGAGAAACTACTTTGTGATACGTGAGTTCATCTCACAGAGTTACTTGCTTCTATTCATAGAGCAGTTTGGTAATATTGTGTTCATGGAATCTGCAAAGGGATATTTGAGAGTGCATTGAGGCCTGCGGTGACAATGAATATATCCTCAGATAAAAACTAGAAGGAAGCTTTCTGAGAAACTGCTTTGTGATGTGTGAACTCATCTCACAGAGTTACACCATTGCTTTTATTGAGCAGTTTATTTACACGTTTTTCTTGGAATCTTCAATGGGATTTTTGGGATCGCTTTGAGACCTATGGTGAAAAATGAAATATTGTCTGACAAAAACTAGAAAGAAGCTTTCTGAGAAACAGCCTTGTGATGTGCGAATTCATATCACTGACTTACTCGATTCTTTACAGGGAGCAGTTTCGCAGCACTCTTTTTTGCAATCTGAGAAGGAATATTTTGGATCACATTGAATACTATGCTTGCAAAGGAAACATCTTCCCATAAAAACTAGAAAGAATTTTTCTGAGAAACTGCTTTGTGACGTGTGAATTCATCTCACAATGTTACATTGTTCTTTTTATTGAGCAGTTTGCTAATACTGTTTTCTTGGCATCTGCAATGGAATATGAGGGAGCGTTTTGAAGCATATGGTGCCAAAGGAAATAACCTCAGTTAAAAACAAGAAATAAGCTTTCTGAGAACCAGATTTATGATGTGTTAATTCATCTCACATAGTTGAACATTTCTTTTCTTGTTGAAGTTTCCTAACACCGTTTTTGTGGAATCTACAAGAAGATATTTGGTAGCACATTGAAGCTCACGATGACAAAGGAAATATCCTCATAGAAAACTAGAAAGAAGCTTTTTGAGAAACTAGTTTGTGATGTATGAATTCAACTCACAGAGCTACACATTTCTTCTCATGGGGTAGTTTGCTAACAACGTTCTCCTGGAATCTGCAACAGGATATATGGGAGTGACTTGAAGCCTATGATGACAAGGGAAATATCCTCAGATAAAAAACAAAAGGAGGCTTTCTGAGAAATTGCTCTGTGATGTGTGAATTCATCTCACAGAGTTACCTTGTTCTTTTCACTGAGCAGTTTGCTAACACTGTTTTCTTGGAAACTGCAATGGAATATGTGGAAGTTCATTGAAGCCTATGGCGACAAAGGAATTACCCTCAGATAAAAACTAGAAAGAAGTCCTCTGAGAAATTTTTTTGTGATGTGTGTATTCATCTCAGAGAAATACACCTGTCTTTTCATGGAGGAGTTTGGTAATTTTGTTTTCGTGGAATCTGGAAAGGCATATACGGGAGCACATTGAGGCCTAGGAAATATACTCAGATAAAAACAAGAAAGAAGCATTCTGAGAGATAATCTTTCTGTGAATTCATCTCACAGAGTTACACTGTTGTTTTCACTGAGCAGTGTGATAACACTATTTTCCTGGAATCTGCAATAGGATATTTGGGAGTGCTTTGAAGCCTATGTTGGCAAATTACATATCTTCAGACCAAAACCAAAAAGAAGCTCTCTTAGAAACTGCTTTGTGATGTGTGAATTCATCTCACATATTTACACATTTCTTTTCATGGAGCAGTTTGCTAACACTATTTTTGTGGAATCTGGAAAGTGCTGTTTGCGAGTGCATTGTGGTAAATGGTGAAAAATGAAATATCCTCACAGAAAAACTGGAAAGAAGCTTTCTGAGAAGTTGCTTTGTGATTTGTGAATTAGTTTCACAGAGTTACAAGATTCCTTTCATGGAGGAGTTTGGTTGACCTGTTCTTGGGGAATCTGAGGTGGCATATATTGGATCACACTTAAGCCTGTGGTGATAAAGGAAATTTCCTCAGACAAAATCTAGAAAGAAAGTTTCTGAGAAACTTATTTGTGATGTGTGAATTAATTTCACAGTGCTACACCATTCTTTTCATTGAGAAGTTTGCTAACACTTTTTTCATGGAATCTGGGATGTGATATTCCGGAGCGCATTGAGGCATATGATTAATAAGGAAATATACTCAGATAAAAACTAGAAAGAAGCTTTCTGAGAAACTACTTTGTGATTTGTGAATTCATCTCCCAGAGTTACACCATTCCTTTCATGGAGCAGTTTGATAGCACTGTTTTTTGGAAATCTGAGAAGGGATATTTAGGATCACATTGAAGCCTAAGGTGACAAAGGAAATATCATCACGTAAAAATTAGAAAGAAAATTGTTGAGAAACTGCTTTGTGATGTGTGAAATCATCTCAAAGTGTTACACTTTTCTTTTCATGGAACAGTTTGATAACACTGTTTTCATGAAATCTGCAATAGCATATTTGGGAGCGTATTGAAATCTTTGGTGAGAAAGGAAATATCTTCAGATAAAAACCAAAAAGAAGCTTTCTGTGAAACTGCTTTGTGATGTGCGAATTTACCTCACCGAGTAACACTGTTCTATTCATTGAGAAGTTTGCTAACACTTTTTTCGTTTAATCTGCAATGGGATATTCAGGAGCACATTGAGGAATATGGTGAAAAAGGAAATAACGTCAGATAAAAACTCGAAAGAGCCTTTCAGAGAAACTCCTTTGTGAGGTGTGCATTCATCTCATAGAGCAAAATGTTTCTGTTGAGGGAGCACTTTGACATCACACTATTTATGGCGTCTATGCATTGAAGCCTATTGTGGCAAATGAAATATCCTCAGACAAAAGCCAACAAGAAGTTTTCTGAGAACCGGCTTTCTGATGTTTGAATTCATGTCACAGATTTACACCTTGCTTTCCATGGAGCAGTTTACTAACACTATTTTCATGAAATCTGCAAAGGAATATTCACAAGTGCATTGAGGCAAACAGTGAAAAAGGAAATATCCTTAGACAAAACCTAGAAGGAAGCTTTCTGACAAACTGCTTTGTGATTTGTGAATACATCTCACAGAGTTACATGATTCTTTTCATGGAGCAAATTGATAGCACTCTTTTTGTGGAATCTGAGAAGGGGTAATTTTAATCGGATTGAAGACTATGGTGACAAAGGTTATATCCTCAGATAAAATCTAGAAAGAAACTTTCTGAGACACTTCTCTGTGATGTGGGGATTCATCTCACAGAGTTATACCATTCTTTTCATTGAGAAGTTTGCTAACGCTTTTTTCATGGAATCTGTGATGGGATATTATGGAGCACATTGAGGCTGATGGTGTAAAAGGAAATATCCTCAGATAAAACTGGAAAGAATCTTTCCTAGAAACTAATTTCAGATGGGTGAATTCATCTCACAATGATACACTGTTGTTTTCATTGAGCAGTTTGATAACACTGTTTTGTGGAATCTGTAATAGGATATTTGGGAGTGCATTGAAGGTTATGCTGACAAAGGATATATCCTCAGATAAAAACCAAAAAAAAACATTCTGAGAAACTGATTTGTGTTGTGTGAATTCATCTCATACATTTACACTGTTCTTTACAATGAGCAGTTTGCTAACACTGTTTTCTTGGAATCAGTAATGGGATATTTTTCGCATTTAAACTTATGGTGACAAAGGAAATATACTCAGACAAAAACAAGAAAGAAGCTTTCTGAGAAACTGCTTTGTGATTTTTGAAATCATCTCAGAGAGCTCCACCTTTGTGTTCATGGAGTAGTTTGGTAGCACTGTTTTTGGGGAATCCGTGAAGTGATATGTTATATCACATTGAAGCCTATGCTAACAAAGGATATATAATCAGATAAAAACTAGAAAGAAGCTTTCTCAGAAACTTCTTTGTGATGTGTAAATTCATCTCACAGAGTTACAACTTTCTTTTCATGGAGCAGCTTGCTAACACTGTTTTGATGGGATTTGCCAAGGGATATTTGGGAGCGCATTGAGGAGTACAGCTAAAAAGCATATATACTCAGAAGAAAACTAAAAAGAAGCTTTCTGAGAAACTGCCTTGTGATTTGTGAATACATCTCACAGAATTACACGATTCTTTTTGTGGAGCAGTTTGGAGGCATGTTTTTTGGGGAATCTGAGAAGGGATATTTTGGATCCCATTGAAGCCCATGGTGACAAGGGAAATAATCTCATACAAAAAGCAGAAAGAAGCTTTTTGAGAAAGTTCTTTCTGATGTATGAATTAATGTCACATTATTATACCTTTCTTTACATGGAGTAGTTTGCTAACAATGTTTTTGTGGAATCTGCAACGTGATATTTGTAAGCACATGGAGGCCTATGGTGACAAAGGAAATATCCTCAGATTGAACCAAAAAGAAGCTTTCTGAGAAACTGCTTTGTGATGTGTGAATTCACCTCACAGAGTTATAACTTTTTTCCATGGGGAAGTTTGCTAACACTGTTTTCAAGGAATCTTCAAAGGGATACTTGGGAGCACATTGAGGCCTATGGTGAAAAACCAAATATCCTCAGATAAAAACTGGAAAGAAAGTTTCTGAGAAACTGCTTAGTGATATGTGAGTTCATTGTACAGAGTTACGCTGTTCTTTTCATTGAGCGGTTTGCTAACTCTTTTTTCTTGGAATCTGCAATGGGATATTTCGGAGTGCATTTTAAGCTTATGGTGGCAATGGAAACACCCTCATATAAAAAGTAGAAAGAATCTTTCTGAGAAACCATTTTGTCATGTGTTAATTCATATCACTAAGTTACATGATTCTCTTCATGGATCAGTATTGTAGCACGCTTTTTGGGGAATCTGAGAAGGGTTATTTTGGATCATGTTGAAGCCTATGGTGGCAAAGGAAGTATCCTCAGATAAAACAAAATGCAACTTTCTGAGTATCTGCTGTGTAATGTGTGAATTCATCTCACAGGGTAACACTGTTCTTTTCATGAAGCAGTTAGCTAACACAGTTCTCTTGATATGTGCAATGGGACATTTCAGAGTGCGTTGAACCTTATGATGAGAAAGGAAATATCCTTACAAAAAATCTAGAAAATCTTTCTGAGAAACTTCTTAGTGCTTTGTGAATTCATCTCATGAAGTTACATGTTGCTTTTCAAGGAGCAGTTTGATAGCATTCTTCTTGTGGAATCTGAAAAGGGATATTTTGCATCACAAGGAAGCCTATGGTGACAAGAGAAATATCCTCAGATAAAAACTAGAAAGAAGCTATCTGAGAAGCTTCTTTTTGTGTGTATGCATTTTACAGAGTAGCACCATTCTTTTCATGGAGCAGTTTGCTAAGACTGTTTTCATGGAATCTACAAATGGATATTTTTTAGTGAGTTGAGGCTTATGGTGACAAAGGAAATATCCTACCTTAAAAACCGGAAGAAGCTTTCTGAGAAACTGCTTTGTGATGTCTGATTCATCTCAAAGTGTCACAATGTTCTTTCCATTGAAGAATTTGCTAACACTGTTTTCTTGGAATCTGCAATGGAATATTTCAGAGTGCATTGAAGCTTATGGTGACAAATGAAATATCCTCATATAAATACCAGAAAGAAACGTTCTGGGAAACTGCTTTGTGATGTGCTAATTCATCTCACAGAATTACACTATTCTTTTCATATGTCAGTTTGGTAGCAATGTTTTTGAGGAATCTGAGAAGGGGTATTTTGGATCGCATTTAAGCCTCTGGTGGCAAAGGAAATATCCACAGATAAAAACTAGAAAGAAGCTTTCTGAGAAAGTTCTTTGTGATGTGTGAATTCATCTCATAGAGATACACCTTTCTTTTCATGGAGCAGTTTGCAAACACTGTTTTCTTGGACTCTGCAATGGGATATTTCAGACAGCAATGAAAGTTACAGTGACAAAGGAAATATAATTCTATAAAAAAATGGAAGTTTTCTGAGAAACTTCCTGGTAATGTGTGATTTCATCTCACAGAGTCACACCTTTTTTTAAGTAGCAATTTGCAAACACTGTTTTCATGGAATCTGCAAAGGGATATTTAGGAGCGCCATGAGGATGATAGTGAAAAAGGAAATATCCTCAGATAAAAACTAGAAAGAAGCTCTCTTAGAAACTACTATGTGAAGGGACAATTTATCTCACAGATTTACACCGTTCTTTTCATTGAACAGTGTGATAACACTGTTTTCATGGAATCTGCAATAGGATATTTCAGAGTGCATTGAAGCCTATGATGACAAAGGAAATACCCTCAAATGAAAACTGGAAAGAATTTTTCTAAGAAACCATTTTGTGATTTTTTAATTCATCTCACAGTGTTACACGATTCTTTTCATGGATCAGTTTGGTAGGACTGTTTTTAGGGAATCTGAGAAAGGATATTTTGGATCATATTGAAGACAATGGTGACAAAGGAAATATCCTCATACAAAAAACAAAAGAGAAACTTTCTGAGAAACTGCTTTATGCTATGTGAATTCACCTCACATAGTTACACTGATCTTTTCATTGATATGTTTGAAATCCCTCTTTTCGTGGAATATGCCATAGGATATTTGGATGTGCATTGAATTCTATGGTGACAAATAAAATATCATAAGTAAAAACCAGGAAGAAGCTTTCTGATAAATGTCTTTGTGATATGAGAGTTTATCTCACAGAGTTACACTGTTCTTTTCATTGAAAACATTGCTAACCCTGCCTTCTTGAAATCTGAAATTTGGTATTTCGGGGCACATTCAAGCTTATGGTGACAAAGGAGTATCCTCAGAGGTCAACTAGAAAGAAGCTTTCTGAGAAACTGCTTTGCAATTTGTTAATTCATCTCACAGAGTTACATGACATTTTTCATGGAGTAATTTGGTAGCACTGTTTTTTGAGAATCTGAGAAGGGATAATTTGGATTGCAGTGAAGCCTATGGTGACAAAGGAAATGTCTTCAGCTAAAAACTAGAAATAAGCTTTCTGAGAGGGTTCTCTGTCATGTGCGAATTCATCTCACAGAGTTACACCTTTATTTTCATGGAGCAGTTTGCTAACATTGTTTTCATGGAATCTGCAAGGGGATATTTCTGAGCTCATTGAGGCATATGACGGAAAAGTAAATATTCCCAGATAAAAATTAGAGAGAAGGTTTCTGAGAAACTTCTTTGTGATGTGTGAATTCATCTCACAGAGTTACACTGTCCTTTTCATTGAGCAGATTGCTAACACTCTTTTCTTGGAATCTGCAATGGGATATTTTGGAGTGCATTGAAGCTTATGATGACAAAGGAAATGTCCTCACACAAAAATTAGAAAGAAGCTTTCTGGGAAACTGCTTTGTGATTTGTGAATTCATCTCACATAATTACATCATCCTTTTCATGGAGCAGTTTAGGAGCAATGCTTTTGGGGAATCTGCAAAGGGATAATTTGGATCTCATTGAAGCCTTTGGTGACAAAGGAAATATCCTCATAAAAACACTAGAAGGAGGCTTTCTGAGAAACAGCTTTGTGATGTGTTAATTCATCTCACAGAGTTACACGATTCTTATCATGGATCAATTTGGTAGCACTTTTTTGGGGGAATCTAGGAAAGGATACTCAAAATCGCATTGAAGGCAATGGTGACAAAGGTAATATCCTCAGCTAAAAACTAGAAAGAAGCTTTCTGAGAGAGTTCCCTGTCATGTGTGAATTCATCTCATAGAGTTACACCTTTCTTTTCATGACGCAGTTTGCTAACACTGTTTTTGTGGAATCTGCTATAGGATATTTGGGAGCACGCAGAAGTCTATAGTGACAAAGGA
Organism: Colobus angolensis palliatus; assembly: GCF_000951035.1. Classification (NCBI taxonomy): domain Eukaryota; kingdom Metazoa; phylum Chordata; class Mammalia; order Primates; family Cercopithecidae; genus Colobus; species Colobus angolensis. Next base: position 918,478 of record NW_012118055.1, read on the forward strand.
AATATCCTCAGATAAACAACAAAAAGAAGCTTTCTGAGAAACTTCTTTGTGATGTGTGAATTCATCTCAAAGAGTTACACCATTCTTTTCATTGAGCAGTTAGCTAAACACTGTTTTCTTGGAATCTGCAATGGGATATTTGGGAGCGCATTGAGGCCTATGGTGAAAAAGGAAATATCCTCAGACAAAAACCAGAAAGAAGGTTTCTGAGAAAGATCTTTGTGATGTGTGAATTCATCTCACAGAGATACATCTTTCTTTTTATGCAGAAGTTTGCTAAGACAATTTTCGTGGAATCTGCAAAGGGATACTTGGGAGTGCATTGAGGCCTACTGTGCAAAACAAAACATCCTCAGATAAAAACTAGAAAGAATTTTTCTGAGAAACTGCTTTGTGATATGTGAATTCTTCCCACAGAATTACACTACTCTTTTCATGGAGCAGTTTGCTAGCACTGTTTTCAAAGCATCTGCAATAGGATATTTGGGAGCTCATTGAAGCCTATACTGACAATGGAATTATCCTCATAGGTAATCCAAAAGGAAGCTCTCTGAGAAATGACGTTGTGATGCGTGAATTCTCTTCACAGAGTTACACTGTTATTTTCACTGAGCAATATGCTAACACCGTTTTCTTGCATACTGCAATGGGATGTTTTGGAGCACATTGAAGCTTAGGGAGACATAGAAAATAACCTCAGACGAAAACTAGAAAGAAGCTTTCTGAGAAACTGCTTTGTGATGTGTGAATTCATCTCAGAGAGTTACACGACTCTTTTCCTGGAGCAGTTTAGTAGCATTGTTTTTCGGGAATCTGAGAAGGGATATTTTGAATTGTCCTGAGGCCTATGGTGACAAAGGAAATATAATCACATAAAAACTAGAAATAAGCTCTCTGAGAAACTTCTTTGTGATGTGTGAATTCATGTCACAGAATTACACCTTTCTTTTTATGGAGCAGTTTGCTAACACTGTTTTCTTGGAATCTGCAAAGGGATATTTGGGAGCACATTGAGGCCTATGGTGAAAAAGAAAATATCATCAGAGAAAAACTAGAAAGAGGCTTTCTGTGAAAAATGTTTGTGATGTGGGAATTCACCTCACAGAGTAACTCCTGTTTTTTCATGGAGCAGTTTGCTAGCACTGTTATCGTGGATACTGCAAAGGATATTTGGAAGCACTTTGAGTCCCAGCGTGACAAAAGAAGTATCCTCACAAAAAAACTAGAAAGAAGACTTCTGAAAAACTGTTGTGTGATGTTTGAATTCATCTCACAGAGCTACACTGTTCATTTAATTGATCAGTTTCATAATAGTGTTTTCTTGAAATCTGCAGTAGGATATTTGGGGGAACATTGAAGCCTATGGTGACATAAGAAATATCCTCAGTTAAAAATGAAAAAGAAGCTTTCTGTAAAACTGCTTTGTGATGTGTGAATTCATCTCACAGAGCTACATTTTTCTTTTCATTGGGCAGTTTGCTAACGCTGTTTACTTTGAATCTGAGAAAGAATATTTGAAACCTATGATAAAAAAAGAAATATCCTCATAAAAACCTGGAAAGAATCTCTCTGAGAAACTGTTTTGTGATGTATTAATTCACATCACAGAGTTACACTGTTTTTTTCATGGAGAAGTTTGCTGACACTGTTTTTGTGGAATCTTCAAAGGGATATTTAGGAGCGCATTGACGCCTACGTTGAAAAAGGAAATATCTTCAGATGAAAACTAGAAGGAAGCTTTCTGAGAAACTGCCTTGTGATGTGTGAATTCATTTCACTGAGTTACACTATTCTTTACATTTATAAGTTAGCTAACACAGTTTTCTTGGAATCTACAATGAGATATATCAGAGTGCATTGAAGCTTATTGTGACAAAGGAAATATCCTCATATAAAAACTAGCAAGAAGCTTCCTGAGAAACAGATTTGTCAAGTGTTAATTTACCCCACAGAATTATGTGATTCTTTCCATGAATCAGCTTGGTGACACTGATTTTGGTGAACCTGAGGAGGCATATTTTGGATTGCATTGAAGCCTATGGCGAAAAAGGAAATATCCTCAGATTAAAACTAGAAAAAAGTTTCTTTGAAATGGTGTTCTGATGTGTGAATTTATCTCACAGATTTACACTGTTCTTTTCACTGAGCAGTTTGCTAACAGTGTTTTCTTGGAATATGCAATGGGATACTTCAGAGCTCACTGAAGCTTATGTTCCCAAAGGAAATATTCTCATATAAAAGCATGAAAGAATCTTTCTGAGAAACCGCTTTGCAATGTGATAATTCATCTCACACACTTACAAAATTCCTGTCATGGATCAGTTTGATAGCATTGCAATGGGGAATCTGAGAAGAGATATTTTGGATTGCATTGAAGCCTATGGTGACAAAGAAAATATCCTCCAATAAAACTAGAAGGAGCTTTCGGAAAAAGGTCTTTGTGATGTGTGAATTCATCTCACAGTGTTACAACTTTATTTTCACAGAGAAGTTTGCCAAAACTGTTTTGTGGAATCTGCACTGAGATATTTGGGAGTGCATTGAGGTCTATGGTGAAAAAGGTAATATACTCAGATAAAAATTAGAAAGATGCTTTCTAAGAAACTGCTTTGTGATGTGGGAATTCATCTCACACAGTTACAATATTGATTTCCTCGAGCAGTTTGCTAACACTGTGTTCTTGGAATCTGCATTGGGATATTTTGTTGTGCTTTGAAGATTATGGTGACAAAGGAAACATCCTCATATAAAAACTATAAATAAGTTTCCAGAGAAACCGCTTTGTGATGTTTGAATTCATCTCACAGAGTTTCACGATTCTCTTCCTGGATCAGTTTGGTAGCAGTGTTTTTGGGGAATCTGAAAAGGGATATTTTGGATCACCTTGAAGCCTATTGTGACAAATGAAATATCCTCAGATATAAAATCTAGAAATAAACTTTCTGAAAAAGTTCTTGCTGATGTGGGAATTCATCTCACAGAGTTACAGCTTTCTTTTCAAGGAACAGTTTACTAACACTGTTTTCGTGGAATCTGCAAAGTGATATTTGGGAGTGCTATGAAGCCTATGGTGACAAAGTAGATATCTTTAGATAGAAACCAAAAAGAAGCCTTCTGAGAAACTGCGTTGTGATCTGTGACTTCATCTCACAGAGTTACACTGTTCTTTTTAATGAGAAGTTTGCTAACACTGTTTTTGTGGAATCCACAAAGGGATATATGGCAGTGCAATGAGAGCTATAGTGAAAAAGAAAATATCCTCAGAAAAAACCAGAAGGAAGCTCTCTGATAAACTGCTTTGTGATGTGTGAATTCAACTCACCGTGTTCAACCATTATTTTCCTTGAGCAGATTGATAACACTGTTTTTGGGGAATCTGCAGTCTGATATTTGGGAGCGCATTAAAGTTTATGGTGACAAAGGAAATATCTTCATGTAAAAGCAAGAAAGAAGCTTTCTGAGCAACTGCATTGTCATGTGTTAATTCATCACATAGAGTTATATGATTCTCTTCATGGTTTAGTTTGGTAGCAGTGATTTTGGGGAATCTGAGAAGGGATATGTTGCATTGCATTGAAGCCTATGGTGACAAAGGAAATATCTTCAGATAAAGCTAGAAAGAATCTTTCTGAGAAACTGCTTTGTGATGTGTGAATTCACCTCAGAGAGTTGCACTGTTCTTTTCATTGAGCAGTTTGCTAGTCATGTTTTCTTGCAATCTGCAATGGGATATTTCAGAGCGCATTGAAGCTTATGGTTACAAAGGACATATCCTCATGTAAAAACAAGAAAGAAACTTTCTGTGAAACAACTTTGTGATATGTTAATTCATCTCACAGAGTTACACAATTCTCTTCATGTATCAGTTTGGTAGTGCTGTTTTGGGTGAATCTGGAAAGGGATATTTTTAAATGCATTTAAGACTATGGTAACAAAGGAAATATCCTCAGATGAAATCTAGACAAAAGCATTATGATAAAGTTCTTTGTGATGTGTGATTTCACCTCACAGAGTTACACGATTCTTTTCAAAGTGCTGCTTGGTAGCACTGTTTTTGGGGAATCTGAGAAGGGATACTTTGGATTGCATTGAAGCCTATGGTGACAAAGTAATTATCCTCAGATAAAAACCGAAAGGAAGAGTTCTGAGAAACTGCTTTGTGATGCGTGAATTCTTCACACTGAGTTACGCCATCTTTTTCATTGAGCAGAATGATAACTCGGTTTTCGGGCAATGTGCAGTATGATATTAGGGAGCACATTGAAGTCTGTAGTGACAAAGGAAATATCCTCAGATAAAAACAGCAAATAAACTTTCTGAGAAATGGCTTTGTGATGTGTGAGTTCATCTTAGAGTCTCAGGATTCTATTCCTGGATCGGTTTGGGGACAGGGTTTCTGGAGATTCTGAGAAGCGACATTTTGGATCACGTTGAAGGCTATGGTGAAAGAGGAAATAGCCTCATATAAAAACTGGATAGAGTCTTTCTGAGAAACACCTTTGTGATTTTTGAATTAATGTCACAGAATTACACTGTTGTTTTCATGGAGCAGTTTGCTGACACTGTTTTCATGGAATCTGCAAAGGGATATTTGGGAGCACATTGAGGTCTATGGTGAGAAAGGAAATATCCTCAGATAAAAAATAAAAAGAAGCTTTCCGAGAAACTGCTTTATGATGTGTAAATTCATCTCACCGAGTTACACTGTACTTTACATTTTGCAGTTTGCTAACACTGTTTTCTTGGAATCTATCTGCAATGGAATATTTCTGAGGGTATTGAAGCTTATTTTGACAAAGGAAATAGTTTCATATAAAATCGAGAAAGAATCTTTCTGGGAAATTGCTTTGTCATGAGTTAATTCATAACAGAGTTACATGATTCTTTTCATGGATCAGTTTGGTAGCACTCATTTTGGCAATCTGAGAACGGATAATCTGAATTGCATTGAAGCCTGAGGTAACAAAGGAAATATCCTCATGTACAAACTAGAAAGAAGCTTTCTGAGAAAGTTCTTTGTGATGTCTTATTTCATCTCACAGAGTTACACCTTTCTATTCATGGAGATGTTTCCTAACACTCTTTTCGTAGAATCTGAAAAGGGATGTTTGGGAGCACTTTGAGTCCTATGGTGAAAAAGAACATATCCTCAGATAAAAACTAGAAAGAAGCTTTCTGATGAACTGCTTTGTGATGTGTGAATTCATATCAAAGAGTTACACTGTTCTTCAATGAGCAGTTTGCTAACTCTTTTTATTTTTTGGTGTCTGCAATAGTATGTTTTGGAGTGTTTTGAATCTTCTGGTGACAAAGGAAATATCCTCATATAGAAACCAGAAAGAAGCTTTCTGAGAAACTGCTTTGTGATGTGTTAATTCAAATCATGGAGTAACATGGTTCCTTTCATGGATCAGTTTGGTAGCACTGTTTTTGGGAAATCTGAGAAGGGATATTTAGGATTGCATTGAAGCCTATGGTGACAAAGGAAATATCCTCAGATAAAAACTAGAAAGAAGCTTTCTGAGAAAGTTATTTGTAATGTGTGAATTCATCTCACAGGGTTACATCTTTTTTTCATGGTGCAGTTTGATAACACTGTTTTTGTGGAATCTGCAATAGGATATTTTGGAGCTCATTGAAGTCTATAGTGAAAATGGAAATATCCTCAGATAAAAACATAAAGAAACATTCTGAGAATCTACTTTGTGATGTGTGAATTCGTCTCACATATTTACATTGTTCTTTTCATTTAGCAGTTTGCTAACACTATTTTCTTGAAATCTGCAATGGGATATTTCAGAGTGCATTGAAGTTTACAGTGACAAAGGAAATATCTTCAGACAAAAACTGGAAGGAAGCTTTCTGAGAAACAGCTTTGTGATTTGTGAATTAGTCTCATGGAGTTACACCTTATTTTCTTGGGGCATTTTACTAACACTGATTTCGTGAAATCTGCATAGGGATACACAGGAGCACCTTGAGGCCTATGTTGAAATAGGAAATATCCTCAGACAAAAACAAGAAAGAAGCTTTCTGAGAAACTGCTTTGTGATGTATGATTTCATCTCACAGAGTTATGGTGTTCTTTTCATTAAGCAGTTGGCTAACACTGTTTTTGAGGTATCTGCAAAAGGATATATGGGAGTGCATTCAGGCCTATGGTAAAAAATGAAATATCCTCAGATAAAAACTAGAAAGAAGCTCTCTGAGAAACCGTTTTGTGATGTGTTAATTCATCTCACAGAGTTATATGATTGTTTTCATGGAGCAGTTTGGTAGCACTGTTTTGGGGAATCTGAAAAGGGGTATTTTGGATCACATTGAAGCCTATGGTAACAAAAGAAATATCCTCAGACAAAAGGTAGACAGAAGCTTCCTGAGAAAGGACTTTGTTTTGTGTAAAATCATCTCATAGAGTTACACCTCAATTTTCATGAAACAGTTTGCTTACAGTGTTTTAGTGGAATCTGCAAAGAGATATTTGAGAGTGTATTGAGGCCTACGGTGAGAAAGGAAATATCCTCAGCCAAAACTAGAAGGAAACTTTCTGAAAAACTATTTTGTGATGTGTGAATTCATCTCACAGAGTTACACTGTTCTTTTCATGGAGCAGTTTGCTAACACGTTTTTCTTGGAATCTGCAGTGGGATATTTCTGAGCACATTGAAGGTTACATTGACAAAGGAAATATTCTCAGACAAAAAATAGAAAGAATCTTTCTGAGAAACTGCTTTTTCATTTGTGAATTCATCTCACAGAGTTACAGGATACTTTTCATGGAGCAGTTCGGTAGCACTGTTTTTGAGGTATCTGAGAAGGGATAATTTGAATTGTATTGAAGCCTATGGTGACAAAGGAAATATCCTCATCCAAAAACTAGAAAGAAGTTTTCTGAGAGAGCTCTCTTTGATGTGTGAATTCATCTCACAGAGTTACATCTTTCTTTTCATGGAGCAGTTTTCTAACACTGTTTTCATGGAATCTGCAAAGGAATATTTTGAGTGCATTGTGACCTACGGTGATAAAGGAAATATCCTCAGATAAAAAAGAGAAAGAAGCGTTCTGAGAAAATGATTTGTGATGCGTTAATTCATCTAAGAGTTTTACATGATACTTTGCATGCACCATTTGATAGCACTGTTTTTGGGGATTCTGAGAAGGCATATTTTAAATTGCATTGAAACCTGCGTTGACAAAGAAAATACCCTCAGGAAAAAACCATAAAGAAACTTTCTGAGAAAGTCCTCTGTGTAGTGTGAATTCCTCTCACAGAGTTACACCATTCTTTTCATTGATCAGTTTGATAACACTGTTTTCATGGAATCTGCAATAGCATATTTTGGAGTACATTGAAGCCCATGGTTGCAGAGGATGTATCCTCAGATAAAAAACAAATAGAAGCTATCTGAGAAACTGCTTTGTGATGTGTAAATTCATCTCACAGGGTTATACTGTATTTTTCATTGAGCAGTTTGCTAACACTGTTTTCTTGGAGTCTGCAATGGGATATTTCGCAGGTCATGAAGCTTATGGTGACAAAGAAATATCCTCAGACAAAAACTAGAAAGAAGCATTCTGGGAATCTGCTTTCTGATTTGTGAATTTATCTCACAGAGTTATACGATTCTTTTCTTGCAGTAATTTGGTAGCACTGTTTTTGGGAAATCTGAGAAGGGATATTTTGGATTGCATTGAAGCCTATGGTGACAAAGGAAATATCCTCATATAAAAACTAGAAAGAAACTTTCTGAGTAAACGATTTGTGTGTGTTAAATCATCTCACAGAGATACACGATTCTTTTCATGGATCAGATTGGTAGCACTGTTTTTGGGGAATCTGAAAAGAGATACTTTGGATAGCATTGAAGCCTATTGTGACAAAGTAAAAATTCTCAGTTAAAAATTAGAAAGAAGCATTCTGAGAAAATTCCTTGTAACGTGCAAATTCATCTCACAGAGTTCCTTTTCATGGAGTTGTTTGTAAACACTCTTTTCGTGAAATCTGCAAAGAGATATTTGGGAGTGCATTGAGGTCTATAGTGAAAAAGGAAATATCCTCAGATAAAGACTAGAAAGAAGCTTTCTGAGAAAATGCTTTTGAATGTGTGAATTTATCTCACAGAGTTACACTGTTCTTTCCATTGAGCAGTTTGCTACCACAGCTTTCTTGGAATCTGCAATGGGATATTTCGGAGTGCATTAAACATTATGGTGAAAAACGAAATATTCTCTGATAAAAACTAGAAAGAAGCTTTCCGAGAAACAGCTTTGTGCTGGGTTAATTCATCTCACTGAGTTACACGATTCTTTTCATGGAGCTGTTTGGTAGCACTCTTTTTGAGGAATCTGAGAAGGGATATTTCGGATTGCTTTGAAGCCTATGTTGTCAAAGGAAATATCCTCAGATAAAAACTAGAATGAAGATTCTGAGAAACTGCTTTGTGAGTTTTGAATTCATCTAACAGAGTTACACATTTCTATTCATAGAGGAGTTTGGTAACAATCTTTTTGGGGATTCTGAGAAAGGATATCTTGGATTGCATTGAAGCCTATGGTGAAAAAGGAAATATCTTCAGATAAAAAATAGAAAGAAGTTTCCTGAGAAGCTTCTTTGTAATGTGGGAATTCATCTCACAGAGTTACACATTTTCTTCAATGGAGTAGTTTGCTAACACTGTTTTCATGTAATCTGCAAGGAGATATTTGGGAATGCATTGAGGAACTATGGTGAAAACCTAAATATCCTCAGATAAAAATCAAAAAGGAGCATTCTGAGAAACTCTTTTGTGATGTGCTAATTCATCTCAAAGAGTTACACTTTTCTTTTCATTCAGCAATTTGCTATCACAATTTTCTTGGAATCAACAATGGTATAATTTGAAGGCCATTGAAGCTTACTGTGAAAAACTAAATCTCCTTAGATGAAAACTAGAAAGAAGATTTATGATAAACTGTTTTATGATGCATGAATTCATCTCACAGAGTTATACCATTCTTTTCATTGAGCTCTTTGAAAACTCTGCTTTTGTGGAATCTGGAAAGGGATACTTGAGAGCACATTGAGGCCTATGGTGAAAAAGGAAATATCTTCATATAAAAACTAGAAAGAACCTTTCTGAGAAACTGCTTTGTGATGTGTGAATTCATCTCACAGAGTTATACTGTTCCTTTCATTGAGCAGTTTTCTAACATTGTTTTCGTGTAATCTGCAAAGTGATATTTGGGAGCGCTTTGAGGCCTATAGTGAAAAAGGAAATATCCTCAGAAACAAACTAGAAGGAAGCTTTCTGAGAAACTGAATTGTGATGTTTGAATTCATGTCACAGAATAACACTGTACTTTTCATTGAGCTGTTTGATAGCACTGTTTTCGTGGTATCTGCAAGGGGATATTTGGAAGAGCATTGAGGCCTATGGTAAAAAACAAAATATCCTCAGATAAAAACTAGAAAGAAACTTTCTGAGAGACTGCTTTGTGATGTGTGAATTCATCTCACAGAGTTACATTTTGTTTTCATATAACAGTTTTCTATCACAGCTTTCATGGAATCTGTAATGGGATGTTTTAGAGTACATTGAATCTTATGTTGACAAAGGAAATATCCTCAGGAAAAAACAGGATGGTAGCTTTCTGAGAAACTGCTTTGTGATTTATGTAGTCATCTCAGAGGCTAACACCTTTCTTTTCATGGATCAGTTTGCTAACTCTATTTTCTTGGAATCTACAGTGGGATATTTTGGAGCGAGTTGAGGCCTATGGTGAAAAAGGAATTATCCTCTGAAAAAAACTAGAAAGAAACTTTATGAGAAACTGCTTTGTGATCTGTGAATTCATCTCACTGAGTTACACCATTCTTTTCATGGAATAGTTTTGTAGCACTGTGTTTGGGGAATCTGAGAAGGGATAGTTTGAATCACATTGAAGACTATGGTGACAAAGGAAATATCCTCAGGTAAAAACAAGAAAGAAGCTTTCTGAGAAAGTTCTTTGTGATGTGTGAATTCCTGTCACAGAGTTACATCTTTCTACTCATGGCACAGTTTGCTAACACTGTTTTCATGAAATCTGAAAAGCGATATTTGGGAGCACATTGAGGCCTATAGTGAAAAAGAAATAACCTCAGATAAAAACTAGAAGGAAGATCTGTGAGAAACTGCTTGGTGATGTATGCATTCATCTCCCAGTGTTACAGTGTCCTTTTCTTAGAGCAGTTTGCTAATACTGTTTTCTTGGATTATGTAATATGATATTTCAGAGCGCATTGAAGTTTATGGTGGCAAAGGAAATATCCTCATATAAGAAGTAGAAAGAAGCTTTCTGAGAAACCGCTTTGTGATGTGTTAATTCAGCTCATAGAGTTACAAAATTCTCCTGAATCAGATTGGTCGAACTGGTTTCAGGGAATATGAGAAGGGATACTTTGGATTGCATTGAAGCCTATGGTGACAAAGGAAATATCCTCAGACAAAAACTCGATATAAGCTTTATGAGAACTTTTTTGTGATGTATGAATTCATCTCCCAGAATTACACCTTTATTTTCATGGAAAAGTTGCTAACGCTGTTATCAGGGAATTTGCTAAGGGATATTTGGCAGCTCATTGAGGCCTACTGTGAAAAAGGAAATATCCTCCAATAAATCCAGTAAGAAACCATCTGTGAAACTGCTTTGTGATGTGTGAATTCATCTCATAGAGTCACACCTTTCTTTTTGTGGAGCAGGTTGGTTGCACTATTTTTGGGGAATCTGAAAAACAATATTTTAGATTTCTTTGAAGCGTATGCTGACAAAAGAAATATCCTCAGAAAAAATAGAATGAAGTTTCTGACAAACTTCTTTGTGATGTGTCTATTCATCTCACAGAGTAATACATTTCTTTTCATTCAGCAGTTTGCAAACACTGTTTTCATGGAATCTAGAAAGGGATATTTGCGAAGGGAGCGGGGCGGAGCAAGGTGGCCAAATAGGAACAGCTCCAGTCTCCAACTCCCAGCGAGAGCGACACAGAAGACCAGTGATTTCTGCATTTTCAACTGAGGTACTGGGTTCATCTCACTAGGGAGTACTGGACAATTGGTGCTGCTCAGCTGCTGCAGCCTGACCAGCGAGAGCTGAAGCAGGGTGAGGTATCACCTTCCCTGGGAAGCACAAGGGGGAAGGAATCCCTTTTCCTAGCCAGGGGAATTGAGACACACAACACTTGAAAAATCGGGTAACTCCCACCCCAATACTGTGCTTTAAGCAAATAGGCACACCAGGAGATTACATCCCATACCTGGCCAGGAGGGTCCTATGCCTACGGAGCCTCCCTCATTGCTAGCATAGCAGTCTGTGATCTAACTGCAAGACAGCAACGAGGCTGGGGGAGGTGTGCCCACCATTGCTGAGGCTTAAGTAGGTAAACAAAGTCCCTGGGAAGCTTGAACTGTGTGGAGATCACAGCAGCTCAAGGAAGCCTGCCTGTCTCTGGAGACTCCAACTCTGGGGACAGGGCTAAGCTAAACAATAACAATAACAACATAAAAAAAAAGCACCACAAACCTCTTCAGACACAAACGACTATGTCTGACAGCTTTGAAGAGAGCAGTGGATCTACCAACACAGAGGTTGAGATCTGAGAACTGACAGACTGCCTGCTCAAGTGGGTCCCTGGCCCCTGAGTAGCATAACTGGGAGACATCCCTCACTAGGGGCAGACTGACACTCTACACCTCACGTGGTGGAGTACACCCCTGAGAGGAAGCTTCCAAAGCAAGAATCAGACAGGTACACTTGCTGTTCAGCAATATTTTATCTTCTGCAGCCTCTGCTGCTGATACCCAGGCAAACAGAGTCTGGAGTGGAACTCAAGCAATCTCCAACAGACCTACAGCTGAAGGTCCTTACAGTTAGAAGGAAAACTATCAAACAGTAAGGACACTTACACCAAAATCTCATCAGTACATCACCATCATCAAAGACCAGAGGCAGATAAAACCACAAAGATGGGGAAGAAGCAGGGCAGAAAAGCTGGAAATTCAAAAAATAAGAGCGCATATTCCCCTGCAAAGGAGCGCAGCTCATCACCAGCAATGCCTCAAAGCTGGTCAGAGAATGACTTTGACAAGATGAGAGAAGACTTCAGTCCATCAAA
>NW_012118055.1:931131-931999 GCF_000951035.1 Colobus angolensis palliatus
GCCAATATTCAACATTCTTAAAGAAAAGAATTTTAAACCCAGAATTTCATATCCAGCCAAACTAAGTTTCATAAGTGAAGGAGAAATAAATTCCTTTACAGATATGCAAATGTTAGAGATTCCATCATCACCAGGCGTGCCTTACAAGAGACCCTGAGGGAAGCCCTAAACATGGAAAGGAACAACCGGTACCAGCCATTGAAAAACCATGCCAAAATGTAAAGACCATCGAGGCTAGGAAGAAACTGCATCAACTAACGAGCAAAATAACCAGTTAATATCCTAATGGCTGGATGAATTTCACACATAACCATATTAACCTTAAATGTTAATGGACTAAATGCACCAATTAAAAGACACAGACTGGCAAACTGGATAAAGAGTCAAGACTCATCAGTCTGCTGTATTCAGGAGACCTATCTCACATGCAGAGACATACATTGACTCTAAATAAAGGGATGGAGGAAGATCTACCAAGCAAATGGAGAACAAAAAAAGCAGGGGTTGCAATACTAGTCTCTGATAAAAGAGACTTTAAACCAACAAAGATCAAAAGAGACAAAGATAGCCATTACGTAATGGTAAAGGGATCAATTCAACAGGAAGAGCTAACTATCCTAAATAAATATGCACCAAATACAAGAGCACCCAGATTCATAAAGCACCCAAATTCAAAAACTGGAAAAGTTCCCTTTGAAAACTGGCATAAGACAGGGATGCCCTCTCTCACTACTCCTATTCAACACAGAGTTGGAAGTTCTGGCTAGGGCAATCAGGCAAGAGAAAGAAATAAAGTGTACTCAGTTAGGAAAAGAAGAAGTCAAATTGTCACTGTTTGCAGATGACATGATTGTATATTTAGAAAACC
>NW_012118055.1:932618-932974 GCF_000951035.1 Colobus angolensis palliatus
GCTGATAAGCAACTTCAGCAAAGTCTCAGGATACAAAATTAATGTGCAAAAATCACAAGCATTCTTATACACCAATAACAGACATGCAGAGAGCCAAATCATGAATGAATTTCAATTCACAATTGCTTCAAAGAGAATAAAATACCTAGGAATCCAACTTACAAGGGATGTAAAGGACATCTTCAAGGAGAACTACAAACCACTGCTCAGTGAAATAAAAGAGGACACACACAAATGGAAGAACACACCATGCTCATGGAGTGGAAGAAACAATATCGTGAAAATGGCCATACTGCCCAAGGTTATTTATAGATTCAATGCCATCCCCATCAAGCTACCAATGAGTTTCTTCACAG
>NW_012118055.1:937544-939879 GCF_000951035.1 Colobus angolensis palliatus
TATACCTGATGTAAATGACGAGTTGATGGGTGCTGACGAGTTGATGGGTGCAGCACACCAACATGGCACAGGTATACATATGTAACAAACCTGCACATTATGCACATGTACCCTAGAACTTAAAGTATAATAATAATAAAATAAAAAAAATTATTGATGTATCTCATTTCAGAGTAGGTATAGAGACTTACTTGCACAGAAGAGAAGAGTCTTAATTATATAACCTTTTACTGCTTTGGGAGAAGAAAGTAATACTTTATTTTGTATTTCTATATATGTCTCAGAAGTATTAAATACATTTTCAATCAGTGTACTTGAAGAAAAGTTAATGTAATCTGCATTCGAAGTTGAGTGACTTCTGTATACATCATTGTTCTTGCTTGATATGTCTGTGTCAGCATTAAACATGTACTACTTTGCCAAGGTTAAAAAAAAAAGAAAGGGATATTTGGGAGTGAGTTGAAGCCAATGGTGGAAAAGGAAATATCCAAACATAAAAGGTAGATATAAGCTTTCTAAAGAACCGCTTTGTGATGCGTTAATTCACCTTACAAAGTAACACTGTTCTTTTTGTTGTGAAGTTTGCTAACAGTTTTTTCATGGAATCTGAAATGGTATATTCGGGAGCACATAGAGGAATATGGAGAAAAAGTAAATAACCTCACATAAAAAGTAGTAAGGGTGTTTCTGAGAAACAGTTTTGTGATTTGTGAATTCATTTCACAGAGTTACACCATTCTTTCATGGAGCAGAATGTTAGCAATGTTTTTGGGGAATCTGCAACAGGATATTTGGTAGTGTATTGAAGCCTACGGTGACAAAGGAAATACCCGCAGACAAAAACCTGAATGAAGCTTTCTGAGAAAATGCTTTCTGATGGGTGAATTGATCTCACAAATTTACACCTTTGATTTCATGGAGCAGTTTGATAACACTATTTTCCTGGATTCTGCAAGCACATTGCAGAATTGATGCATATAGCACATTGCACATTGATCTCACAAATTTACACCATTGATTTCATGGAGCAGTTTGATAACACTATTTTCCTGGAATCTGCAAGCACATTGCAGAATCTCATGAGCACATTGAGGCCTACGGTGAAAAAGGAAATATCCTCAGATAAAAAATAGAAAGAAGCTTTATGAGAAACTCCTTTGTCATTTTTGAATTTATCCACAGAGTTACACTATAATTTTCATGGAGCAGTTTGGTAGCACTGTTCTTGGGTAATATGAGAAGGGAGATTTTGGATCGCATTGTAGCCTATGGTGAGAAAGGAAATATCCTCAGATAAAGACTAGAAAGAAGCTTTCTGAAAAACTGCTTTGTGATGTGTGAATTCGTCTCACAGAGTTACACCATTCCTTTCATTGAGAAGTTGGGTAACACTTTCTTTGTGGAAACTGCAATGGGATATTCAGCAGTGCATTGAGGAATATGGTGAAAAAGGAAATAACCTCAGATAAACACTAGAAAGAAGCTTGTTGAGAAACAGTTTTGTGATGTGTGAATTCATTTTACAGAATTACACTGTTCATTTCATTTAACAGTTTGCTAACACTGTTTTCGTGGAATCTGCAAGGGATGTTTGGGAGGGCATTGATGCTGATGGTGACAAAGGAAATATCCTCAGATAAAAACTAGAAAGAAGTTTTCTGAGAAAATGCTTTGTGATGTGTGAATTCATTTCCCAAACATACACGATTCTTTTCATTGAGCAGTTTGATACCACTTTTTTCTTGGAAACTTCAATAGGATATTTGAGAACACATTGAAGCCTATGGTGACAAAGGAAATATATTCTGATGAAAACCAAAAGGAAGATTTCTGCGAAACTGCTTTGTGATCTGTGAACTCATCTCACAGAGTTTCACTGTTCTTTTCATTGAATAGCTTGCTAACACTGTTTTCTTGAAATCTGCAATGGGACATTTCAAAGTGCATTGAAACTTATGGTAACAAAGGAAATATCCTCAGACAAAAACTAGAAAGAAGCTTTCTGAGAAACTGCTTTGTGATTTGTGAACTCATCTCACAGAGTTATATTATTCTTTCATGGAGTAGTTTGGTTGCACTGTTTTAGTGCAATCTGATAAGGGATATTTAGGATTGCATTGCATCATATGGTGTCTCAGGAAATATCCTGTTAAAAACTAGAAATTAGCTTTCTGAGAAAGTTCTTTGTGATGTATGGATTCATCTCACATAGCTACACCTTTATTTTCATTTTTTTATTTTTTTGATGATAGCGGGAACAAATTTTATTTTATTTTATTTATTTTTTTATTTTTTATTTTTATTATACTTTAAGTTCTAGGGTACATGTGCATAA
>NW_012118055.1:945924-958672 GCF_000951035.1 Colobus angolensis palliatus
AAAATGCAGAAATCACCGGTCTTCTGTGTCCTTCGCGCTGGGAGTTGGAGACTGCAGCTGTTCCTATTCGGCCATCTTGCTCCGCCCTCTACACCTTTATTTTCATGGAGCAGATTGAAAACACAGTTTTTGTGGAATCTTCAAAGGGATATTTGTAAGTGCATTGCAGAGTATACTGAAAAAGGAAATATATCATAGAGAAACCATAAAGAAGCTTTCTGAGAAACTGCTTAGTGATGCGTGAATTCAACTCACACAGGTAAACTGTTCTTTACCTAGAGCAGTTTCCTGACTCTGTTTCCTTGAAATCTGCAATGTCATATTTCTGAGCTCTTTGAAGCCTGCTCTTAAAAAGTAAATATCCTCAGACCAAAACTAGACAGAAAGTTTCTGAGAAACTCCTTTGTGATTTGTGAATTCATCTCACAGAGTTATAAGATGTATTCAATGGATCGGTTTGATAGCACTGTTTTTGGAGGAACTGAAGAGGAATATTTTGAATCGCATTGAAGCCTATGGTGACAAAGGAAATAACCTCAGATAAAAAGTAGAAAAAAGCTTTCTGACAAAGTTTTTCGGATGTGTTAATTCATCTCAAAAGGTCAAACCTTTTGTTTCATGGGTCAGATTGCTAACACTGTTTTCGTTGTATCTACAAAGGGATATTTGGGAGAATATTGAGGCATATGGTGAAAAAGGAAATAACCTGAGATAAAAACTAGAAGGAAGATTTATGAGAAACTGCTTTGTGATGGGTGAATTCAACTCACAGAGATACACTACTCTTTTCTCTGAGCAGTTTGCTAACACTGTTTCCTTTGATTCTGCAATGGCATATTTCAGAGCCCATTGAAGCCTATTGTTAAACATTCACTATCTTCAGACAAAAACTAGAAAGAAACTTTATGACAAACTCCTTTATGATTTGTGAATTCATCTAACAGAGTAACATGATGCTTTCAATTGATCAGTTTCATAGCACTGCTTTTGGGGAATCTGAGAAGGGATATTTTGGATCACATTGAAGCCTGTGGTGACAAAGGAAATATTCTCAGAAAAAAATAGAAAGAAGCTTTCCGAGAAATTTCTTTGTGATGTGTGAACTCATCTCACAGAGATACACCTGTCTTTTAATTGAGCTGTTTGCTAACACTGTTTTTGAGGAATCTGCAAAGGGATATTTTAGAGCACATTTAGGCTTGTGCTGAAAAAGGAAATATTCTCAGATAAAAATGGGAAAGAAGCTTTCTGAGAAACTGCTTCATGGTGTGTGAATTCATCTCACAGAATTACACTGCTCTTTTCATTGAGGAGTTTGCTAACACTGTTATCTTGGAAACTGCAATGGGGTATTATGGAGAGCAATGTAGCTTATCATGACAAAAGAAATATCCTCATATAAAAACTAGAAAGAAGCTTTCTGAGAAACTGCTTTCTGATATGTTAATTCAGCTCACATAGCTACATGATACTTTTCATGGATCAGTTTTTTAGCAGTGTTTTTGTGGAGTCTGAGCAGGCATATTTTGGATCGCCTTAAACCCTATGGGGACTAAGGAAATATCCTCAGATAAAAAGTAGGAAGAAGCTTTCTGAGAAACTGCTTTGTGATTTGAGAATTCATTTCACAGAGTTACATGATTCTTTACATGCAGTAGTTTGGTAGCACTCTTTTGAAGGAATCTTAGAAGGGATATTTTGGATTGCATTGAAGCCTGTGGTTACTAAGTAAATATCCTCAGAAAAAAACTAGAAGGAAGCTTTCTGAGAAAGTTATCTATGATACGTGAACTCACCTCAGAGAAACACCTTTGTTATCATGGAGCAGTTTGCTAACAGTGTTTTAGTGGAATCTGGAAGAGATATTTGGGAGTGCATTGAGGTCTATAGTGAAAAAAATATATCCTCATAGAAAAAATGAGAAAGAAACTTTCTGAGAAACTGCTTTGTGCCGTGTGAATTCAACTCTCAGAGTTACAGTGTTCTTTTCATTAAGCAGTTTGTTAAACTGTTGTCTTTTAATCTGCAATGGGACATTTCAGAGCACACTGAAGTTTATGGTGACAAAGGAAATATCTTCAGACCAAAAAAAAAAAAGAAACTTTCTTAGAAACTGCTTTGTGACTTGTGAATTCATCTCACAGAGTTACATGATTCTTTTCATGGATCAGTTTGATAGCCCTGTTTCTGGGGAATATGAGTAGGGATATTTTGGATCACATTGAAGCCTATGGTGACAAAGGAATTATACTCAGATAAAAACTGAAAAGAAACTTTCTGAGAAACTGCTTTGTGATTTGTGAATGCATCTCACAGAGTTACATCACTCTTTTCATGGAACAGTTTGGTAGCACTGTTTTTTGGTAAACTGAGAAGGGCTGTTTTGGATTGCATTGAAGAATATAATGAATAAGGAGCTATTCTCAGATAAAAACTAGAAAGAAGCTTTCTGAGAAAGTTCTTCATAATGTGTGAATTCATCTCACAGAGTTACACATTTCTTTTCATGTCCCAGTTCACTAAAACTGTATTCGTTTATCTGCAAAGAGATATTTTGGAGTGCTTTGAGTCCCACGGCAAAAAAGGAAATATCCTCAAATAAAACCTAGAAAGTTTCTGAGAAACTGCGATGTGATGGGTGAATTCATGTCACAGTGCTACACCATTCTTTTCTTTGAGCCATTTGATAACACGGATTTGGGGAATCTTCAACAGGATATTTGGGAGTGCATTGAAGCCCATGGTGTAAAAGGAAATATCCCCATAGAAAAACCAAAATGAAGATTTCAGAGAAACTGCCTTGTGATGTGTGAATTCGACTATCAGAGTTGCCCTGTTCTTTTCATTGAGCAGTTTGCTAACACTGTTTTTGTGGAATCTGCAAAAGGATATTTGGGAGTGCATTGAGGTCTATGATAACAAAGGTAATATCCTCAGATGAAAAGTAGAAAGAATCTTTTTGAGAAAGTGCTTTGTGATTTGTGAATTCATCCCATGGAGTTACACGATTCTTTTCATGGATCAGTTTGCTAGCACTGTTTTTGGGGAATCAAAGAAGGGATATTTTGGATTGCACTGAAGCCTGTGGTGACTAAGGAAATATGCTCAGTTAAAAACTAGAAAGAAGGTTTCTGAGAAAGTTCTTTGTGATGTGTGAATTCCACTCATGGAGAAACACCTTTCTTTTAATGTAGCAGTTTGCTAACACAGTTTTCATGGAATCTGCAAAGGGATATTTGTGAGCGCATTGAGGCCTATAGTGAAAAAATAGATATCGTCATAAAAAAACTAGAAAGAAGCTTTCTGAGAAACCGCTTAGTGACTTGTGAATTAATATCATAGAGTGACACTATTCTTTTCATTGAGCAGTTTGCTAACACTATTCTCTTAGAATCTGCAATGACATATTTTGAAATGCATTGAAGCCTACTTTTAAAAATTAAATATCCATAGACTAAAACTTGAAAGAAATTTTCTGAGAAACTCCTTTGCAGTTTGTGAATTCACGTCACAGAGTTACATGATGCTTTCAATGGATCACTATGATAGCACTGTTTTTGGGGAATCTGAGAAGTGATATTCTGGAACACATTGAAACCTATATTGACAAAGGAAATATCCTCAGATAAAAACTAGGAGGAAGCTTTCTGAGAAATTTATTGTGATGTGTGAATTCGTCTCACAGAGTTACACATTTCTTTTCATGGAGCAGGTTGCTAACACTGTTTTCATGGAAGATGTAATGGGTTATTTGGGAACACATTGAAACCAATGATGAGAAAGGAAATATCCTCTGATAAAAACTAGAATGAAGTTTTTTGAGAAACTGCTTTGTGATGGGTGAATTCATCTCACAGAGCTAAATTGTTCTTTCCTTGAGCTACATGATAACACTGTTTTTGTGGAGTCTGCAATAGGATACATTGGACTGCATTGAAGCCTACGGTGATAAAGAAAATATCCCCATAGGAAAACCAAAAAGAAGCTTTGTGAGAAACCGCTTTGTGATATGTGAATTTAACACAGTTCTTTGTGATCTGTGAATCCACCTCAGATAGTTACACCTTTCCTTTCATGGAGCAGTTAGCTAACACTGTTTTCGTGGAATCTGCAAAGGTATATTTGGGAGTGCATTGAGACCTATGGTGAAAAAGGAAATATTCTCAGTTAAAAACTAGAAAGAAGGTTTCTGAGAATGCTTTCATGATGTGTGAATTTATCTCACAGAGTTACACCTTTCTTTTCATGGAGCATATTGATAACACTGCTTTTGTGGAATCTTCAAAGGGATATTTGGTAGTGTACTGAGGCCTAGGGTGACAAAGGAAATATCCTCATAGAAAAACCAAAATGAAGCTTTCTGAGAAACTGCTTTGCGATATTTGAATTCAACACACAGAATTACACTGTTATTTTCATTGAGCATTTTGCTTACACTGTTTTCTTGGAATCTGCAATGGGATATTTCGAAGTGCACTGAAGCTTGTCGTGACAAAGAAAATATCCTCTGACATAAACTAGAAAGAAGCTTTCTGAGAAACTGCTTTGTGATTTGTGAATTCATCTCACAGAGTTACACGATTCTTTTAACAGAGCAATTTGGTAGCACTGTTTTCCGGGAATCTGAGAAGTGATAATTTGGATCACATTGAAGCCTATGGTGACAAAGGAAATATCCTCATATCAAAACTAGAAGTAAGCTTTCTGAGAAACTGCTTTGAGATGTGTTAAGATGAATCTCACAGTGTTACATTATTATTTTCATGAATCAGTCTGTTAGCACTGTTTTGTGGAATCAGATAGGATATTTTGGATCACTTTGAAGCCTATGGTGAAAAATGAAATATCCAAAGAGACGAACTAGAAAGAAGGTTTCTGAGTCAGTTCTCTGTGATGTGTGAATTCATCTCACAGAGTTACACAGTTCTGTACATTGAGTAGTTTGCTAACACTGTTTTCGTGGAATCTGCAAGGAATATATGGGAGTGCATTGAGGCCTATGTTGAAAAAGCAAATATCCTCAGAAAAAAAGGAGAAAGAAATATTCTGAGAAAATACTTCATGATGTGTGAATTTGTCTGACAGACTTACACTGTTATTTTCATTGAGCAGTTTGCTAATACTGTTTTCTTGGAATCTGCAATTGGATATTTCAGAACACATAGATTATATTGACAAAGGAAATATCCACACATAAAATCTACAAGGAAGGATTCTGAGAAACCACTTTGTGATGTGTTAATTCATCACACAGAGTAACACGATTCTATTCATGGATCAGTTTTTAGCACTCTTTTTGGGGAATCTCAAAAGGGTCATTTTGGATCGCATTGAAGCCTATGGTGTCTAAGGATATAACCTCAGATAAATACTAGATAGAAGCAGTCTGAGAAAATTTTATGTGTTGTGTGAATTAATCTCAAAGATTTGCACCTTTCTTTTCATGGAACACTTTGCTAACACAATTTTTATGGAATCTGCAAAGGGATATTTGGAAGCACATTGAGGCCCACAGTGAAAAAGAAACATCCTCATAGAAAACCTAAAAAGCTTTCTGAGAAATCACTTTTTGATGTGTGAGTTCAACTCATAGAGTTACACTGTTGTTTTCATTGAGCAATTTGCTAACACTGTTTTCTTGGAATTTGCAATGGGATATTTTGGAGTGTTTTGAAGCTTATTGTGAGAAAGGAAATACCCTCAGCCATAAATTAGAAAGAAACTTTCTGAGAAACTGATTTGTCCTGTGTAACTTCATCTCACAATGTTACACGATTTTTTTCATGGATTAGTTTGATAACGCTGTTTTTGGGAAATCTGAAAAGGGATATTTTGGATGGCTTTGAAGGTTATGGTGAAAAGGTAAATATCCTCAGATACAAATTAGAAAGAAGATTTCTGAGAGAGATCTTCCCAATGTGTGAAAACATTTCACACAGTTACATCTTTCTTTCCATGGAGCAGTTGATAACACTGTTTTAATGGAATCTGCAATGGATGTTTGGGAGTGCATTGAGGCTTTTTGTGAAAAAGGTAATAGTTCCAGATAAAAACTAGAAAGAAACTTTCTGAGAAACTGGTTTGTGATGTGTGAATACATCTCAGAGAGGTACACTGTTCTTTTCATTGAGCAGTTTGCTAGCACTGTTTTTTTGGAATCTGCAATGGGATATTTCTGAGTGCATTGAAGCTTATGATGACAATGAGAATATGCTAATTTAAAAACTAGAAAGAATCTTTCTGAGAAACCTCTTTGTGATGTGTTAATTCATCCCACAGAGTTACACGATTTGATTTATGGAATAGTTTGGTATCACTGTTTTTGGTGAATCTGAGGTGAGATATTTTGGATCACTTTGAAGCCTGGGATGAGAAAGGAAAGCTCCTCAGATAAAAAACTAGAAAGAAGCTTTCTTAGAAAGTTTTTTGTGATGTGTGAATTCATCTTACAGGGTAATACCAATTTTTTTAAATTTAGCAGTTTGCTAACACTGTTTGGAGCACATTAATTATTATCATGAGAAAGGAAATAACCTCAGATAAAAATTAGAAAGAAGCTTTCTGAGAACCTCAGATAAAAACTAGAAATAAGCTTTGTGACGTGTAAATTCATCTCAGAGTTACACCATTGTTTTCATTAAGCAGTTTAATAACAGCATTTTCCTGGAATCTGCAGTAGGATATTTGGAAGCACATTGAAGCCTATGGTGACAAAGAAATATCCTCATATAAAACCAAATAGAGGCTTTCTGAGAAACTGCTTTGTGATACGTAAATTCATATTACAGAATTACACTGTTCTTTTCATTGATCAGTATGCTAAACTGTTTTCTTGGAAATTGCAAGGGGATTTTTCTGAGCGCATTGAAGCTTATGGTGACAAAGGAAATACCCACAGACAACAAGTAGATAAAAGCTTTCTGAGGAACGGCTTTGTGATTTCTGAATTCACCTCACAGAGTTACAGGAGTCTTTTTATGGTGCAGTTTGGTATCCCTGTTTTTGCTGAATCTGAGAAGGGATATTTTGGATTGCATTGAAGCCTATAGTGTCAAAGGTAATATCCTCAGATTAAAACTAGAAAGAAGCTTTCAGAGAAACTTCTTTGTGATGTGTGAATTCATCTCACAGAATTACAACTTTCTTTTCATGGAGCAGTTTGCTAATACTATTATTGTGGAATCTGCAAAGGGGTATTTGGGAGCGCATTGAGGTCTATGGTGAAAAAGGAAATATCCTCATAAAATCTATAAAGAAGCTTTCTGAGAAACTGCTTTGTGATGTGTGAAATCAAGTCACAGAATTACAATGTTCTTTTCATTGAGCAGTTTGCTGACACAGTTCTCTTGGAATCTGCAATGGCATACAATTTTTATGGAGTTTGCAAAGGGATATTCGGGATTTCTTGAGGCCTATGGAGAAAAATGAAATTACATCAGATAATAACTGGAAAGAAGCTTTTACAGAAATAGTTTTGTGATGTGTGTATTCATCTCATAGATTTTAACCTTTTTGTTGATTGAGCAGTCCGTCATCACTGATTTTGTGATATCTGAGAAGAGTTATTGGGGAGTATATTGAAGCCTATGTTGACAAAGGAAATATAATCAGACAAAAAACAAAAATAACTTTCTGAGAAACTGCTTTGTGATATGTGAATTCATCTCACACATTTACTCCTTTATTTTCATGGAGCCGTTTGCTAACACTACTTTTGTGGAATCTGCAAAGTTATATTCAAAAGCGAATTGAGGCAAATGGTGAAAAAGGACATATCCTCAGAAAAAAAAACTGGAAAGAAGCTTTCTGAGAAACTGCTTTATGGTTTGTGAATCCATCTCACAGCATTACATGATGCTTCCAATGGTTCAGTTTGATAGCATTGTCTTTGGGGAATCTTAGAAGGAATATTTTGGAGTGCATTGAAGCCTATGGTAGCAAAGGAAATATCCTCAGCTAAATCTAGAAAGAAACTTTCTGAGAAACTACTTTGTGATGTGTAAATTCATCTCACGGAGTTACAGCACTCTTTCATTGAGAAGTGTGCTCATATGTTTTCGTGGAATCTGTGATGGGATATTCCAGAGTGCATTGAGGCCTATGGTGAAAAAGGAAATATCCTCAGATAGAAACTAGAAAGAAGATTTCTCAGAAACTGCTTTTGGGTGTGTGAATTCATCTCAAAGACATAAACTATAGTTTTCATTGAGCATTTTGATAATACTGTCTTCATGGAATTTGCAATATGATACTTGGGAAAACATTGAAGAATATGGTGACAAAGGAAATATCCCCAGACATAAACCAAAAAGAAAATTTCTGAGAAACTGTTTGGTCATGCGTGACTTCATCTCACAGAGGTACACCTTTCTTTTCAAGGAGCAGTTTGCTAACACTGTTTTGGAGGAACATGAAAAGGGATATTTGGGAATGAGGTGAGGCCGATGGTAACAAAGAAAATATAATGAGACAAAAACCAAAAGAACATTTCTGAGAAACTGATAAATGATATGTAAATTCATCACACAGATTGACACCTTTCCTTTCATAGAGTAGTTTGTTATTAATATTTTTATGGAGCCTTTAAGGGATAATTTGTAAATGCATTGAGGGCTATGGTGAAAAAGGAAATACCCTCAGACAACAACTAGAAAGAAGCTTCCTGGGAAACTGCTTTGTGATGTGTGAATTCACATCACAGAATTACACTATTCTTTTCATTGAGCAGTTTGCTAACACTGTTTTCTTGGAATCTGTAATCTGATATTTTGGAGCTCATTGAAGATTAGGCTGAAAAAGGAAATATCCTGAAATAAGACTGCATAGAAGTTTTCTGAGAAACCATTTTGTGATGTGCTAAATCATCTCACAGAGTTACACAATTCTTTTCATGGATCAGTTTGGTAGCACTATTTTTGGGGAACTTGAGAACGAATATTTTGGATCGCATTGAAGCCAATGGTGAAAAAGGAAAAATCCTCAGAAAAAACTGGAAAGAAGCTTTCTGAGAAACTGCTTTGTGATTTGTGATTTGTGAATTCACCTCACAGAGTTAAACTATTGTTTTCTTGGAACAGTTTGCTAACAATGTTGTCAGGGAATCTGCAAGGGAATAATTGGGAGTGCTTTGAAACCTATGTAGACAAAGGAAATGTCACAGTTAAAAACAAAAAAAAACTTTATGAGAAACTGCTTTCTGATGTGTGAATTAATCTCACAAATTTACACGTTTGTTTTCATGGAACAGTTTGCTAACACTATTTTTGTGGAATCTGCCAGGGGATATTTGGGAGCACACTGAGGCCTACAGTGAAAATGGAAATATCTTCATACAAAAACTAGAAAGAAGCTTTCTGAGAAACTGCTTTGTGATTTGTGAATTCATCTCTCAGAGTTACATGATTCTTTTCATGGAGCAGTTTGGTTACACTGTTTTTGGGGAATCTGAGAAGGGATATATTGGATTGCATTGGAGCCTATAGTGATGAAGGAAATACACATTTCTTTTCATGGAGCAACTTACTAACACTGTTTTCTTGGAATCTGCACAGGGGTATTTGGGAGTGCCTTGAGGCCTATGGTGGAAAATGAAATATTCCCAGATAAAAACTATAAAGAAACTTTCTGAGAAACTTCTTTTCGACGTGTGACTTCATTTCACAGTGGTACACCTCTCCTTACATTGAAAAGATTGCTAACACTTTTTTTGTGGAATCTGCCATGGGATATTTTGGAGCAGCTTGAGGAATATTGTTAAAAAGGAAATATCCTCAGTCTCAAACCAGAAAGATGATTTCTGAGAAACAGCTTTGTGATGTGTGAATTCATCTCACAGAGTTACACCATTCTATTTATGGATCTGTTTGGTAGCACTGTTTTTGGAGAATCTGAGAAGGGATATTTTGGATCGCATTGAGGCTTACGGTGAAAAAGCAAATATCCTCAGATAAAAACTAAAAAGAAGCTTTCTGAGAAACTGCCTTGTGATGTGTAAATTCATCTCACAGAGTTACGCCGTTCTTTTCATTCATCAGTTTGCTAACACTGTTTTCTTTTAGTCTGCAGTATGATATTTTGGAGTGTTTTGAAGATTATGGTGACAAAGGAAATATTCTCATCCAAAAACCAGAGAGATGCTATCTGAGAAACAGCTTTGTGATGTGTTAATTCATCTCACAGTGTTACTCCATGCTTTTCATAGAGCAGTTTGATAGCACTGCTTTTGGTTAATCTGATAGGGGATATTTTGGATTGCATTAAAGCCTATGGTGACAAAGTAAATATCCTCAGATAAAAACTAGAAAGATATCTGAGAATGTTATTTGTGATGTTTGAATTCATCTCACTGAGTTACACCTTTCCTTTTCATGGAGCAGTTTGCTGACACTGTTGTTATGGAATCTACAGAGGGATATTTGGGAGTGCATTGAGGCCTGTGGTGAAAAAGTAAATATCTTCAGATAAAAACTAGAAGGAAACTTTTTCAGAAACTTCTTTGTGATGTGTGAATTCATCTCACATAGTTACACTGTTCTTTTCATTGAGCAGTTCGCTAACACTGTTTTCTTGGAATCTGCAATGGGACATTTCAGAGCACATTGAAGTTTATGGTTACAAAGGATAAATCCTCAGACAAATCTAGAAAGAAGCTTTCTGATAAACTACTTTGAGATTTGTGAAATCATCTCATTGATTTACAGAAAACATATCATGGAGCAGTTTGGTAGCACTGTTTTTGGGGAATTTGAGAAGGTATATTTTGGATTCCATTGAAGCCTACATTGACAAAGGGAATATCATCAGCTTAAATCTAGAAACAGGCTTTCCTAGAAAGTTTTTGGGACGTGTGAATTCATCTCATATAGCTACACCTTTGTTTTCATGGAGCAACTTGCTGACACTATTTTTGTGGAATCTGCAAGGGGATATTTTGGAGCCCATTGAGGCCTATAGTGAAAAAGTAAATATCCTGAGATAAACACTAGAAGGAGGCTTTATGAGAGACTTCCTTGTGATGTGTGAATTCATGTCACAGAGATACACTATACTGTTCATTGAGTAGTTTACTAACACTGTTTTCTTTTAATCTGCAATATGATATTTTGGAGAACTTTGAAGCTTATGGTTACAAAGGAAATATCCTCTTATAAAAACTACAAAGATGCTATCTGAGAAACAGCTTTGTGAAGTGTTAATTCATCTCACAGAGTTACACTGTTGTTTTCATGGAGCAGTTTGGTAGCACTGTTTTTAGGAAATCTGAGAAGGAATATTGTGTATCTCTTTGAAGCCTGTGGTGACTAAGGAAATATCCTCAGATAAAAACTAGATACAAGCTTTCTGAGAAAGTTCTTGATGATTTGTGAATTCATCTCACAGAGTTACACCTTTATTTTCATAGAGAATTTTGCTAACACACTTTTTGTAGAATCTACAAGTGGATATTTGGGAGGGCCCTGAGACATATGGTGAAAAACATATATACACAGATGAATATTAGAAAAAAGCGTTCGGAGAAACTGCTTCATGATGGGTGAATTCAGTTCACAAAGTTACACCGTTGTTTTCATGGAGCAATTTGGTAGCACTGTTTTTGGGGAATCTGAGAAGGGATATTTTGGATCACATTGAAGAGTATGGTGACAAAGGAAATATCCTCAGATAAAACATAGAAAGATGCTTTCTGAGAAAGTTCTTTGTGATGTGTAAATGTGTGAATTCATCTCACAGAGTTGCACCTTTCTTTTCATGGAGCATCTTGCTAACCCTGCTTTCATGTAAT
Source organism: Colobus angolensis palliatus (assembly GCF_000951035.1). NCBI lineage: Eukaryota > Metazoa > Chordata > Mammalia > Primates > Cercopithecidae > Colobus > Colobus angolensis. The sequence continues at coordinate 957,707 of NW_012118055.1, forward strand.
CTGCAAAGTGATATTTGGGAGCATGTTGAAGTCTGTACTGAAATACCAAATATCCTCAGACAAAAAGTAGAAAGAAGATTTCTGAGAAAATGGTTTGTGATGTGTGAATTCATCTCACAGAGTTACACTGTTCTTTTCACTGAGCAGTTTGATAATACTGTTTTCTTGGAATGTGCAATGGTATATTTTGGAGCACGTTGAAGCTTATTTTGACAAAGGAAATATTCTCATGTAAAACCTAGAAAGAAACATTCTGAGAAGCCACTTTGTGATGGGTTAATTCATCTCACAGAGTTACGTGATTCTTTTCATGGAAGAGTTTGGTAGCACTGTTTTTGGTTAATCTGAGAGGGAATAGATATTTTCAATTGCATTAAAGTCTATGGTGACAAACAGAATATCCTCAGATAGAAACTAGAAAGAAGATTTTGGAGAAAGTTCTTTGTGATGTTTGAATTCCTCTAACAGGGTTACATCTTACTTTTCATGGAGGAGTTTGCTAACACTGTTTTCATGTAATCTGCAAATGGATATTTGGGAGTGCATTGAGGCCTACAGTGAAAAAATAAATATCCTCAAATACAAACTAGAAAGAAACATTTTGAGAAACTTCTTTGTGATGTGTGAATTCACTTCACAGAGCTACACTATTCTTTTGATTGAGCAGTTTGCTAGCACTGTTTTCTTGGTATTTGCAATGGGATATTTCAGAGCGCATTGAAGTTTATTTTGACAAAATATAGAAGGAAGTTTTCTGAGAAAATACTTTGTGATTCGTGAATTCATCTCACTGATTTACACAAAACTTTTCATGGAACAGTTTGGTAGCACTGTTTTTGGGGAATTTGAAAAGGGATATTTTGGATCGCATTGAAGCCTACAGTGACAAAGGGAATATCATTGGATAAAGACTAGAAAAAATATTTCTCAGAAAGTTTTTGTGATGGGTGAATTCATATCAAAGAG
>NW_012118055.1:960272-964690 GCF_000951035.1 Colobus angolensis palliatus
TAGCCAGGATGGTCTCAATCTCCTGACCTCGTGATCCGCCCATCTCGGCCTCCCAAAGTGCTGGGATTACAGGCTTGAGCCACCGTGCCCAGCCTAGAAAGAAACTTTCTGAGAAACTTCTTTGTGATGTGTGAATTAACTTCACAGAGTTACACCATTCATTTCATTGAGAAGTGTGCTACCACATTTTCGTGAAAGCTGCGATGGGACATTCTGGATTGCACTGAGGCCTATGGTCAAGAAGTAAATATCCTCAGATAAAATCTAGAAAGAGGCTTTCTGAGAAGCAATTTTGGATGTGTGAATTCATATCACAGAGATACACTGTTGTTTTCATTGAGAAGTATGTTAACACTGTTTTTGTGGAATTTGCAATAGAATATTTGGGAGTGAATTGAAGCCTACAGTGACAAAGGAAATATCCTAAGAAAGAAACCAAAAAGAAGCTTTCTGAGAAACTGCTTCCTGATGTGTGAATTCAACTCACAGACTTACACCTTTCTTTTCCTGGGGCAGTTTGCAAGCACTACTGTCGTGGGATCTGCAAAGGAATATTTGCGAGTGCATTGAGGGAAACAGTGAAAAAGGAAATATCCCCAGACAAAAACTAGAAAGAAGATTTATGAGAAACAACTGTGTGATGTTTGAATTCATCTCACAGGGTTATACTGTACGTTTCATAGAGAAGATTGGTAGTACTATTTTGGGGGAATCTGAGAAGGGATATTGGGACTGCATTGGTGCCTATGGTGAAAAATGAGATATCATCAGATAAAAACTAGAAAGAAGCTTTCTGAAAAAGTTATCTGTGATGTGTGAATTCATCTCACAGAGTTACACCTTTCTTTTCATGGAGCGTTTTGCAAACTCTGTTTATGTGGAAATTACAAGGTGATATATGGGAGTGCTTTGAGGCCTATGGTGAAATAGGAAATGTCCACAGAAAAAAATTAGAAAGAAGATTTCTGAGAAACTACTTTTGCATGTGTGAATTCAACTAACAGAGATACACAGTTGTTTAAATTGAGTTTGATAACACTGTTTTCATGGAATCTGCAATAGCATATATTGGAGCTCATTGAAGAATATGGTGACAAAGAAATATACCCAGATAAAAACCAGAAAGAAGCTTAATGAGAAACTGTTTTGTGATGTGTGAATTCATCTCACAGAGATACACCTTTATTTTCATGGAGCACTTCGCTAACACTGTTTTCATGGAATCTGCAAAGGGACATTGGTGAGTGCATTGAAGCCTGTGGTGAAAAAAGGAACTATCCTCAGACAATAACTAGAAAGAAGCTTTCTAAAATGCTGCTTTGTTATTTGTGAATTCATGTCACAGTGTTACACGATTCTTTTCATGGGGCAGTTTGGTAGCACTGTTTTGGGGGAATCTAAAAAGGGATATTTTGGATTGCTTTGAGGTCTATGGTGACAAAGAAAATATCCTCAGATGAAAACAAGAAAAATCTTTTGGAGAAACCACTTTGTGAAGAGTTAACTCATCTCACAAAGTTACACAATTCTTTTCATGGGTCAGTTTGGTAGCACTTTTTTTGGGCAAACTGAGAAGGGATAAGTTGGATCTCATTGAATCCCATGGTGAAAAGGAAATATCCTGAGATAAAAACTAGAAAGAAGCTTTATGTGAAAGTTGTTTGTGACGTGTGAATTCATCTCACAGAGTTACAACTTTTTTTTCATGGAGCATTTTGCTAACACTGTTTTCGTGGAATCTGCAAAGGGATATTGGGGAGCGACTTGCAGCTGATCACAAAAGAGGAAATATCCTCAGACAAAAAACAAAAAGAAGCTTATTGAGAAACCTCTTTGTGATGTGTGAATTCATCTCACAGAATTACATTGTTCTTTTCACTGAGCAGTTTGCTACCCCTATTTTCTTGGTATCTGTAATCTGATATTTTGGAGTGCATTGAAGCTTAGGGTGACAAAGGAAATATCCTCATACGTAAACTAGAAAGAAGCTTTCTGAGAAACCATTTTGTTATGTGTTAATTCATCTCACAGAGTTTCAGGATTATTTTCATGGATCAGTTTGGTAGTACTGTTTTGGGGTATCTGAGAAGGGATATTTTTGATTACTTTGATGAATATGGTGACAAACGAAATAGTCTCAGATAAGAACTAGAAAGAAACTTTATGACAAGGTTTAATGTGATGTGTGAATTCATCCAATAGAGTTACACCTTTCTTTTCATGGATCAGTTAGCTAACACTGTTTTTTGGAATCTGCAAAGGGATATTTGGCAGCACATTGAAGCCTATAGTGGAAAAAATTGTATACTCACATAAAAACTAGAAAGAAGGTTTCTGAGAAACTGTTGTATGATGTGTGAATTCATCTCAGAGAGATACAGCTTTCTTTTCATGAAGGAGTTGCAAACCCTGTTTTTTGTGGAATCTGCTAAGTGATATATGGGAGCACATTGAAGAATATGGTGACAAAGGAAATATCCCCAGACAAAAACCAGAAAGAAGCTTATGAGAAACTGATTTCTGAAGTTTGAATTCACCTCACAGAGTTACACCTTTCTTTTCATGGAGCAGTTTGCTAAAACTGTTTTCGTGGAATCTGAAAAGGGATATTCGTGAGCCCATTGAGGCCTATGGTGAAAAAGCAACTATCCTCAGACAAAAACAAGAAAGAAGCCTTCTGAGAAACTCCTTTGTGATTTGTGAATTCATCTCACAGTGTTACATGATTCTTTTCATGGAGCAGTTTGGTAGAATTGTTTTTTGGCAATCTGAGAAGGGATATTTGGGATCGTATTGAAGCCTATGGTGACAAGGAAATATCCTCAGATAAAAACTAGAATAAAGCTTTCTGAAGGGATATTTGGGAGCAGATTGAGGAAAATAGTGAAAAAAATTCTCAGGTTAAAAACTGAAAAGAAGCTTTCTGTAAAAGTAGAAAAAAGCTAACTTTGTGAAGAGCTAATTCATCTTACAGGGTGACACGATTCCTTTCATGGATCAGTTTGGTAGCACTGTTTTGGGGGAATCTGAGAAGGGATATTTTGGATCGCATTGAAGCCTATGGTGACAAAGGAAATATCCTCAGATAAAAACCAGAAAGAAGCTTTCTGAGAAAGTTCTTTGTGATGTGTCAATTCATCTCACAGAGTTACACTTTTCTTTTCATGGACCAGTGTGTCAACACTGTTTTCGTGCAATCTGCAAAGGGATATTTGGGAGCAATTTGAGGCCTATGGTGATAAAGGAAATATTCTCAGATAAAAACTGGAAGGAAGGTTTCTGGTAAATGATTTGTCATTTGTGTATTCATCTCATAGAGTTACACTGTTCTTTTCATTGAGCAGTTTGTGAAAACTGTCTTCTTGCCATCTGCAGTGGAATATTTTGGAGCGCATTGTAGCTTATGGTGACAAAGGAAATATCCTCATTTAAAAACAAGAAAGAAGCTTTCTGAGAAACCGCTTTGTGATGTGTTAATTCATTTCACAGAGTTACATGATTCTTTTCATGAATCACTTTGGTAGCAGTGTTTTGGGGAATATGAGAAGGGATATTTTGGATAGCATTGAAGACTATGGTGACAAAGGAAATATACTCATGTAAAAACTGCAAGCAAGCTTCTGAGAAACTTCTTCATGATGTGCTAATTCATCTCACTGAGTTAAAACTTTCCTTTCATGGAGAAGTTTGGTAACAATGTTTTCATGGAATTTACGCAGCAATATTTGGTAGCTCAATGTTGCCTATAGTGAAAAAGGAAATATCCTCAGAAAAAAATTAGAAAGAAGTTTTCTGTGAACCTGCTTTGTGATGTGCAAATTCACCTCACAGTGGTACAATGTTCTTTTCTTTGTCCAGTTTGGTGACACTGTTTTCATGGAATCTGCAGTAGGATATAAGGGAGCGCATTAAAGTATTTGGTGACACAAGAAATATCCTTACAGAAAAAGCACAAATATTTTTTCTGGGAAAATGCTTTGTGATGTGTGAATTCATCTCAGAGTCACACGATTCTTTTCATGAAACAGTTTGGGGGCACTGTTTTTGGGCAATCTGAGACAGTATATTTTGAATGGCATTGAAGCCTATGGTGACAAAGAAATATCTTCAGATAAAAACGGGAAAGAATCTTTCTGTGAATGTTTTTTGTGATGTGTGAATTCATCTCAGAGTGTTACACTGTACTTTTCACTGAGCAGTTTACTAATACTGCTTTCGTAGACCCTGCACAGAGATATTTGGGAGCCCATTGAGGCCTATGGTGGAAAATGAAATATCCTCAGATAAAAATTAGAAAAAAGCTTTCTAAGAAACTGCATTGTGATGACCGAATTCACCTCATAGAGTTACACTGTTCTTTTCTTTTTTTTTTTTTTTATTATACTTTAAGTTCTAGGGTACATGTGCATAACGTGCAG
>NW_012118055.1:965191-998166 GCF_000951035.1 Colobus angolensis palliatus
CTTGGAATCTGCAATGGGATATTTCTAATTCTATTGAAGCTTATGGTGATAAAGAAAATGTCATATAAAAACTAGAAAGAAGCTTTCTGAGAAATTGCTTTCTCAGGTGTTAATTCATCTCACAGAGTTATATGATCCTTTATATGGATTAGTTTTGTAGCACAATTTTTGGGGAATCTGAGAAAGAATATTTTGGATCGCATTGAAGCCTAAGCTGACAAATGAAATATTATCAGACGAGAAGTAGAAACGGTTTTCTGAGAAAGTTCTTTCTGATGTGTTAATTCATCTCACAGAGTTACACCTTTCTTTTCATGAAGCAGTTTTCTAACACTGTTTTCGTGGAATATGCAAAGGGACATTTGGGAGCACATTGAGGACAATAGTGAAAAATATCCTCAGATTAAAAACTGAAAAGAAGCTTTCTGAGAAACTACTTTGTGATGTGTGAATTGCTTTCACAGAGCTATGTCATTCCTTTCATTGTGCAGTTTGCTAATACTTTTCTCATGGAATCTGCAGTAGGATATTTGGGAGCGCATTGAAGCCTATCATGACAAAGGAATATCCTCAGATACAAATGAAAAAAAAAACGCTTCTTAGAAACCACTTTGTGATGTGTGATCTCATCTAACAGAGTTGCACTGTTCTTTTCTTTGAGCAGCTTGCTAACACTGTTTTCTTGGAATCTGCATTGCGATAATTTGGAGCATGTTGTAGCTTATGGTGGCAAAGGAAATATACTCAGACAAAAAGGAGAAGGAAGCTTTGTGAGAAACTGCTTTGAGTTTTGTGAATTCATTGCACAGAGTTACATGATTATTTTAATGGAGAAGTTTGGTAGCACTGTTTATTTGGAATCTGAGGAGGTATATTTTGGATCGCATAGACGCCTATGGTGACAGAAGAAATACCCTCAGAAAAAAACTAGAAAGAAGCTTTCTGAGAAAGTTCTTTGTGATGTGTGAATTCATCTCACATAGTTACACCTTTCTTTACATGGAGAAGTGTGCTAACAGTGTTTTTTTGGAATCTGAAAACAGATTATTGGGAGTGTTTTGAGGCCTATAGTGATAAAGGTAATATCGTCAGATAAAAAGTAGAAAGAAGCTTTCTGAGAAACTGCTTTGTGATTTGTGAATTCATCTCACAAAGCGACACTGTTGTTTTCATTGAGCAGCTTGCTAACACTGTTTTCTCGGAATCTGCAGTGGTATATTTCGGAGTGCATTGAAGCTTACAGTGAAAAAGGAAATATCATCATATAAAAACAAGAAGTAAGCTTTCTTAGAAACAACTTTGTGATGTCTTAATTCATCTCACAGAGCTACATGATTATTTTCGTGGATCAGTCTGTTAGCAATGTTTTTGGGGAGTCTGAGAAAGAATATTTTGGATCACATTGAAGCCTATGTTGACAAAGTAAATATAATCATATAAAAACTGGAAAGAAGAATTATGAGAAACTGCTTTATGATGTGTTAATTCATCTCACTGAGTTGCAGCTGTCTTTTCATGGAGTAGGTTGCTAACTGTTATTGTGGAATCTGCACAGGGATAGTGGGGAGTGCATTGGGGCCTATAGTGAAAAAGAAAATATCCTGAGATAAAAATTAGAAAGAAGCATTCGGAGAAACTGTTTGTGATGCGACTTCATCTCACAGAGATAATGTTCTTTTCATTGAGTAGTTTGATAACACTGTTTTTGTGGAATCTGAAATAGGGTATTTGGGAGAGCATTGAAGCCTATAGTGACAAACGAAATAACCACAGATAAAAACCATAAAGACACTTTCTGAGAAACTTTTTTATGTTTAGTGAATTTCTTTCACAGATATACACTGCTCTTTAAGTGGAGCAGATGGTAGCACTGTTTTTGGGGAATCTTAGTAGGGATATTAGGATCACATTGAAGCCTATGGTGACAAAGGAAATATCCTGAGATTAAAACTAGAAAAAAACTTTCTGAGAAATCTCTTTGTGATGTATGAATTTATCTCACAGTGTTACACCTTTCTTTTCTTGAAGAGGTTTGTGAACACTGCTTTCATGAAATCTGCAAAGGGATATTTGGGAGCACACTGAGCCCTCTGGTGAAAACGGAAATATCCCAGATAAAAACAAGAAAGAAGCTTTCGGACAACGTTCTTTGTGATGTCTGAATTCATCTCACAGAGTTATACTGTACTTTTCATGGAACAGTTTGCTAACTGTTCTCATGGAAGAGAAAGCTTCTTTCTAGTTTTTGCCTCAAGATATTTCCTTTGTCACCGTAAACTTCAATGCACTCCAAAATATCCCACTGCAGATTCCAAGCAAACATTGTTAGCAAACTGATCAATGAAGAGAACAGTGTAACGCTGTGAGAAGAATTCACACACCAAAAGTAGTTTCTCAGAAAGCTTCTTTCTAGTTTTCTTCTGAGGATATTTAATTGCAACCACAAGCTTCAATGCACTCCCAAGTATCCTACTGCAGATTCCACAAAAACAGTGTTATCAAACGGCTCAAAGAAAAGCATGATGTAGCTCTGTGAGATGAATTCACACATCACAAAGCAGTTTCTCAGAAAGTTTCTCTCTAGTTTTTATCTGATGATAATTCCTTTTTCACCATAGTCCTCAATGCACTCCCAAATATCCTTTTACATATTCCACAAAAACAGGGTTAGCGAACTGCTCCTTGAAAAGAAAGGTTAACTCTGTGAGATGAATTCACATATCACAAAGAATTTTCTCAGAGAGCTCCTTTCTAGTTCTTATCTGAAGATATTTCCTTAGTCACCACAGGCTTCAATGAGATCCAAAATATCCCTTCTTAAGTTCCTCATAAACAGTGCTACCAAACTGATCCATGAAAATAATCATGTAACTCTTTGAGATAAATTATCAGATCACAAAACAGTTTCTCAGAAAGTTTCTTTTTGGTTTTACTATGAGGATATTTCCTTTGTCACCATATTCTTCATTGCACTCCCAAATATCCTATGGCAGACTCCATGAAAACAGTGTTATCAAAATGCTCAAAGAAAAGCATGATATAGCTCTGTGAAATAAATTCATCCATCACAAAGCAGTTTCTCTGAAAACTTATCTCGAGTTTTTATCTGAGGATATTTCTTTAGTCACCATAGGCCTCAATGTGCTCCAAATATCCCTTTGTAGATTCCACGAAAACAGTGTGTGCAAGCTGCTCCATGAAAAGAAAGGTGTATCTCTGTGAGATGAATTCACACATTCCAAAGAACTTCCTCAGAAGGCTTCTTTCTAGTTTTTATCTGCAGATATTCCCTTAGTCACATAGGCTTCATGGCGATCCAAAATATCCCTTCACAGATTCCCCAAAAACAGTGCTTCCAAACTGATCGATGAAAGAAATTGTGTAAATCTGTGAGATGAATTAACACATCATAAAGCAATTTCTCAGAGGGCTTCTTTCTAGTTTTTACATGAGGATATTTCCTTGGTTACCATATGTTTCAATATCCTGTGAAATATGCCATTTTAGATTCAAGAAAACAGTGTTAGCAAACTGCTCCATGAAAAGCACAGTGCCTTGAATTCAACAATCACAAAGCACATTCTCAGAAAGCCTCTTTCTGCTTTTTCTATGAGGTTATTTCCTTTTGCACTATAGGCTTGAATGTGCTCCAAAATATCCCTTTGCAGATTTCACGAAAATAACAAACTGCTCCATGAAAAGAAAGGTGTAAATCTGGGAGGTGAACTCACACATCATAAAGCAGTTTCACATAAAGCTTCTTTCTGATTTTGATCTGAGGATATTTCCTTTGTCACCATAGGCTTCAATGCAATCCAAAACATCCCTTCTCAGATTCTGCATAAAAAGTGCTACCAAACTGCTCCATAAATACTATCATGTAACACTGTGAGATGAATTCATAAACCACAAAGCAGTTTCTCAGAAAGCTTCTTTCTAGTCTTTATCTGAGGATATTTCCTTTCTCACTATATGTCTCAATGCGCTCCCAAAAATCCCTTTGTAGGTTCCATGAAAGCAATGTTAGAAAACTGTTTCATAAAAAGAAAGGTGTAACTCTTTGACGTGAATTCATACATCACAAAGATCTTTCTCAGAAACCTTCTTTCTAGTTTTTGTCTGAGGGTATTTCCTTTTTCACGATAGGCCTCAATGCGCTCCCAAATATCCCTTGTAAGTTTCCCCCAAAACAGTGCTACCAAATTGATCCATGAAAATAATCGTGTAAACCTGGGAGATGAATTAACACATCACAAAGCAATTTCTCATAAAACCTCTTTCTAGTTTTTGTATGATGATATTTCATTTGTCACCCTAAGCTTCAATGCATTCTAAAATATCCCATTGCAGATTCCAAGAAAACAGTGTTAGTAAACTTCTCAATGAAAAGAAAGGTATAACTCTGTGATGTGAATTCGCACATCACAAAGCACTTTCTCAGAAAGCTTCTTTCTACTTTTAATCTGAGGATATTTCCTTTTTCACCATAGGCTTCAATGCAATAAAAAACATCCCTTCTCAGATTCTCCAAAAAGCGTGTGATCAAACTGATCCAAGAAAAGAATCGTGTAACTCTGTGAGATGAATTCACAAATCACAAAGCAGTTTCTCAGAAAGTATCTATCTAGTTTTTGTGTGAGGATAATTCCAATTCCACAGTAAGTTTCAATGCAGTCTGAAATATCCCATTGTAGTTTCCTAGAAAATAGTGTTAACAATCTGCTCAGTGAAAAGAATAGTGTAGCTCTGTGAATTGAATTCACACATCACAAAGCGGTGTCTCCGAATGCTTCTTTTTGGTTTTACTATGAGGATATTTCCTTTGTCAACATAGGCTTCAATGCGCTCCCAAATATCATATTGCAGATTACATGAAAACAGTGTTATCAATCTGCTCAATGAAAAGAATGGTGTAACGCTGTGAGATGAATTCACACATCACAAAACAGTTTCTCAGAAAGATTCATTTTGTTTATTACATGAAGATATTTCCTTTTTCAAAACAGACCTCAATGCACTCCCTTATATCCCTTTGTAGAGTCCACGAAAACTGTCTTAGCAAACTGCCCCATGAAAGAAAACGTGTAACTATGTGAGATGAATGCACACATATCAAAGGACTTTCTCAGATTGCTTTTTCTAGTTTTTATCTGAGGATACGTTCTTTGTCATCATAGGTTTCAATGTGCTCTGAAATAGCCCATTGCAGTTTCCAAGAAAACAGTGTTTTAGCAAACTGCTCAATGAAAAGAATAGTGTATCTCTCTGACATGAATTCACACATCATGAAGCAGTTTCACAGAAACAGTTTTTCTAGTTTTTGTGTGAGGATATTTCCTTTACCACAATAAGCTTCATTGCACTCCAAAATATGCCATTTTAGATTCCAAGAAAACAGTTTTAGCAAAATGTCTCATGAAAAGAGCAGTGCAACTCTCTGTGTTGAAATCAAACACCACAAAGCAGTTTCTCAGAAAGTTCCTTTCCAGTTTTTTATGAGGATATCTCCTTTTTCACTATAGACCTCAAAGCACTCCCAAGAATCCCTTTGCAGATTCCACAAAAACTGTGTTAGCAAACTGCTCCATGAAAAGTAAGGTGTAACTCTGTGAGACAAATTCATGCAACACAAAGAACTTTCAGAGAAAGGTTCTTTCTAGTTTTTATCTGAGGATATTTCCTTTGTCACCATAGGCTTCAAGGCATTAAAAAATATCCTTTCTCAGATTCCCCAAAAGCACTGCTAACAGACTGATCCATGAAAAGAATCATGTTACACTCTGAGATGAATTAACACACCTCAAAGTGGTTTCTTACAAATCTTTTTTCTGGTTTTTATATGAGTATATTTTCTTTATCAGCATAGGTTTCAATACAATCCTAAATATCCCTTCTCAGATTCCTCAAAAACAGTGCTACCAAACTGCTCCATGAAACGAATCATACAACTCTGAGATGAATTCACAAATGGCAAAGGATTTTCTCAGAAAGCTTCTTTCTAGTTACTGTCAGAGGATGTTTTCTTTTTCTTTTTTTATTATTATTATACTTTAAGTTCTAGGGTACATGTGAACAATGTGCAGGTTTGTTACATATGTATACTTGTTCCATGTTGGTGTGCTGCACCCATCAACTCATCAACACCCATCAACTCATCATTTACATCAGGTATGACTCCAAATGCAATCCCTCCCCTCTCCCCCCTCCCCATCATAGGCCTTGGTGTGTGATGTTCACCTTCCCGAGTCCAAGTGGTCTCATTTTCATTTCCCACCTATGAGTGAGAACATGTGGTGTTTGGGTTTCTGTTCTTGTGATATGCGCTTCAAAATATACCATTGCAGATTCCAAGAGAGTAGTATGAGCCAACTGCTCATTGAAAAGAACAGTGTAACTCTGTTAGATGAATGAAACAGTGTAATTTTCTGAGTTGAATTCACACATCAGCGAGCAGATTCTCAGAAAGATTCTTTTTGGTTTTTCCATGAAGATATTTCCTTTGTCACTATAGGCATCAATGCGCTCTCCAATATCCCTTTGCGCATTCCATGAAAACAGTGTTATCAAACTGCTCCATGCAAGGAAATGTCTCTCTCAGTGAGATAAAGTCACACATCACAAATAGCTTTCTCAGAAAGCTTCCTTTCATTTTTTATCCAAAGATATTTCCTTAGACACCATAGGCTTCAATGTGACCCAAAGTATCCCTTCTCAGATTCCCCAAAAACAGTGCCACCAAACTGTTCCTTGAAAAGAATACGGTAACTCTGTGAGATGAATTCACAAAACGGTTTCTCAGAAAACTACTTTCTAGTTGTTATATGAGGATATTTCCTTTGTCACCATAAGCTTCAATGCACTCCGAAATATCCCATTGCAGATTCCAAGTAAACAGTGTTAGCAAACTGCTCAATGAAAAGAACTCTGACATGACTCTCTGACATGAATTCACACATCACAAAGCAGTTTCTCAGAAAGCTTATTTTTACTTTTTGTCTGAGGATATTTCCTTTTCACAATGAGCTTCAATTCACTCTGAAATAAGCCATTGCAGATTCCAAGAAGCCAGTGTTAGCAAACTGTTCAGTGAAAAGATCAGTGGAACTCCATGAGATGATTTGGCAAAACAAAAAGCACTTTCTAGTAAGCTTCTTTTTCATATTTATCTGAGGATATCTCCTTTGTCACCATAGGCTTCAATGCACTTTCAAATATCCTATAGCAGACTGCACACAAAAAGTGTTATCAAACTGCTCAATGAAAGGAACAGTGTAGCTCTGTGAGATGAATTCACATATCACAAAGCATTTTCTCAGAAAGCTTCTTTCTAGTATTTATTCTGAGGATATTTCCGTTTTCACTATAGGCCACAATGAGTTCAAAAATGTCCCTTTGCCAATTCCACGAAAACAGTGTTTGCAAACTGCTGCATGAAAGAAATGTGTAACTCTGAGAGATGGATTCACACATCACAAATAACTTTACCTGAAGTCTTCTTTCTAGTTTTTATCTGAGGATATTCCCTTAGTCACCTTAGGCTTCAATGTGATCCAAAATATCCCTACTCAGTTTCCCCCAAAGGAGAGCTACCAAATTGATTAAAGAAAAGAATCTTGTAACTGTGTGATATGAATTAACACATCTCAAAGCGGGTCTCAGAAAGCTTCTTTCTAGTTTTTATATGAGGATATTTCCTTTCTTACCATAAGCTTCAATGCGATCCAAAATAACCCTTCTCAGGTTCCCCAAAACGGTGTTATTAAACTGATCCATGAAAAGAATCATGTAACTCTGTGAGATGAATTCACTAATCACAAAAAAAGTTTCTCTGAAAGTTTCTTAGAAGAAAAATAGAAGTTTTTGTCTGAGTATATTTCCCTTTTCACAATATGCTTCAATGAACTCCAAAATATCGCATTACTGATTCCAAGAAAACAGTGTTAGCAAACTGCTCAATGAAAAGAACAGTGTAATTCTGTGAGTTGAATTCACACCTCAAAGAGCCATTTCTCAGAAGGCATCTTTTTGTTTTTTCTAATGAGAATATTTCTTTTGTCACCATGGGGTTCAAGGCACTCCCAAATATCCTATTGCAGACTCCACGAAAACAGTGTTATCAAACTGCACCATGGAAAGAAGAGTGTAACTCTGTGTGACAAATTCACATATCACAAAGCATTTTCCCAGAAATCCTCTTTCTAGTTTTCATCAGAAGATATTTTGTATTTCATTATAGGCCTCAATGTGCTCCCAAATATCCCTTTGCAGATTCCATGAAAACTCTGTTGGCAAATTGCTCCATGAAAACAATGGTGTAACTCTGTGAGATGAATTCACACATCCCAAGGAACTTTCTAAGAAAGCTTCTTTCTAGTTTTTATCTGAGGATATTTCCTTAATGATCATAGGCTTCAATGTCTTCCAAAACATGCCTTCTGATATTTCCCAAAAACAGTGCTACCAAACTGATCCATTAAAAGAATCGTGTAACTCTGTGGGATGAATTAAGTAATCACAAAGCAGATCCTCCTAAAGGTTCTTTCTAGTTATTTTCTGAGGATATTTCGTTTCTCACAATAAGCTTCAATGCACTTCTAAATATCCCATTGCAGATTCCAAGAAAACAGTGTTAACAAACTGCTCAATGAAAACAACAGTGCAGCACTTTCACATGAATTTACACATCATAAAGCCGTTTCTCAGAAAGCTTCTTGCTAGTTTTTGTCTGAGGATATTTCCTTTTTCACAATACACTTCAATGTGCTCCAAAATATGCCATTGCTGATTCCAAGAAAACAGCTTTTGCAAACTGCTCAATGAAAAAAAACAGTGTAAATATGTGAGTTCAATTCACATATCACAAAGCAGTTTCTCAGACAGCTTCTTTCTAGTTTTCTAGTTTTCATCTGAGAAAATTTCCTTTTTCACCATAGGCCTCAATACGCTCATCTCACTGAGTTAACCCTTTCTTTTCATTTAGTAGTTTCCTAACACTGTTTTTGTGGAATCTGGAAAGGGATATTTAGGAGTGCACTGACTCCTATGGTGAAATTGAAAATATCCTTAGAGGAAAACTAGAAAGCAGCCTCCTGAGAAACTGCTTTGTGATGGGTGAATTCATCTCACAGAATTACACATTTCTTTTCATTGAGTAATTTGATAACACTGTTTTCATGGAATCTGCAATTGGATATTTTGGAGTGCACTGAAGCCTCTGTTGACAAAGGAAATATCCACAGAGAAATATCAAAAACAACCTTTCTGTGAAACTGCTTTGTGATGTGTGAATTAATCTCAGAAAGTTACATTGTTCTTTTCTTTGAGAAGTTTGCTAACACGTTGTTCGTGGAATCTGCATTGGGATATTCAGAAACACATAGAGGAATGCAGTGAAAAATGAAATATCTTCAGGTAAAAACTAGTAAGAATGTTACTGAGAAAAAACTTTGTGATGTGCAAGTTCATTTTACAGAGTTACACTATTTTATTCATGCAGCATTGTGGTAGCACTGCTGTTGGGGAATCTGCAATAAGATATTTGGGAGCACTTTGAGGAATATGGCGACAAAGGAAATATCCTCAGACAAGAAAAGAAGCTTTCTGAGAAACTGCTTTGTGATGTGTGAATTCATCTCACAGGTTTACACCTTTGTTTTCATGGAGAAAGTGTGTGAATTCATCTCAGAGTGTTGTACTTTTCCTTTAATGGAGTAGTTTGCTAATGCTGCTTTTATGGAATCTGGAAAGGGATATTTGGGAGTGCATTGGGTTCTATGGTGAAAAAGGAAATATCCTCACATAAAAAGTAGAAGGAAGCTTTCTCAGGAACTGCTTTGTGATGTGTGAATTCATCTCAGAGAGTTACAATATTGCATTCATTCAGCAGTTTGGTAACACTGTTTTCTTGGAATCTGCAGTCCGATATTTTGGAGTGCATTGAAGCCTATGGTGACA
The DNA here is from genome assembly GCF_000951035.1 of Colobus angolensis palliatus. NCBI lineage: Eukaryota > Metazoa > Chordata > Mammalia > Primates > Cercopithecidae > Colobus > Colobus angolensis. Next base: position 975,146 of record NW_012118055.1, read on the forward strand.
AAGGGAATATCCTCAGATAAAAACTAGAAAGAAAATTTCTAAGAAAGTCCTTTGTGATGTGTGAATTCATCTCACAGAGTTACACCTTTCTTTTCATGGAGCAGTTTTCTAACACTATTTTCATGGAATCTGCAAAGGGATATTTGGGAGCACTTTGAGGCCTATTGTGAAAAAGGAAAGACCCTCAGATAAAAAGTGGAAAGATGCTTTCTGAGAAACTGCTTTGTGATATGTCATTTCATCTCACAAAGAACAGTTTGATAACACTGTTTTCGTGGAACCTGCAATAGGATATTTAGGAGGGCATTGAAGCCTATGGTGACAAAGGAAATATCCTCAGATAAAAGCTGGGAAGAATCTTTCTTAGAATCTGCTTTGTGATTTGTGAATTCGCCTCATAGAGTTACACGATTGTTTTCATGGATTAGTTTGGTAGCCCTGTTTTTGGGGAATCTGAAAAGGGAAAATTTGGATTGCATGGAAACCTATGGTCACAAAGGAAATATCCTCAGATAAAAACTAGAAAGAAGATTTATGACAAAGTTTTTTGTGATGTGTCAATTCATCTCACAGATGTACACGGTTCTTTTCATTGAGCAGTTTGATAACACTGTCTTCCTGGAAACTACAACAGGATATTTGGGAGCTCATTGAAACCTATGGTGACAAAGGAAATATCTTCAGGCATAAAACCAAAAAGAAACTTTCTGAGAGACTGCTTTGTGATGTGTGAATCGATCTCACAGAGTTACACTGTTCTTTTCACTGAGCAATTTGCTAATACTGTTTTCTTGGTATCTGCAATGGGATATTTCTGATTGCATTGAAGCTTATGGTGACCGAGGAAATATCCTCAGACAAAAAATAGAAAGAAAATTCCTGAAAATCTACTAGGTGATTTTTGAATTCATCTCATAGAGTTACACCTCTCTTTTCATTGAACAATTGGGTAGCACTGTTTTGGGGGAATCTGAGAAGGGATATTGTGGATGTCTTTGAAGCATATGGTGACCAAGGAAATATCCTCAGATAAAAACTAGAGAAGAAGCTTTCTGAGAAACTTCTTTGTGATGTACGAATTCACTTCACAGAATTACACATTTCTTTGCATGTCACAGTTTGCTAACACTGTTATCGTGGATCTGAAAAGGGATATTTGGGATCGCATTGAGGCCTATGGTGGAAAAGGAAATATCCTCAGATAAGAACTAGAAAGCAGCTTTCTGAGAAACGGGTTTTTGATGTGTTAATTCATCTCAACGAGTTACACAGTACTTATGAGTTTGGGAACAAAGATTTCTTGGAATCTGCATAGGGAGATTTCAGAGTGCATTGAAGCTTTCGGTGACAAAAGAAATATCCTCATATAAAATTTAGAAGAAGTTTTCTGAGGAAATGCTTTCCGATTTGTTAATTCATCTCACAGTGATACACAATTCCTTTCTTGGAGCAGTTTGGTGGCACTGCTTTTGAGGAATCTGAGAAGGGATATTTTGGATCACATTGAAGCTTATAGTGACAAAGTAAATATCCTCAGATAAAAACTAGACAGAAGCTTTATGAGAAACTGCTTTGTGATGTGGGGAGTCACCTCACAGACTTACACCATTCCTTTCATTGATTTGTTTGATAACACTCTTTTCATGGAATCTGCGATAGGATATTTGGGAGCGCATTGAAGCATATAGCAACAAAGGACATGTCTTCAGATAAAAAATTAACACAAGTTTTCTGAGAAACCTCTTTTTGATTTGTGAGTTCATCTCACAGACTTACACCTTACCTTTCATGGAGTAGTTTGGTAGCACTGTTTTTGGGGAAATCTCAGAAGGGATATTTTGAATCATATTGAAGCCTATGGTGACAAAGGAAATATCCTGAGATAAAAACTAGAAAGAAGATTTTTGAGAAAATTCTTGGTGATGTGTTAATTCATCTCACAGAGTTACACCATTCTTTCCATGGAGTAGCTTGCTAAAACTTTTTTCGTGGAATATGGAAAGGGATATTTGGGAGCAAATTGAAGCCTTTGTTGAAAAGGGAAATATCCTCAGATGTAAAGCAGAAAGAAACTTTCTGGGAAAGTGCTTTGTGATGTGTGAATTCATCTCACAGAATTACACTGTTCTTTCCATTGAAAAGTTTGCTAACACTGTTTTCTTGGAATCTGCACTGGGATATTTCAGAGTGCTTTTTAGCTTATGGTGACAAAGGAATTATCCTTAGATAATAACTAGAAGGAAGCTTTCTGAGAAACTGCTTTGTGATTTGTGAATTCTCCTCACAGAGTTTCAGGATTCTTTTCATGCAACAGTTTGGTAGCACTGTTTTTGGGGAATCTGAGAAGGGACACTAAGGATTGCATTGAAGTCTATGGTGACAAAACAAATATCCCAAGATAAAAACTAGATAGAAGCTTTCTGAGAAACTTCTTGTGATGTGTGAATTCATCTCAGAGTGTTAAACCTTTATTTTCATGAAGAGGTTTACTCACACTGTTTTCATGAAATCTGCAAAGGGATATTTGGGAGTGCATTGAGACCTATAGTGATAAAGGAAACTTCCTCAGATAAAAACTAGGAAGAAACTCTCTGAGAAATTGCTTTGTGATGTGGTAATTCTGCTCACGGAGTTACACCATTCTTTTCATTTAGCAGTTTGCTAATGCTGTTTTTTGGAATAATCAGTGGGATATTTCAGAGTGCATTGAAGCTTATGCTGACAAAGAAAATATCCTCAGATAAAAATTGGAAAGAAGCATTCTGAGAAACTGCTATTTGATTTGCGAATTCTTCTCACACAGTTTCATCATACTTTGCATGGATCAGTTTGGTAGCACTGGATTTGTGATATCTGAGAAGGAATACTTTGGATCGCATTGAAGCCTATGGTGACAAAGGAAATACTCTCAGATAAAAACTAGAAAGAAGCTTTCTGAGAAACTTCTCTGTGATGTCAGAATTCATCTAACAGAGTTACACTGTTCTACTCATTGAGTAGTTTGCTAGCACTGTTTTCATGGAATCTGCAATGGGATATTTCAGAGCACATAGAAGCTTATGGTGCCAAAGGAAATATCCTCAGACAAAAAGAAGAAAGAATCTTTCTGAGAAACTGCTTTGTGAATTGTGAATTCTTCTCAAAGAGTTACACTATTCTCTTCGTGGGTCAGTTTGATAGCACTGTTTTAAGGCTATCTGGTAGGGATACCTTGGATTGCATTGAAGCCTATGGTGACAAAGGAAATATCCTGAGATAAAAACTAGAAAGAAGCTTTCTGAGAAACTTCTTTGTGATGTGTGAATTCATCTTATAGTTGTACAATTCTTTTCATTTAGCTGTTTGATAACACTGTTTTAGTGGAATGTGCAAAGGGACATATGGGAGTTCATCGAGACCTACAGTGAAAAAGGATTTATCCTCAGATAAAAACTATGGAGAAGCATTTTAAGAAACTGCTTTGTGATGTGTGAGTTCATCTCACAGAATTGCACTGTTCTTTTCATTGAGCAGCTTGCTAAAGCTGTTTTCATGCAATCTGCAATGGGATATTTTAGAGCCCATTGGAGCTTATAGTGACAAACGAAATATCCTCAGTCAAAAAGAGGAAAGAAGCTTTCTGAGAAACTGCTTTGTGATTTGTCAATTCATCTCACAGAGTTACACGATTCATTTCCTGGATCACTTTGATAGCACTGTATTTGGGGTATCTGGAAGGGATATTTTGAATAGCATTGATGCCTAGGGTGACAAAGGGAATATCCTCAGATAAAAACTAGAAAGAAGCTTTCTGAGAAAATGCTTTGTAATGTGTTAATTCATCTCACAGTGTTACACGATACTTTTCATGGATCAGTTTTGTAGCACTTTTTTTGAGGAATGTGAGAAGGGATATTTTGGATCTCATTGAAGTCTATGGTGACAAAGAAAATGTCTTCAGATAAAAACTAGGAAGAAACATTCTGAGAAACTTCTTCCTGATGTGTGAATTCATCTCAAAGAGTTACACAGTTCTTTTCATTTAGCTTTTTGATAACACTGTTTTTATGGAATCTGAAAAGGCATATTTGGGAGTGCATTGAGCCCTAAAAACTATATATATATAATCTATATATCCTCAGATAAGAGTTAGAGAGGCTTTTTGAGAACATGCTTTGCAATGTGTGAATTAATCCCAAAGAGTTACACTGTTCTTTTCATTGATCAGTTTGATAACACTGTTTTCCTGGAATCCACAAGGGGATATTTCAGAGCGCATTTCAAGCTTATGGTGACAGAGGAAATACCATCATATAAAAACTATAAAGTAGCTTTCTGAGAAATTGATTTGAGATGTGTAAATTCATCTCTCACAGAATTACACTCTTCCTTGCATTGAGCAGTTTGCTACAACTGTTTTCTTGGTATCTGCAATGGGATATTTCAGAGTGAATTGAAGCTTCTGGTGACAGAGGGAATATCCTCAGACAAAAACTAGAGAGAATATTTCTGAGAAACTGCTTTCTGATTTGTGAATACATCTCATAGACTCACGAATCTCTTAATGGAGTAGTCTGGTAGCATTATTTTTGGGGAATCTGAGAAGGAATGTTTTGGATTGTTTTGAAGCCTACAGTGACAAAGGAAATATCTTCAGATAAAAAGTAGAAAGAAGCTCTCTGAGAAACTGATTTGTCATGTGTGAATTCATCTCACAGAGCTACACTGTACTTCTCATTGAGCAGTTTCTTAACCCTGGTTTCATGGAATCTGCAAAGGGATATTTCAGAGGTCATTGAAGCTTATGTTGACAAAGGACACATCCTCGGACAAAAACTGTAAAGAAACTTTCTGAGAAATGGCTTTCTGATTTGTGAATTCATCTCATAGAGTTACATGATTCTTTCCATGCAGCAGTTTTTAGCACTGTTTTCATGGAATCTGCAATAGGATATTTGGGACGGCATTGAAGCCTATGGTGACAGAGAAAATATCCTCAGGTAAAAACCACAAAGAAGCTTTCTTAGAAACTGCTTTGTGAGGGGTGAATTCATCTCACACAGTTACACTGTTCTTTTAATTGAGTAGTTTGCTAACACTGTTTTCTTGTAATCTGCATTTCAGATTTCAGATTCAGGGTATTTCAGAGCTCATTTAAGTTTATGTAAAAAAGGGAATATCCTAAGTGAAAAACTAGAAAGAAGCTTTCTGAGAAACTACTTTGTGATTTCTGAATTCATGTCACAGAGTTACATGATTCCTTTCACTGAGCAGTTTAGTAGCACTGTTTTTGGGGAATTGAGAAGGGATATTATGTTTTGCATTGAAGCCTATGGTGACAAAGGAAATATCCTCAGGTAAAAACTAGAAATAATCTTTGTGAGAATATTCTTTGTCATATGTGAATTCATCTCACAGAGTTACACCTTTCTTTTCACTGTGCAGTTTGCTAACACTGTTTTCGTGCAATCTGCAAAGGGATATTTGGGAGCGCATTGAGGCCTATGGTGACAAATTAAATATCTTCACACCAAAACCAAAAAGGAATCTTTCTGAGAAGCTTCTTTGTGATGTGTGAATTCATCTCACAGATTTACATGTTTCTTTTACTGGAGCAGTTTACTAACACTATTTTCATGTAATCTGCAAATGCATATTCACGAGCACATTGAGGCCTATAGTTATAAAGGAACTATCCTCATACAGAAACTAGAAAGAAGCTTTCTGAGAAATTGCCTTGTGATTTGTGAATTCATCTCACAGAGTTACAGGATTCTTTTCATGGAATGTTTCATAGCACTGTTTCTGGGGAAACTGAGAAGGGATATTTTAGATCACATTGAAGCCTATGGTGACAATGGCTACAACGGAAATATCCTCAGATAAAAACTAGAAAGAAGCTTTCTGAGAAAGTTCTTTGTGATGTGTGAATTCACCTACAAGAGCTACACCATTCTTTTCATGGATCAGTTTGCTAACACTGTTTTTGTGGAATCTGCAATGGGATATTTGGGAGTGCATTGAAACCTTAGGTGTAAAAGTAAATATACTCAGATAAAAATTAGAAAGAAATTTTCTGAGAAACTGCTTTGTGATGTGTGAACTCATCTTACAGTTACACTGTAGTTTTCATTGAAAAGTTTGACAACACTTTTTTTTGTAATCTGCAATAGGATATTTGGGAGTCCATTGAAGCCTCTGTACTCAAAGGAAATGTCCTCAGATACAGACCAAAAAAAAAATCATTCCATGAAACTTCTTTTGAGAAGGGATATCTTTTTTCACTTTGAAGCCTATGGTGAGAAAGAAAATATCCTCACATGAAAACCAGAAAGAAGCTTTCTGAGAATCTGCTTTGTGCTGTGTGAATTCACCTTACAATGTTACACAACTCTTTCATGGAGCCTTTTGCTAGCACAGTTTTTGTGGAATCTGAGAAGTGATATTTTGGATTGCTGTGAAGCCTATGGTGAGAAAGGAAATCTCCTCAGAAAAAAAAACTAGAAAGAAGCTTTCTGAGAAACTGCTTTGTGATGTGTGAATTCATCTCTGAGAATTACACCACTGTTTTGTGGAGATGTGTGAATTCATCTCTCAGAGTTACACTACTGTTTCATGGAGCAGTTTGCTAGAACTGTTTTTTTGGAATCTGAGAAGGGGTATGTTTTTTTTTTATCGCTTTGAAGCTTATTTTGACAAATAAAATATCCTCAGATAAAAACAAGAAAGAAGCTTTCGGAGAATCTGCTTTGTTATGTGTGATTCATTTCATGGTGTTACACAACTCTGATTGATCCGATGGCTAGCACTGTTTTTGTGGGATCTGAGTAGTGATATTTTAGGTTGCTTTGAAGACTATGGTTGTAACGGAAATCTCCTCAGATAAAAACTAGAAAGAAGCTTTCAGAGAAACTGCTTTGGGATGTCTGAATTCATCTCACAGAGTTACACACCTCTTTCATGGAGGCGATGGCTGGCACTATTTTGAAGAATCTGAGAAGTGATATTTTGGATCTCTTTGAAACCTATGTTTATAAGGAAATCTCCTTAGATAAAATCTATAAAGAAGCTTTCATAGAAACTTCTTTGTGATGTGTGAACTCATCTCACAGTGTTACACTGGCCTTTCATGGAGCAGTTTCCAAGAACTGTTTTTGTGGAAACTCAGAAGTGATATTTGGATAGCATTGAAGCCTCTGGTCAAAAAGAAAATCTCCCAAGATAAAAATTACAAAGAAGCTTTCTGAGAAAATGTTTCATGCTGTTTGAATTCATTTCAAAGAGTTACACTATTCTTTAATGGAGCAGTTTGCTAGAACTGTTTTTGTGGAATTTGAGAAGGGGAAATCTTTATCACTTTGAAGAATATGGTGACAAAGGAATTATCGTCACATAAAAAACAGAAAGAAGCTTTGTGAGAGACTGCTTTGTGATGGGAGATCTCATCTCACAGACTTACACTAGTCTTCCATGGAGCAGTTTGCTACAACTATTTTTGTGGAATCTCAGAAGTGATATTTTGGGGAATATTGAAGGCTATGGTGAGAACGGAAATCGCCTCAGATAAAAACTAGAAAGTAGCTTTCTGAGAAACTGTTTTGTGATGTGTGAATTCATATCACAATTTTATACAACTCTTTCATGGAGCAATTTGCTAGCACTTTTTTTGTGGAATCTGAGAAGTGATATTTTGGATCACTTTGAAGCCTATGGTGAGAAAGAAAGTCTCCTAAGACAAAAAGTAGAAAGGAGCTTTCTGAGAAACTTCTTTGTGATGTGTGAATTCATCTCACAGTGTTACACAACTCTTCCATGCAGGCGATGATTAGCACTGTTTTTGAGAAATCTGAGAAGTGATATTTTGGATCACTTTGAAGCCTATGGTTGCAAGGAAATCTCCTCAGATAAAAACTAGAAAGAAATTTTCTGAGAAACTGCTTTTGGATGTGTGAATTCATCTCACAGAGTTACACCACTCCTTCATGGAAGAATTTACTAGCACCTTTTTTGTGGAATCTCAGAAGTGATATTTTGGATAGCATTGAAGCCTATGGTGAAAACTGAAATCTACTATGATAAAAACTAGAAAGAAGCTTTCTGAGAAACTGCTTTTTGTTTTGTCAAATCTTCTCACAGATTTACACTATTCTTTCACGGACCAGTTTGCTAGAACTGTTTTTGTGGAATCTGAGAAGGGGTCATTTTTATCTCTTTGAAGCCTATAGTGACAAAGGAAATATCCTATGATAAACCCAGAAAGAAGATATCTCAGAAACTGCGTTGTGATGTGTGAATTCATCTCACAGAGTTACACTACTCTTTCATGGAGCAGTTTGCTAGAACTGATTTTGTGAAATCTGAGAGGGGAAAATTTTGCCACTTTGAAACCTATGGTGACAAAGGTAATCTCCTCAGATTAAACCAGAAGAAGCTTTCTGAGAAACGTGTTTCTAATGTGTCAATTCATCTTACAGAGTTTCACTACATTTTCATGGAGAAGTTTTCTATAACCTTTTTTGTGGAATCTGAGAAGTGGCATTTTTTTTGCTTTGATGCCTATAGTGACAAAGGCAATATCCTCAGATAAAAACTAGAAAGAAGCTTTCTGAGAATCTGCTTTGCAATGTGTGAGTTCATCTCACAGCGTTATGCAACCCTTTCATGGAGAGAATGGCTAGCACTGTTTCTGAGGACTCTGAGAAATTGTATTTTGGATTGCTTTGAAGCCTATGGTTGCAAGAAAATCTCCTTAGATAATAATTAGAAAGAGACTTTCTGAGAAATTGCTTTGTGATTGTGAATTCATCTCACAGAGTTACATCACTCTTTCATGGAAGAGTTTGCTAGCACTGTTTTTGTGGAGTCTCAGAAGTGGTAATTAAGATGGCATTGAATCCCATGGTGAATAATGAAATATACTCAGAAGAAAACTTGAGAGAAGCCTTCTCAGAAACTGCTTTGTGTTGTGTGAACTCATTTCACAGATTTACACAATTGCTTTCAATGAGAAGTTTGTTAACACTCTTCCCGCAGAATCTAGAGTGAGATATATGGTAGTACACTGAGACCTGAAATATCCTCAGATAAAAACAAGAGAGAAGTTTCTGAGAAACTTCTTTGTGATGTGTGAACTCATCTCACAGAGTTACACCAATCTTTCATGGAGAAGTTTCCTAGAACTCGTTTTGTGGAATCTTAGAAGTGATAATTTGGATAGCATTGAAGCCTATGGTGAGAACGGAAATTACCTCTGACAAAAACTAGAAGAAAGCTTTTTGAGAAATTTTTTTGTGCTGTCTGAATTCATCTCACAATGTTACACTACTCTTTCATGGAGAAGTTTCCGGAAATGTTTTTGTGGGATCTGAGAAAGGGAATGATCTATCCTTTTGAAGCCTATGGTGTCAAAATAATTATCATCACATAAAAACCAGAAAGAAGCTTTGTGAGAGACTGCTTTGTAATGTGTGAACTCATCTCACCAAGTTACACTAGTCTTTCATGGAGAAGTTAGCTAGAACTGTTTTTGTGGAATTTCCGAACAAATACTTTGGAAAACATTGAAGGCTATGGTGAGAACGGAAGTCTTCTCAGATAAAAACTAGAAAAAAGATTTCTGAGAAAATATTTTGTGCTGTGGGAACTCATCTCACAGAGTTACACTACTATTTCATGGAGCAGTTTGCTAGGACTGTTTTTTTTTTGGAATCTTGAAGGGGTATCCTTTATCACTTTGAAGTCTATGGGGAAAAAGAAAATATCCACACACAAATCCAGGAAGAAGCTTTCTGAGAAACAGCTTTGCAATATGTGAGTTCATCTCACAGAGTTAAACTACTCTTTCATGGAGCAGTTTGCTAGAACTGTTTTTGTGGAATCTGAGAAGGGATTTTTTTTGTATCACTTTGAAGCCTGTGGTGAAAAAGGAAATATTCTCAGATAAAATCCAGAAAGAAGTTTTCTGAGAGTCTGCTTTGTGATGTGTGAATTCATTTCACAATGTTACACAACTCTTACATGGAGCCGTTTGCTAGCACTGTTTTTGTGGAATCTGTGAAGTGATATTTTGGATCACTTTGAAGCCTATTGTGGCAAGGAAAATCTCCTCAGATAAAATCTAGAAAGAAGATTTTTGAGAAACTGCTTTGTGATGTGTAAATTCATCTCTGAGTATTACACCACTGCTTCATGGATGAATTTGCTAGCACTGTTTTTGTGGAATCCTGGAAGCGATATTTTGGACAGCATTGAAGCCTAAGTTGAGAAAGGAAATCTCCTCAGATAAAAGCTAGAAAGAAATTTTCTGAGAAACTGCTTTGTGATGTGTGAACTCATCTCACAGAGTTACACTACTCTTTCATGGAGCAGTTTGGTTGCACTGCTTTTGTGGAACCTGAGAAGGATTTCTTTTGATGTCTTTGAAGCCTAGGGAGACAAAGGAAATATCCTGAAATAAAAACCAGACAGAAGCTTTCTGAGAAACTGCTTTGTGTTGTGTGAATTCATCTCACTGACTTACACTACACTTTCATGGAACAGTTACCTGAGGAGAATTCTGTTCTCACCATTGGCTTCAAAGCGATCCAAAGTATCATTTCTGAGATTCCACAAAAACAGTGTTAGCAAACGGCTCAAAGAAAAAGCATTATAACTCTGTGAAATGAATTCACACATCACAAAGCAGTATCTCAGAAATTTTCTTTCTGAATTTTATCTGAGGATATTTCCTTTGTCACCATAGGCTTCAAAGTGATAAAAATTTCCCTTCTCAGATTCCACAAAAACAGTTCCAAAAAACTGTTCCCTGAAAGAGAAGTATAACTATGTGAGATCAATTCACACAGCACAAAGCATTTTCTCAGAAAGCTTCTTGCTAGTTTTTATCTGAGAAGATTTCCGTTCTCACCATTGGCTTCGATACTATCCAAAGTACCACCTCTGAGATTCCACAAAAGCAGTGCTAACGAATTCCCCCATGAAAGAGTGCTGTAACTCTGTGAAGTAAATTCACACATCACAAAGCAGTTTCTCAGAAAGCTTCTTTCTAGTTTTTATCTGAGGAGATTTCCTTCTCACCATAGGCTTCAAAGCAATCCGAAATATCACTTCTCAGATTCCACAAAAACAATGCTAGCATACGGTTGCATGAAAGAGTTGTGCAACATTGTGAGATGAATTCACACATCACAAAGTAGTTTCTCAGAAAGCTTCCTTCTGGGTTTTATCTGAGGATATTTCCTTTGTCACCATAGGCTTCAAAGTGATCCAAAATTATCCCTTCTGAGATACCACAAAAACAGTGATAGAAAACGATTCCATGAAAGATTTGTGTAACACTGTGAGATGAATTCACATATCACAAGGAGTTTCTCTGAAAGCTTCTTTCTGCTTTTTGTGTGAGTATATTTCCTTTGTCACAATAGGCTTCAAAGTGATAAAAATTCCTTTTCTCAGGTTCCACAAAAACAGTTCTAGCAAACTGCTTCATGAAACAGTAGTGTAACTCTGTGAGATGAATTCACACAGCAAAAGCAGTTTCTCAGAAGGCTTATTTCTAGTTTTTATCTAAGGAGATTTCCTTTGTCACCATAGGCTTCAAAGCCATCCAATATATCACTTCTCAGATTCCACAAAAGAGTGCTAGCAAACAGCTCCATTAAAGAGTAATTCAACATTGTAAGATGAATTCACACACCATGAAGCAGTTTCTCAGAAAGCTTACTTCTGGGTTTTATCCGACAGTATTTCCTTTTTCACCATAGGCTTTAAAGTGATAAAAAGTATTCCTTCTCAGATTCCACGAAAACACTGCTAGCAAACGACTCCATGAAAGATTTGTGTAACAATGTGCAATGAATTCACACATGAGCAAGCAGTTTCTCAGAAAGCTTCTTACTGGTTTTTATCCTAGGATATTTCCATTGTCACCATAGGCTTCAAAGCAATCCAAAATATCAATTCTGATCATCCACAAAAACAGTGCTAGCAAACTGTTCCATGAATAATTATTGTAACTCTGGGATGAGTTCACACATCACAAAGAAGTTTCTCAGAAAGCTTCTTTCTGGTTTTTATCTGAGGATATTTCCATTGTCATCAAAGGCCTCAAAGTGATAAAAAGTACCTCTTCTCAGATTCCACAAAAACAGTTCCAGCAAACTGCCTCATGAAAGAGTAGTGTAACTCTGTGAGAGGAATTCACATATCACAAACAAATTTCTCAGAAAGCTTCTTTCTTGTTTTTATCTGAGGATATTTCAGGCCTCAAAGCACTACAGTTTATTTCATTGCAGATTCTGTGAGAAGAGTGTTAGCAAACTTCTTAATGAAAGCAATGGGGAGCTCTGTGAGATGAATTCACACAACACAAAGCAGTTTCTGAGAAGGCCTATCTCCAGTTTTTATCTGAGGATATTTCATTATTCAACATGGGATTCAATGCTCTCTAAAATATCACTTCTGAGACTCCACAAAAATAGTGCTAGCAAACTCCTCCATGAAATACTGGTGTATCTCTGTGAGTTGAATTGACACATCACAAAGCAGTTTCCCAGAAAGCTTCTTTCTAGTTTTTGTCTGAGGAGATTTGCATCCTCACCATACTCCTCAATGTTGTCCCTAATATCACTTCTGAGATTACACAAAAATAGTGCTAGCAAATTCCTCCATGGAAGCGTGATGTAACTGTGAGTTGAATTCACAGATAAGAAAGCAGTTTCTCAGGAAGCTTCTTTCTGGTTTTTATCTGAAGATATTTCCTTTGTCACCATAGGTTTCAAAGCAATCTAAAATATTCCTTCTCAGATTCCACAAAAACAGTGCAAGCAAAGGGCTCCATGAAACTGTTGTGTAACACTGTGAGATGAATTCACACATCACAAAGCAGTTTCTCAGAAAGCTTCTTTCTAGTTTTTATCTACAGAGGTATCCTTGGAACCATAGGCTTCAAAGCAATCCAAAATATCACTTCTCGGATTCCTCATAAACAGTTCTAAGCATTGGCTCCATGAAAGAGTTGTGTAACATTGTAAGATGAATTCACACATCACGAAGAAGTTTCTCAGAAAGCTTCTTTCTGGTTTTTATCTGAGGATATTTCCTTTATCACCATAGGCTTCAAAGCGATCAAAGGAAACCCTTCTCAGTTTCCACAAAAACAGTTCTATCAAACTGCTCCATGAAAGAGTAGTGCAACTCTGTGAGATGAGTTCACACATCACAAACAAGTTTCTCAGAAAGCTTCTTTCTCGTTCCAATCTGAGGATATTTCACGCCTCAATGTGCTCCAATATATCTCATTGCAGACTCTGCGAGAAGAGTGTTAGCAAACTTCTCAATGAAAGCCATGGTGTAACTCTGTGAGATGAATTCACACAACACAAAGCAGTTCATGAAGTTCATGAGAAGCCTTCTCTCCAGTTTTTATCTGAGGATATTTTGTTTCTTACCATGGGATTCAATGCCATCTAATATATCACTTCCAAGATTCCACAAAAACAGTGCTAGCAAATTCCACCATGAAAGAGTGATGTACCTCTGAGAGATGAATTGCCACATCACAGAGAAGTTTCCCAGAAATCTTCTTTCTAGTTTTTATCTGAGGAGATTTCCGTTGTCACCATTGGCTTCAATGCTATCCATAATATCACTTCTGTGATTCCACAAAACAGTACTAGCAAATTCCTCCATGAAACAGTGGTGTAACTCTGTGAGATGAATTCACACATCAAAAAGCAGTTTCTCAGAAAGCTTCCTTCCAGTTTTTATCTCAGGAGATTTTCTTTCTCTCCTTAGGTTTCAAAGAGATCCAAAATATCACTTTTCAAATTCCACAAAAACAGTGCTAGCAGACTGCTCAATGATAGAGGATAGGAACTCTGTGAGATGAATTCACACATCACAAAGCAGTTTCTCAGAAAGCTTCTTTCCGCTTTTCATCTGAGGATATTTCCTTTGTCAGCATAGGCTTCAAAGCGATAAAAAAAGTCCCTTCTCAGATTCCAGAAAAATATTTTGAGCGAACTGCTCCATGAAAGAGTAGTGTAATCGTGTGAGATGAATTCACGCAACACAAAGCAGTTTCTCACAATGCTTATTTCTAGATTTGTGTGAGGGACTTCTGTTCTCACAATTGGCTTCAATGCTATCAAAGGTATCACTTCTGAGATACCACAAAAACAATGCTAGAAAATTTCTCCATGAAAGATTGGTGTAACTTTATGAGATGAATTCACACATCAGAAAGCAGTTTCCCAGAAAGTTTTTTCTAGTTTTTATCTGAGGAGATTTCCTTTCTCATCATAGGTTTCAAAGCTATGCAAAATATCACTTCTCAAATTCCACAAAAACAGTGCTAGCAAATTCTTCCATGAAAGAGTGGTGTAACTCTGTGAGATGAGTTCACACATCACAAAGAAGTTTCTCAGAAAGTTTCTTTCTTGTTTTTATCTAAGGATATTTCAGGCCTCAATGCACTCTCATAATTGTCATTGCAGATTCTGCAAAAAGAGTGTTAGCAAATTTCTCGAGGAAAGCAGTGGTGTAACTCTGTGAGATCAATTCACACAACACAAAGCAGTTTCTGAGAAGGCTTCTTTCCCCTTTTTATCTGAGAATATGTCATCATTCACAATGGGATTCAATGCCATCTAAACTATAACTTCTGAGGTTCCACATAAACAGTGCTAGGAATCTCCTCCACGAAAGAGTGGTGTAACTCTGTGAGAGGAATTCACACATGACAGAGGAGTTTCTCAGAAATCTTCTTTCTGGGATTTATCTGAGGATATTTTCTTTTTCACCATAGACTTCAAAGTGATCCAAAATATCCCTTCTCTGATTCCACAAAAACAGTGCTAGCTACAGCTCCCTTAAAGAGTTGTGAAACACTGTGAGATGAATTCACACATCACAAAGCAGTTTCTCAGAAAATTTCTTTCTGGTTTTTATCTGAGGATATTTCCTTTGTCATTATAGGCTTCAAAGCAATAAAAAATACCCCTTCTCTGATTCCACAAAGCAACTTCTAGCATACAGCTCCATGAAAGTGTTGTGTAACACAGTGAGATGAATTCACACATTACAAAGCAGTTTCTCAGAAAGCTGTTTTATCTGAGCATATTACCTTTGTCACCATAGGCTTCAAAGCGATCCAAAATATCCCTTCTCAGACTCCAGAAAAACAGTGCTAGCAAACGGCTCCATGAAAGTGTTGTGTAACACTGTGAGATGAATTCACACATCACAGAACAATTTCTATGAAAGCTTCTTTCTGGCTTTTATCTGAGGATATTTCCTTTGTCACCATAGGCTTCAAAGTAAACCAAAATATCTCTTCTCATATTCCACAGAAACAGTGCTAGCAAACGGCTCCATGAAAGATTTGTGTAGCATTGTCAGATGAATTCACACATCACAAAGCATTTTCTCAGAAACCTTATTTCTGGATTTTATCTGAGGATATTTCCTTTGTCAACATAGGCTTCAAAGTGATAAAAATACCCCTTCTCAGATTCCACAAAAACAGCTCTAGCACACTGTTCCATGAAAGAGTAGTGTAAGTCAGTGAGATGATTTCACATATCACAGTGCAGTTTCTCAGAAAGCTTCTTTCTTTTTGTTATCTGAGGATATTTCGGTCCTCAGTGCACCCCTGTATATCTCATTGCAGATTTTGTGAAAACAGTGTTAGCAAACTTCTCAATGAAAGCATTCTTGTATCTCTCTGAGATGAATTCACACACTACAAAGCAGTTTCTGAGAAGGCACCTCTCCAGTTTTTATCTGAGGATATTTGATTATTCACCATTGGATTCAATGTCGTCTAAAATATCACTTCTGAGATTCCAGAAAAACAGTGCTAGGAAGCTGCTCCATGAAAGAGTGGTGTAATTCTGTGAGATGAATTCACACACAAAGAGCAGTTTCTCAGAAAGCTTCTATCTAGTTTTTATCTGAGATTTCCTTTCTCACCATAGGCTTTAATGCAATCCAAAATATAATTTCTCATATTCCACAAAAACAGTAAAAGTTGTGTAACTTTGTGAGGTGAATTCACACATTACTAAGGAGTTTCTCAGAAAGTTTCTTTTTGGGTTTTATCGGAGGATATTTCCTTTGTCACCATAGGTTTCAAAGTGATCCAAAATATCCCTTCTCAGATTCCACAGAAATAGTGCTAGCAGGCCGGGTGCGGTGGTTCAAGCCTGTAATCCCAGCACTTTGGGAGGCTGAGGTGGGCGGATCACAAGGTCAGGAGATCGAGACCATCCTGGCTAACACAGTGAAACCCTGTCTCTACTAAAAAATACAAAAAAAAAAAAAAACTAGCCGGGCGAGGTGGCAGGCGCCTGTAGTCCCAGCTACTCAGGAGGCTGAGGCAGGAGAATGGCGTGAACCCAGGAGGCAGAGCTTGCAGTGAGCTGGGATCCAGACACTGCACTCCAGCTTGGGTGACAGAGCGAGACTCCTTCTCAAAAAAAAAAGTGCTAGCAAACGGCTCCTTGAAAGAGTTGTGTAACACTGTGAGATGAATTCATGCATCACAAAGCAGTTTCTCAGAAAGATTCTTTCTGGATTTTATCTGAGGCTACTTCCTTTGTTACCATAGGCTTAAAAGCGATCAATAATACCCCTTCTTAGATTCCACAAAAAACAGTTCTTACAAACTGCTCTATGAAACAGAAGTGTAACTCTGTGAGATTAAGTGACACATCACAAAGCAGTTTCTCAGAAAGTTTCTTTTTTGTTGTTTTCTGGGGATATCTCAGGCCTCAATGCACTCCTGTATATCTCATTACAGATTCTACCAAAACAGTGTTAGGCAACTTCTCAATGAAAGCACTGATGTTACTCTATGAGATGAATTCACACACCACAAAGCAATTTCTGAGAAGGCTTCTCTCCTGTTTGTATCTTAGGATATATCATTTTTCACCACGGGATTCAATGCTATCCCAACTATCACTTCTGAGATTCCCCAAAAGGAGGGCTAGAAAATTCCTCCATGAAAGAGCGCTGTAACTCTGTTAGATGAATTCACATATCACAAAGAAGTTTCTCAGAAACCTTCTTTCTTGTTTTTATCGAAGGATATTTCAGACCTCAATGTGCTCCCATATATCTTATTGTAGATTCTGTGAAAACAATGTTAGAAAACTTCTCAATGAATGCAAGGTTGTAACTTTGTGAGATTAATTCACACACCACAAATCAGTTTCTGAGAAGGCTTCTCTCCAGTATTCATCTGAGGATAATTCAATATTCAAAATGGGATTCAATGTCATTTAATTATGATTTCTGACATTCCACAATAACAGTGCTTGCAAATGCCTTCATGAAATAGTGGTATAACTCTCTGAGATGAATTTACACATCACAGAGCATTTTCTCAGAAACCTTCTTTCTAGTTTTAATCTGAAGAGATTTCCTTTCTCGCAATAGGCTACAATGTGATCCAAAATATCACATCTCAGATTCCAGAAAAGCACTCCTAGCAAACGGCTCCATGAATGAGTTGTGTAACATTGTGAGATAAATTCACACAGCACAAAGCAGTTTCAAAGAAAGCTTCTGTGCCGTTTTTACATGAGGATATTTCATTTTTCAGCATGGGATTCAATAGTATCCAAACTATCACTGTTTTGTGAGATTCCACAAAAACAGTGCTTGCAAACTCCTCCATGAAAGAGTGGTGTGAATCTGTGAGATGAATTCACACATCACAAAGAAGTTTCTCAGAAAGTTTCTTTCCAGTTTTTATCTTAGGAGATTTCCTTTCTCACCATAGACTTCAAAGTGATCCAAAATATAACTTCTCAGATTCCACAAACACATTTCTAGCAAACGGCTCCATGAAAGAATTGTGTAACATTATGAGATGAATTCACACATCGCAACGCAGCTTCTAAAAAATTTTCTTTCTGAGTTTTACATGAGGATATTTTCTTTGACACCAAAGTCTTCAAAGCCATCCAAAATATCCAGTCTCAGATTCCACAAAAACAGTGCTAGCACGTGGCTCCATGAAAGAGTTGTGTAACACGGTGAGATTAATTCACACATCACAAAGTAGTTTCTCAAAAAGCTTCTTTATTTTTGTTATCTGAGAGTATTTCAGGCCTGAATACTCTCCCATATATCTCATTCAGATTCTGCAAAAAGAGTGATATCGAACTTCTCAATGAAAGCAATGCTGCAACTCTGTGAGATGAATATACACACACCACAAAGCATTTTCTCAGAAGGCTTCCCTCCTGTTTTTATCGGAGGGTATTTCATATTTCACCATGGGATTCAATGCTATCCAAAATATCACTTCTGAGATTCCACCACAACAGGGCTAGCAAATTCCTCCATGAAAGAGTGGTGTAACTTTGTGAGATGAATTCACACATCACAAATAAGTTTCTCAGAAAATTTGTTTCTTGTTTTTATTTGAGGATATTTCAGGCCTCTATGCACTACCGTATATCTCATTGTAGATTCTGCGAAAAGAGACTAACCAAACTTCTCAATGAATGCAAAGTTTAAACTCTCTGAGATGAATTCACACACCACAAAGCAATTTCTGAGAAGGTTTCTCTTCAGTTTTTATCTGAGGATATTTCATTACTCACAATGGGATTCAATGCTGTCTAAAATATCACTTCTGAGATTCCACAAAAACAGTGCTGTCAAAAACATGCATGAAACAGTGGTGTAACTCTGTGAGATGAATACACACATCACAAAGGAGTTTCTCAGGAAGCTTCTTTCTAGTTTTTATCTGAGGAGATTTCCCTTATCACCATAGGCTTCAAAGCAATCCAAAATATCAGTTCTCAGAGTCCACAAAAACAGTGCTAGCAAATGGCTCTATGACAGAATTGTATAATATAATGAGATGAATTCACACATCACGAAGCAGTTTCTCAGAAAGCTTCTTTCTGGATTTTATCTGAGGATATTTCGTTTGTCACTATAGGCTTCAAAGTGATCCAAACTATGCATTCTCAGATTCTACACAAACAGTGATAACAAATGATTCCATGAAAAAATTATGTAACACTATGAGATGAATTCTCACATCACAAAGTAGTTTCTCAGAAAGCATCTTTCTGGTTTCTAGCTGAGGATAATTCCTTTGTCACCCTAGACTTCAAAGTGATAAAGTACCCCTTCTCAGATTCCACAAAAATAGTTCTAGCACATCGCTCCATGAAAGAGTAGCATAACTCTGTGAGATGAATTCACACATCACAAAGCAGTCTCTCAGGAAGCTTCTTTCTGGATTTTATCTGAGGATATTTCCTTTGTCACCAAAGGCTTTAAAGTGATCCAAATATTCCTTCTCAGATTCCACAGAAACAGTGCTAGCAAACGCCTCCATGAAAGAGGTTGGTAATACTGAGATGAATTCACACATCACAAAACAGTTTCTCAGAAAGCTTCTTTCTGATTTTTATCAGAAGGCATATCCTTTGCCACCACAGGCTTCATGGAGATCCAAAATATTCCTTCTGGGATTCCACAAAAACAGTGCTACCAAATGGCTCCATGAAAGAATAGTGTAACACTGTGAGATTAATACACACATCACCAAGTTGTTTCTCAGAAAGTTTTCTTCTTGTTTGTATCTGAGGATATTTCCTTTACCACCATAGGCTTCAAAGTGATCACCATGGGAATCAATGCTATCCAAAATATAACTTCTGATATTCCACAAAAAGTGCTAGCAATCTCCTCCATGAAGGAGTGGTGTAACTCTGTGGGTGAATTAACACATCACAAAGCAGTTTCTCAGAAAGCTCCTTTCTACTTTCTATCTGAGGAGATTTCCTCTGTCACTATAGGCTTCAAAGCGATCCAAAATATCACTTCTCAGATTCCACAAAAAAAGTGCAAGCCAATGGCTCCATGAAAGAGTGTTGTAACCCTGAGATGTGAATTCAAAAATATCAAAGCAGTTTCTCAGAAAGCTTCTTTCTGGTTTTTATCTGAGGATATGTCATTTGTCTATATAGGCTTCAAGGCGATCCAAAATATCCCTTGGCTAGCAAATGGTTCCATGAAAGATTTGTGTAACACTGTGAGGTGAATTCACACATCACAAAGCAGTTTCCCAGAATGCTTCATTGCTTTTTTATTTGAGGGTATTTCAGGCCTCAATGCCCTCCCGTACATAACTTCTCAATGAAAGCAGTGGATTTACTCTGAGATGAGAATTCACCACCACAAAGCAGTTTCTGAGAAGGCTTCTTTCCAGTTCTTATCTGAGGATATTTCATTTTCCACCATGGGATTCAATGCTATCCAATATATCACTTCTGAGATTCCACAAAAACAGTGATGGAAAACTGCTTCATGAAAGACTGGTGTTACACTGGGAGATGATTTCACACACCACAATGCAGTTTCTCAGAAAGCTTCCTTCCAGTATTTATCTGAGTAGATTTTCTTTGTCACCAAAGGCTTCAAGGCGTTCCAAAATATCACTTTTCAGGTTAAGTAAATACAGTGCTATCAAACGGCTCCATGAAAGAGTTGTGTGACACTGTGAGAGGAATTCACACATCACAAGGCAGTTTCTCCAAAAGTTTCCTTCTAGTTTTCTTCTGAGGATATTTCCTTTGTCACCATAGACTTAAAAGTATTCTAAAATACTCCTTCTCAGATTCCACAAAAACAACACAACCAAAATGCTGCATGAAACACTATTCTAACTCTTTGAGTTGAATACACAATTTCTCAGAGAGGTTCTTTCTTTTTTTATCTGAGGATATTTCACGACTCTAATGCACTAACGAGTATCTAATTACAGACTCTGCGAAAACAGTGTTAGTAAACTTCTCAATGAAAGCAGTCATTGAACTCTGAGAGAAGAATTGAACCACCACAAAGCAGCTTCTGAGGCAGTTTCTCTCAAGTTATCTGAGGATATTTCATTTTTCACCAGGGGATTCAATGCTACCCAAAATATCACTTTGGAGATACCACAAATGCAGTGCTGGAAAACTCCTCCAGAAAAGAATTGTGTAGCTCTATGAGATAAATTCACACATCACAATACGGTTTCTTAGAAATCTCCTTTCTGGTTTTTATCAGAGGATATTTCCTCTGTCACCATAGTTTCAAAGCGATCCAACGTATCACTATTCAGATTCCACAAAAACAGTGCAAGCCAACGGCTACATGAAAGAATGGTGTAACTCTGAGAGATGAATTCACAAATCACAAAGCAGTTTCTCAGAAAGCTTCCTTCTGGTATTTATCTGAAGATATGTCATTTGTATATCTGAAGATATATTTGACATATCTGAAGATATGTCATAGGCTTCAAGGCAATACAAAATATGCCTTCTCAGATTCCACAAAAACAGTGCTGGCAAATGGCTCTATGAAAGAGTTGTGTAACACTGGGAGATGAATTCACACATCACAAAGCAGTTTCTCAGAAAGCTTCTTTCTGTTTTTTAATCTGAGGATATTTCCTTTGTCACCATAGCCTTCAAAGTGATCCAAAATGTCCCTTCTCAGATCCCACAAAAATAGTGCTAGCAAACTGCTCCAGGAAAGAATAGTGTAACTCTGTAAGATGAATTCTCACATCACAAAGCAGTTTCTCAGAAAGCTTCTTTCTTGTTTTTATTTGGTTATATTTCAGGATTCAAAGTGGTGCCGTATTTCTCATTGTAGATTGTGTGAAAACAATGTTAGGATCTCAACGAAACCACTGGTGTAAGTCTGTGAGACGAATTCAAGCACAGCAAAACAGTTTCAGAGAAGGCTTCTCTCAAGTTTTTGTCTGAGGCTATTTCCTTTTTCACCGTAGCACTCAATGCACTTGCAATATCCCATTGCAGATTCCACAACAACTGTGTTAGTAAACTGCTAAATGAAAACAAATGTGTAACTCTGAGAGGTGAATTCACACATCACAAAGCAATTTCTCAGAGAGCTCCCTTCTAGTTTTTATCTGATTATATTTCCTTTGTCACCATAGGTTTCAAAGTGATCCAAAATATCCCCTCTCAGATTCCACAAAAAACTGCGCTGGCAAACTGCTACAAGAGTGATGTAACTCTGTGAGATGAATTCACACATTTCAAAGCAGTTTCTCAGAAAACTTCTTTCTGGTTTCCATCAGATAATATTACGTGTCCACCATAATCCTCAATGCGCTCCAGAGTATCCCACTGCAGATCCTGCAAAAAGAGTGTCAGCAAACTGCTCATTGAAAGAGTGGTGTAACACTGTGAGATGAATTCACACATCACAAAGCAATATATCAGAAATCTTATTTCAAGTATTTAGTTGAGAGAGGATATTTCCTTTGTCACCACAGGCTTCAAAGTGATCCAAAATATAGCTTCTCAGATTCCATAAAAACAATGCTAGCAAACTGCTCCAAGAAAGAATGGTGTAACTTTGTAAAATGAATTCCCACATCACAAAGCAGTGTCTCAGAAGACTCTCTCCAGTTTTTATCTGAGGATATTTCCTTTCTTACCATAGGAATCAATGCCTCAGAATGTCAAGAGGCAGACTCCATGAAAACAGAGATAATAACCTGCTCAATGTAAAGAGAGTTGTAACTCTGTGATCCAAATTCACACATCACAAAGTAGTTTCTCAGAAAGCTTGTTTCTAGTTTTTATCTGAGGATATTTCCTTTGTAACCATATGCTTCATATCATTCAAAAGAGCTCCAGCCTCCAGCTCCCAGCGTGAGTGACTCAGAAGACAGGTGATTTCTGCATTTTCTTTTGTTTTCTTTTTTTTAATTTATTTATTTATTTACTTTTTTATTATACTTTAAGTTCTAGGGTACATGTGCATAACGTGCAGGTTTCTTACATATGTATACTTGTGCCATGTTGGTATGCTGCACCCATCAACTCGTCAGCACCCATCAATTCATCATTTATATCAGGTATACCTCCCCAATGCAATCCCTCCCCCCTCCCCCCTCCCCATGATAAGCCCCAGTGTGTGATGTTCCCCTTCCTAAGTCCAGGTGATCTCATTGTTCAGTTCCCACCTATGAGTGACAACATGCGGTG
>NW_012118055.1:1004641-1004951 GCF_000951035.1 Colobus angolensis palliatus
TCAGTTGAAAATGCAGAAATCACCGGTCTTCTGTGTCCTTCGCACTGGGAGTTGGAGACTGGAGCTGTTCCTATTCAGCCATCTTGCTCCGCCCCCCTCCTGTTTTTAACCTAAGAATTTTCTTTTTTCACCTTAGGCCTCTACGCGCTCCCAAATATCCCTTTGGATACTCCACAAAAACAGTGCTAACAATCTACTCCAAGAAAAGAAAGGTGTAACTCTGTGACATGAATTCACCCATCACCAAGCAGTTTCTCTGAAAGCTTCGTTTATAGTTTAAATCTGAGTATATTTCCTTTTTCATCATAGA
>NW_012118055.1:1005001-1020481 GCF_000951035.1 Colobus angolensis palliatus
TTCCATGTGTTCCTAAATATCTCCTCTCAGATAGCACAAAAACAGTAATGTTGAACTGCTCAATCAACAAAGAGGTTAAACTCCATGACATGAATACACACAACAAAACCGTTTCTCGAAAAATTTCTCTCTAGTTTTTATCTGAAGTTACTTCCTTTTTCACCATAGTGCTCTGGGAGCTCCTAAATATACCTTTGCAGATTCCTTAAAAACAGGGATACCAAACTGCTCCATAAAAAGAATCGTGTAACTCTGTGAGATGAAATCAAAAATCACAAAGCAGTTTCTCAGAAACCTTCTTTCTAGTTTTTGTCTGATGATATTTCCTTTGTCACTCTAAGTGTCAATGCCTTCCAAAGTATACCATTGCAGATTCCAAGAAAACAGTGGTAGCAAACTGATCAATGAAAAGAACAGTGTAACTCTGTGAGGTGAATTCACACATCCCAAAGCAGTTTCTGAGAAAGCTTCTTTTTGGTTTTTATCTGGGGATATTTCCTTTGTCACTGTAGGCTTCAATGCACTCCACAGTCTCCTATTGAAGATTCCATGAAAACATTGTTACCAAACTGCTCAATGAAAAGAACATTGAAACTCTGTGAGATGAATTCACACATCACAAAGCAGTTTCTCAGGAACCTTCTTTCTAGTTTTTATCTGAGCATATTTCCTTTTTCACCATGGGCCTCAATGCACTCCCAAATATCCCTTTGCAGGTTCCATGAAAACTGTTTAGCAATCTGCTCCAGGAAATAAAGGTGTAACTCTGTGAGATGAATTCACACATCACAAAGAACATTCTCAGAAAACTTCCTTCTAGTTTTAATCTGAGGAAATTTCCTTTGTAATCATAGGCTTCAATGCGATTCAAAATATCCCTTGTCAGATTCAACAAAAACAGTGCTACAAAACTGATCAATGAAAAGAATCAAGTAACTCTGTGAGATGAATTAACACATTACAAAGCGGTTTCTCAGAAAGCTTCTTTCTATTTTTTATATCAGGATATTTCCCTTTCCACCATATGCTTCAATGCCCTCCCAAATATCCCTTTGCAGACACAACATAAACAGTGATACCAAAGTGCTCCCTCAATGGAAACGTTTACCTCTATGAGATGAATGCACACCTCACAATGGAGTTTCTCAGAAAGTTCTCTCCAGTTTCTACCTGAAGAATGTTTTTTTCACCTTAGGCCTCAAGTCGCTCTCAAATATCCCTCTGCTGATTCCACACAAACAGTGCTACCAAACTGTGCATTGAAAAGAAAGGTTTAACTCTGTGAGATATACTCACCCATCACAAAGTTTTTTCTCAGGAAGCTTGTTTCTACTTTTTATTTGAGGATATTTCTGTTGTCAGCATAGTCTTGAATGTGATCCAAAATATCCTTTCTCAGATTCCACAAAAACAGTGTTCACAAACTGTTCCATGAAAGGAAATTTTAACCCTGTGAGATGAATTCACAAATTTGAAAGCAGTTTCTCAGAAATCTTCTTTCTAGTTTTTATCTAGTTTTTTAATCTAGTTTTTATCTAGTTTTCTTTTTAGTTTTCAACCATAGACTTTAATGGGCTCCCAAATACCCCTTCTCAGACACCATAAAAAGAGTGAAGCCTAAGTGCTCCCTCAACAAGAAGGTTTAGCTCTATGAGATGAATACACACATAATAAAGTAGTTTCTCAGAAAGCTTCTCTCCAGTTTTTACCTGAAGAAATTTCTTTTTTCACCTTTGGCCTCTATGTGCTCTTAAATATCCTTCTGCAGATGCCACAAAAACAGCACTACCAAACTGCTCAATGAAAACGATGGGATAACTCTGTGAGATGAATTCACCCATCACAAAGCAGTTTGTCAGAAAGCTTCATTCTAGTTTAAATCTGAGAATATTTCCTTTTTCACCATAGGCTTCAATGTGCTCCCAAATATATCCTCTCAGATACCACATAAACAGTGATGCCAAACTGCTGAATCAACAAAAAGTTTAAACTCTGTGAGATGAATAAACACATCAAAAACCATTTCTCAGAAAGCGTCTCTGCAGTTTTTATCTGAAGTTATTTCCTTTCTCACCATAGGCCTATAGGAGTTCCCGAATATCCCTTTGAAGACTCCATAAGAAACAGTGCTACCAAACTGCGCCATGTAAAGATTCATGTAACTGTGTGAGATGAATTCACAAATCACAAAGCAGTTTTTCAAAATGATTCTTTCTAGTTTTTGTCTGAGGATATTTTCTTTGTCACCCTAAACTTGAATATGCTCCAAAATATCACATTGCAGATTCCAAAAACACAGGGTTAGCAAGCTGCTCAATGAAAAGAACAGTGTAACTCTGTGAGATGAATTCACTCATCACAAAGCAGTTTCTCACAAAGTTTCTTTTTGGTTTTTAACTGAGGATAATTCCTTTGTCACCATAGGCTTCAATGTGCTCCAAAATATACTACCGAATATTTCATGAAAACATTGCTAGCAAAAAGATCAGTGCAAAGAACAGTGTAATTCCGTGATATGAATTCATACAGCAAAAAGTAGTTTCTCAGAAAACTTCTTTCTAGTTTTAATCTGAGGATATTTCCCTTTTCACCGAATGTCTCCAATCGCTCATAAATATCCCTTTGCAGAATCCATGAAAACAGTGTTAGAAAACTGCTCCATGAAAGGAAAGGTGTAACTCTGTGAGATGAATTAACACATCACAAAGCAGTTTCTCAGAAAGCTTCTTTCTAGTTTTAATCTGAGGATATTACCTTTGTCACCATAGACTTCAATGTAATCCAAAATATCCTTCTCAGATTCCCCAAAAACAGTGCTACAAAACTGCTCCATGAAAAGAATCATGTAACTCTGTGAGATGAATTTACAAATCCCAAAGCTGTTTCTCAGAAATCTTCTTTCTAGTTTTTGTCTGAGGATATTTCCTTTTTCACCATAAGGCTCAATGCACTCTCGAATATACCATTGCAGATTCCACGAAAACAGTATTAGCAATCTGCTCCATGAAAAGAAAGGTGTAAAAGTGTGAGATGAATTCACAGATCACAAAGCAGTTTCTCAGAAAGCTTCCTTTTTTTCCCTGAGGATATTTCCTTTCTCACCACAGGCTTCAATGCACTCCCAAATATACAATTGCAGATTCCATGAAAACAGAATTATTAAACTGTTCAACACAAACATCTGTGTATCTCTGTGAGATGAATTCACCCATACAAAAGTACTTTCTTATAAAGCTTCTTCCTAGTTCTTATCTGAGGATATTTCCTTTTCCACCATAGGCTTCAATGCACTCCCAAATATCCCTTCTCAGACACCACAAAAACACTGATGTCAAAGTGTTCCCTCAGCAGAAACGTTTAGCCCTGTGAGATGAATACAGACATCACAAAGGAGTTTCTCTGAAAGCTTCTCTCCAGTTGTTACCTGAAGAATTTTATTTTTTCACCTTAGGCCTCTGTGCACTCCCAAATATCCCCTTGCAGTTTCCACAAAAACAGTGGTACCAAACTTGCCAATGAAAGGAAAGATTTAACTCTGTGAGATTATTTCAACCATCACAAAGACGTTTCTCAGACAGCTTCTTTCTAGTTTAAATCTGAGGATATTTCTTTTTTCACCATTGACTTCAATGTGTCCCCCAAAACTCTTCTCAGATACCACAAAAACAGTGATGCCGAACTGCTAAATAAACAGAAAGGTTAAATTCTCTGACATGAATTCACACATCACAAAACCGTTTCTTGAAAAGCTTGTATCTGGTTTTTATCTGACGTTATTTCCTTTTTCACCATAGGCCTCTAGGAGCTCCCGAATATCCCTTTGCAGATTCCATAAAAACAGTGCAGCCAAACTGCTCAAAGAAAACGAAGGTGGAACTCTGTGTGTTGAATTCACCCATCACAAAGAAATTTCTCAGAAAGCTTTTTTCTAGTTTTGATCTCAGGATATTTCCTTTTCCACCATCGGCTTCCTTGCACTCCCAAATACACCTTCTCAGACACCACAAAAACACTGATGCCAAACTGCTTTCCCAACAGAAAGCTTCACCTCTATGAGATGTATGTATGCATCACAGAGGAGTTATCGGAAACTTTCTCTCCAGTTTCAACCTCAAGATATTTCCTTTTTCAACTTTGGCTTCTATTCACTCTTGATTATCCCTCCATATTCCAAAAAACAGTGTTACCAAACTGCCCAAAGAAAAGAAAGATTTTACTCTGTGAGAGAATTCTCCCATCACAAAGCTGTCTCTCAGAAAGCTTCTTTCTAGTTTTTGTCTGAGGATATTTCCTTTTTCACCAAAGGCTAATCTGTGCTCCGAATATCACTTCATAGATTCCAAAACAACAGGGTTACCAAACTGCTCAAGGAAAAAAATGGTTTACCTCTGGGAGATGAATTCACTCATCACATAGAAATTTCTCATAAAGCTCCTTTCCAATTTTCATCTGAACATATATACTTTTCCACCATCAGCCTCAATGTGCTCCCAAATATCCCTTCTCAGACATCACAGAAACAGTGAGGCCAAACTGCTCAATAAACAAAATGGTTTATCTCTATGAGATGAATGCACAGATCACAAAACAGTTTCTCAAAAACCTTCTCTCCAGTTTTTATCTGAAGATACTTCCTTTTTCACCATAGGCCTCTGTGAGCTCCGGAAAATCCCTTTACAGATTCCCCAAAACACCACTAGAAACCGGCTCAATGAAAAGAAAGGTGAAACATTTTCAGATGAATTCACCCATCACAAAGCAGTTTCTTACAAGCATTCTTTCTAGTATTCATCTGAGGATAATTCCTTTTTCACTATAGACCTCAATGCACTCTGGAATATCCCATTGCAGATTCCATGAAAACAGTGTTAGCACACTGCTCCATGAAAAGAAAGGTGGAAATCTGCGAAATGAATTCACACATCACAAAGAACTTTCTCAGAAAGCTTCTTTCTAGTTAATATCTGAGGATATTTCCGTTGGCACCATCAGCTTCAATCCGATCCAAAAAGCCCCTTCTCATATTTCCCAAAGAGTGTTCTACGAATCTGCTACATGAAAAGGTCCGTGTAACTCTGTGAGAAGAATTCACAAATCACAAAATAGTTTTTCAGAAAGCATCTTTCTAGTTTTTGTATGAGGATATTTCCTTTGTCACCAAAAGCTTCTATGTGCTCCAAAATATCCCATTGCAGATTCAAAGAAAACAATGTTAGCAAACTGGCCAATGAAAAGAACAGTGTAACTCTGTGAGATGAATTGACACAATACAAAGAAATTTTTCAGAAAGCTTCTTTTGGGTTTTCATCTGATTATATTTCCTTTGTCACCGTATGCTTCATTGCACTCCAAGGTATCCCATTGCAGATTCCAAGAAAACAGTGTGACAAAGCAGCTCAATGAAAACAACAATGTAACTCTGTGAGGTGAATTCACACATCACAAAGCAGTTTCTCAGGAGGATTGTTTCTAGCTTTTAACTGATAATATGCCCTTTTTCAACTTAGTCCTCAATGAGCTTCCAAATATCTCTTTGCAGATTCCACGAAAACCGCGTTAACGAATTGCTCCATGAAAAGAAATTTGTAACTCTCTGAGTTGAATTCTCACATGATGAAGAACTTTCTTGGAAAGCTTCTTTCTGGTTTTTATCTGAGGATATTGCCTTAGTCAACATATACTTCAATGCAATCCAAAATATCCCTTCTCAGGTTACCCAAAAACAGTGCTACCAAACTGATCCATGAAAGCAGTGGTGTAACTCAGTGAGACGAATTAACACATCTGACAGCAGTTTCTCAGAAAGCTTCTTACTAGTTTTTTAAATGAAGATATTTCCTTTGTCTCCTTAAGTTTCAAGGTCCTCCAAAATATCCCATTGCAGATTCCCAGAAAACACGGTTAGCAAACTGCTTTATGAAAGGAAAGGTGTAACTCGGTGAGATGTATTCACACATCACAAAGCTGTTTCTCAGAAAGCTTTTTTCTAGTTTTTATCTGAGGATATTTACTTTGTCACCCTAAGCTTCAATGCAATTCAAAGTACCCCTTCTCAAATTCTCCAAAAACAGTGCTGGGAAACTGCTCCATGAAAAGAACTTTGTATCTCTGTGAGGTGAATTCACACATCAGAAACAAGTTTCTCAGAAAATTTCTTTCTAGTTTTTGTCTCAGGATATTTCCTTTGTCATCATAAATTTCAATGCCCTCCAAAATATCCCATTGCAGATTCCAAGAAAACAGTGCTAGCAAACTGATCAATGAACAGAATGGTGTAATGCTGTGAGATGAATACACACGTCAAAAAGCAGATTCTCAGAAAGCTTCTTTCTAATTTTTTTTCTGAGGATATTTCCTTTGCCACCATAGGTTTCAGTGCACTCCCAAATATCCTATTGCAGACTTCAAGAAGACAGTGTTATCAAACGGCTCTAAGAAAAGCATGATGTAGTTCTGTGACATGAATTCACCCATCACAAATCAGTTTCTCAGAAAGCTTCTTTCTGGTTTTTATCTGAGGATATTTCCTTTTTCACCATAGGCATCAATGTGCTCCCAAATATCCCATTGCATATTCCATGAAAACAGTGTTAGCGAATTGCTCCTTGGAAAGAAAAGTGTAGTCTTGTGAGGTGAATTCCTGCATCACAAAGAAGTTTCTCAGATAGCTTCTTTCTAGTTTTTATCTGAGGATAATTCCTTTGTCACCAAAGGCTTCAATGCAATCCGAAATATCCCTTCCCAGATTCCTCAAAAACAGTGCTACCAAACTGCTACATGAAAAGAATGGTGTAACTCTGTGAGATGAATTCACACATCACAAAAAAGTTTCTCAGAATGTTTCTTTCTAGTTTTTATCTGAGGATATTTCCTTTTTCATGATAGGCCTCCATGTGCTCCTAAATATCCCTTTGCAGATTCCAAGAAAACAGTTGTGGTAAAGTACTCCAAGAAAAGATAGGAGTATGACTCTGTGAGGTGAACTAAAACATCACAAAAAGGTTTCTCAGAGAGCTTCTTTCCAGTTTTTTTATGAAGATATTTCCTTTGTCTCCATATGATTCAATGTGTTCCAAAATATCCCTTCTCAGATTCCCCAGAATCACGGCTGGTAAACTGCTCCATTAAAAGAGTTGTGTAACTCTGTGGGATGAATTAACACATCACAAAGTGGTCTCAGAAAGCTTCTTTCTAGTTTTTATGTGATATTATTTATTTTGTCACCATAAGCATTAATGCACTCTGAAATATCCCATTGCAGATTCCAAGAAAACAGTGTTAGCAAACTACTTAATGAAAAGAGCAGTGTACCTCAGTGAGTTGAATTCACACATCACAAAAGAGTTTCTCAGAAAGCTTATTTCTAGTTTTTATATACGGATATTTCCTTTTAAACCATAAGTTTCAATGTGCTCCCAAGTATGCCTTCTCAGACATGACACAAACAGTGATGCCAATGTGTTCACTCAACAGAAACGTTTAGCTGTATGAGATGAATGCACAAATCACAAAGGACTTTCTCTGAAAGATTCTCTTCAGTTTCTACTTGGAGAATTTTCTTCTTTTACATCAGGACTCTATGTACTCCCAAATATCCCATTACAGATTCCACAAAAGCAGTGTTAACCAACTGCTCAGTGAAAGAAAAGATTTAACAATGTGGATGAATTCACCCATCACTAGACAGTCTCTCAGAAATCTTCTGTCTAGTGTTTATCTGAGGGTATTTCCTTTTTCACCATAGGTTTCTCTGTGCTTCTTATATCTCTTTGTGGATTCCATAAAAACAGTGTTAGCAAACTGCTCAATGAAAAGAATGGTTTACCTCTGGCAGATGAATTCAGCCATCACAAAGAAATTTCTCTGAAGGCTCCTTTCTACCTTTCATCTGTGCAACATATTTACTCTTCCACCATTAGCCTCAAAGCATTCCCAAATATCTCTTCTCAGACATCACAAAACAGTTTCTCAAAAACCTTCTTTTCAGTTTTTATACGAAGATATTTCCTTTTTCAACATCAGCTTCTATGAGCTCCCAAATATCCCTTTGCAGATCCCCCAAAAAAGTGCTACCAAACTGCTCAATGAACAGAAAGGTGTAACTCTGTGAGATGAATTCAACCACCACGAAGCATTTTCTCATAAAGCTTCTTTCTAGTTATTATCAGAGGATGTTTCTTTTTTCACCATAGGTCTCAATGCGCTCCCAAATATCCCTTTGCAAATTCCAGGAAAGCAGTTTTAGCAAACTGTTCCATGAAAATAAAGGTGTAACTTAGGAAGATGAACAAACATATCTGAAAAGCTTTCTCAGAAAGCTTCTTTCTAGTTGTTATCTGAGTATATTTCCTTAGTCACCAAAGGTTCCAATGTGATCCAAAATATCCATTCTCAGATTCCACCAAAACAGAGCTACAAAAGTGATCCATGAATAGGATCACGTAACTCTGTGAGATGAATTAACACATCACAAAGTGGTTTCTCAGAGTGCTTCTATCTAGTTTTTGTATGAGGATATTTCCTTTATCACCATAACGTTCAATGCACTCCTGAATATCCCATTGCAGATTCCAAGAAAACAGTGTTAGCAAACTGCTCAAAGAAAAGGACAGTGTAACTCTGTGAGATGAATTTACACATCACAAAGCAGTTTCTGAGAAAGTTTCTTTCTAGTTTTTATTTTAGGATATTTCCTTTTTCACCATAGATCTCAAAGTGCTCACAAATATCCCTTTGCAAATTCCAAAAAAAACAGTGTTAGCAAACTGCTACATGAAAAGAAATGTGCAACCATGTGAAATGTATTCACACATTCCAAAGACCTTTCTCAGAAAGCTTCCTTCTAGTTTTGATCTCAGGATACTTCATTTTTCACAATTCCCCTCAATGTGCTCATGAATATCCCCTTGCAGATTCCACGAAAATAGTGTTAGCACACTGCTCCATAAAAAGACAGGTGTATATCTGTGAGATAGGCCTCAATGCGCTCCAGAATATCCCATCTCAGATTCCACAAAGATAGTGTTAGCAAACTTCTCATTGAAAGAATTGTGTAACTCTGAAATGAATTCACACATCACTAAGAAATTTCTCAGAACTTTTCTTTGTAGATTTTATCTGAGAATATTTCCTTTTTCACCATAGGCCTCAATATTCTCCCATATGTCCCCTTGTAGTTTCCATGAAAAAAGTGTTAGCAAACTGCTCAATGAAAAGAATGGTGTAACTCTGCTGGATGAATTGACACTTTACAAAGCAGTTTCTCAGGAAGCTTCTTTCTAGTTTTTAACTGAGGATATTTCCTTTTACCCTATGGGCCTCAATGTGCTTCCAAATATCCCTTTGCAGATTCCACTAAAACAGTGTTAACAAATCACTCCATGAAAATCAATTTATAACCCTGTGAGATGAATTCACACATCAAAAAGAACTTTTTCAGAAAGCTTCTTTGTATTTTTGTATCTGAGGTTATTTCCCTTGTGTTTATATGATTCAATGCAATCTAAAATATCTCTTCTCAGATTCCCCAAAGACAGAGCTATCAAACTGACTTATGAAAAAATTCATATAATTCTCTGAGATGAATTAACACATCACAAAGTGGTGTCTCAAAAAGCTTCTTTCTACTTTTTTCTGAGGATATTACCTGTGTCAGCATAAGCTTCAATGTGCTCTGAAATAACCCATTGCAAATTCCAAGAAAACAGTGTTAGCAAACTGCTCAATGAAAAGAACAGTTTAACTCTGTGAGATGAATTCACACATCACAATGCAGTTTTTCAGAAAGATTCTTTCTAGTTTTATCTGAGTATAATTCCTTTTTCACCATACACTTCAACATGCTCCCATATATTCCTTTGCAGATTTCAGGATAACAGTGTTATCAAACTGCTCAATGAAAAGTATGGTAAAACTCTGTGTGATGCATTCACACATCACATAGCAGGTTCTGGAAAAGATAGTTTTCATCTGAGGATACTTCGTTTTTCAGTATCGTCCTCAATGTGCTCCCAAGTATCCCAATGCAGATTCCAGGAAAAGAATGCTAGCAAACTGCTCCGTGAAAAGAATGCTGTAACTCTCTGAGATGAATTCACACATCACAAAGCTGTTTCTCAGAAAGCTTCTCTGTAGCTTTTATCTGAAGATATTTCCTTTGACATCTTAGGCTTCAATGTGTTCCCAAGAACCCTATTACAGATTCTATGAAACCAGTTTCATCAGACTGCTGAGTGAAAACAACCGTGTAACTCTGTGAGATGAATTCACACATCAAAAAGCAGTGTCTTAGAAACCTTCTTTCTAGTTTTTATCTGAGGGTATGAAATTTTTCACCATAGGCCTCAATGCACTACCAATCAGCCCTTTGCAGATTCCACGAAAACAATGTTATAAAACTGCTCAGTGAAAAGAGTGGTGTAACTCTGTGAGACGAATTCACAAATCACAAAGAACTTTCTCAGAAAGCTTCTTTCTAGTTTTTATCTGAGGATATTTCCTTTGTCACCACAGGTTTCAATGTGATCCAAAATATCCCTTCTCAGATTAAACAAAAACAATGGTAGCAAACTGATACATGAAAAGTATCATGTAACTCTGAGAGATGAATTAACACATCATAAATCAGTTTATCTGAAAACTTCACTCTCATTTTTATCTGAGAATATTTCCTTTT
Organism: Colobus angolensis palliatus; assembly: GCF_000951035.1. Taxonomy (NCBI): domain Eukaryota; kingdom Metazoa; phylum Chordata; class Mammalia; order Primates; family Cercopithecidae; genus Colobus; species Colobus angolensis. The sequence continues at coordinate 1,015,677 of NW_012118055.1, forward strand.
TCACTACAGGTCTCAATGAACTCCTAAATATACCTTTGCAGATTCCAGGAAAACTGTGTTAGAAAAAGTGCCCCACGAAATGAAAGGTGTAACTCTGTGATATGAATTGATACATTACAAGGAACTTTCTCAGAAAGCTTCTTTCTAGTTTTTATCTGAGGTTATTTCCTTTGTCACCATGGGCTTCAACGTCATTCAAAATATACCTATCAGATTCTCCAAAAACAGTGCTACCAAACTGCTCCCTGAAACAGTGGTGATACTCTGTGAGTACAAAGTTGTTTCTCGAAAAACTTCTTTCTAGTTGTTATCGGAGGATATTTCCTTTTTATCATAATCATCAATGCCCTCCAAAATATCCCATCGAAGTTTAAATGAAAAAAGCATTAGCAAATTTCTCAATGAAAAGAATAGTGTAACTCTGTGAGATGAATTCACACATCACAAAGCAGTTTCTCAGAAAGCTTCTTTCTAGTATTTATCTGAGGATATTTCCTTTTTCACTATAGGCCTCAATGAACTCAAAAATATCCCTTTGCAGACTCCATGAAAACTATGTAATCAAACTGCTCAATTAAAAGAATGATGTAACTCTCTGAGATGAAATGACACTTCACAACGAACTTTCTCAGAAAGCTTCTTTCTAGTTTTTATCTGTGGATTTTTCCTTTGTCACCTTAGATTTTAATATGATCCAAAATATCCCTTCTCAGATTCCACAAAAAAAATGCTACCAATCTCATCCATGAAAAGAATCATGTAACTCTGTGAGATGAATTAACACAGCTCAAAGTGTTTTCTCAGAAAGCTTATTCCTAGTTTTTTTTCTGAGGATACTTCCTTTGTGACCATAAGCATCAATACGCTCTGAAATATCCCATTGCAGATTCCAAGGAAAAAGTGGTATCAAACTGCTCAATGAAAAGAACAGTGTAACTCTGTGAAATGAATTCACACATCACAAATGAGTTTCTCAGAAAGCATATTTTTAGTTTTTATATGGGGATATTTCCTTTGTCACCATAGGCTTCAATGTGCTCCCAAATACAATATGGCAAATTCCACAAAAACAGTGTTATCAAACTCCTCAATGGAAAGAATGGTGTTACTCTGTGAAATGAATTCAAAAGTCACAAAGCAGTTTCTCAGAAACCTTCTTTCTACTTTTTATATGAGGATATTTCCCTTTTCACTGTACGCCTCAATATACTCCCAAATATCCCTTGGCAGATTCCATGAAAACAGTCTTAGGAAACTGCTCCATGAGAAGAAAGGTGTAACTCTGGGAGGTGAATTCAGGTATCACAAAGAACTTTCTCAGAAAACATCCTTCTAGTTTTTGTGTGAGGATATTTCTTTTGTCACCATAGGTTTCAATGAGGTCCAAAATATCCTTTCTCATATTCCCGAAAAACAGTGGTACCAAACTGATCCATGAGAATAATCATGTAACTCTGAGAGATGAATTAACACATCACAAAGCAGTTTCTCAGAAAACTTCTTTCTCTTTATATCTGAGAATATTTCCTTTTTCACTATAAGCCTCAATGCGCTCCCAAATATCACATTGCAAATGCCACGAAAACAGTGTTAGCAAACTGCTCCATGGAAAGAAAAGTGTAACTGTGTGAGATGAATTCACACATGACAAAGTAGTTTCTCAGAAAGATTCTCTCTAGTTTTTATCTAAGAATATTTCATCTTTCACTATAGGCCTCAATGTGCTCCGTATTATAACATTGATGATTCCATGAAAACAGTGTTAGGGAACTGCTTCATGAAAAGAAAGGGATTACTCTGTGAGATGAATTCACACATCACAAGGAACTTTCTCATTAAGCTTATTTCTAGTTTTTAACTGAGGATATTTCCTTTTCCACTATTGGCTTCCATTCACTCCCAAATATCCCTTCTCAGACACCACAAAAACAGTGATGCCAAACTGCTCTCTCAACAGAAAGCTTTACATATATGAGATGAATGATCACATCACAAAGTAGTTTTCATGAACTTTCTCTCCTGTTTTTATCTGAAGATACTTCCTTTTTCAACATTGGCCTCTATCTGCTCCAAAATATCCCTTATATATTCCACGAAAAGATTGCTAACAAACTGCTCAATGAAAGGAAAGATTTAACTCGGTGAGATGAATTCTCCCATCAGAAAACAGTCTCTCAGAAAGCTTCATTCTAGTTTTACCTGAGGGTATTTCCTGTTACACCTTAGGCTTCTCTGCGCTCCGAATTTACCTTTGTACATAACACAAAACCAGGGTTACCAAACAGTTCAATGAAAAGAATGGTTTGCCTCTGGGAGATGAATTCACCCAGTACAAATAAATCTCTCAGGAAGCTCTTTTCTAGTTTTTATCTTTGCATATTTACTTTTCCACCATCAGCCTGAATGTGCTCTCAACTATCACTTCCCAGACACCACAAAAACAGTGATGAAAAGCAACTCAATCAACAAAATGGTTTATCTCTATGAGATGAATCCACACCTCACGAAACAGTTGCTCAAAACCTTCTCTCCAGTTTTTATCTGAAGATGTTTCCTTTTTCACCATAGGCTTCTATGAGCTCCAGAAAATCCCTTTGGAGATTACCCAAAAAGAGTGTTACCAAATTGCTCAATGAAGGAAAGGTGCTACACTGTGAGATGAATTCACCCATCACAAAGCAGATTCTCTAAAGCTTTTTTCTGGTTTTTATCTGAGGATATTTCCTTTTTCACCATATATCTCAAAGCACTCCCAAATATACCTTTGCAGATTCCAGAAAAACAGTGTGAGGTAACTGCTCCATGAAAAGAAAGGTGTATCTCAGTGAGATGAATTCACATATCACAAAGAGCTTTCTCAGAAGGTTTCTTTCTAGTTTTATTTGAGGATATTTCCTTTGTCACGATAAGTTTCAATGCAATCCAAAATATGCCTTCTCAGGTGCACCAAAAACAGTGCTACCAATCTCCCTGTGAGGTGAATTAACACATTACAAAGCAGTTTCTCAGATAGCTTCCTTCTAGTTTTTATTGGAGAATAATTCCTATTTCACAATAGGTCTCAAAGTGCTCCCAAATATCCCTTTAGAGATTCCACAAAAACATTGCCAACAAACTGATCCATGAAAAGAAAGGTGTAAATCTCTGAGAGACGAATCCACACATCACAAGGAAGTTTCTCAGAAAGCTTCTTTCTAATTTTATCTGAGTTTTTAGTTTGTCACCATAGGCTTCAATGCAATCCAAAACATCCCCTCTCAAATTTCCCAAAAACAGTGCTAACAAACTGCTCCAGGAAAGCGAATTGTAAATCTGTGAGATAAATTCACAAATTAGAAAGCAGTTTCTAAGAAAGCTTCTTTCTAGTTTTTGTCTTAGGATATTTCCTTTGTCACCATATGCTTCAATGCGTTCCAAAATATCCTGTTACATATTCCACGAAAACAGTGTTAGCAAAATGCTCAACGAAAAGAATGCTGTAAATATTTCAGAAAAATATATATCACAAAGTGCTTTCTCAGAAAGCTTTGCAGTTTTTATCTGAGGATATTTCCTTCCTTACCATAGACTTCAAAGGGCTCCAAAATATCACTTTGGAGATTCCATAAAAACAATGTTAGCATACTGCTTAATAAAAAGAATGGTGTAACTCTGTGAGATGAAATCACATCACATAGCAGTTTCTCAGATTGTTTCTGTCTAGTTTTTAAAACAAAGCAGTTTTTCTGAAAGCTTCTTTCTACTTATTATATGAGGATCTTTCCCTTGTCAACATAGACATCAAAGTGCTCCAAAATATCTCTTTGCAGATTCCATGAAAACAGTGTACACAAACTTCTCATGAAAGGAAAGAAGTACCTCTGTGAGATGAATTTACACATCTCAAAGAACTTTCTCAGAAAGTTTCTCTCTTGTTTTTATCTGAGAATATTTCCTTTGTCACCATAGGCTTTGATGCGATCCAAAATATCTTCCCTCAGATTCACCAAAAAGAGTGCTACCATACCGCTCCTTGAAAAGAATCATGTAACTCTGGGATATGAATTAATACATCACAAAGCGGTTTCTCAGAAAGCTTCTTTCTAGTTTTTGTATGAGGATTTTCCTTTGGTACCCTAAACTTCAAAACATTCCGAAATATCGCAATGAAGATACCAAGAAAACAGTTTTAGCTAACTGCTCATGAAAGGAACAGTGTAATATTGTGAGATGAATTCACACATCACAAATTATTTTGTTTTTATCTGAGGATATTTCTTTTGCCACCATAGACTTCAATGCGATCCAAAATATACCTTCTCCAATTTCCAAAAAACAGTGCTGCCAAACTGATCCATGAAAAGTATTGTGTAACTCCGTGTGATGAGTTAACACTTCACAAAGTGGTTTCTCTGACAGCATCTTTCTAGTTTTTATGTGAGCATACTTCCTTTGTCACAGTAAGCTTCAATGCACTCCAAAATAGCCCAGTGCAGATTCCAAGAAAACAGTGTTAACAAACTAATCAATGAAAAGAACAGTGTGAATCTTTAGATGAATTCACACATCACCATGCAGTTTCTCAGAAAGCTTCTTTCTACTTTTTATATGAGGATATTCTGTTTTTCTGATTGTGGTCTCAAACATCCCTGTACAGATTCCATGAAAACAGTGTTAGCAAACTGCTCAGTGAAAAGAGTGGTGTAACTCTATGAGATGAATTCACACATCACAAAGCAGTTTTTCTGAAAGCTTCTTTCTACTTATTATATGAGGATCTTTCCCTTGTCAACATAGACATCAAAGTGCTCCAAAATATCTCTTTG
>NW_012118055.1:1020882-1021648 GCF_000951035.1 Colobus angolensis palliatus
ACAAAGCAGTTTTTCTGAAAGCTTCTTTCTACTTATTATATGAGGATCTTTCCCTTGTCAACATAGACATCAAAGTGCTCCAAAATATCTCTTTGCAGATTCCATGAAAACAGTGTACACAAACTTCTCATGAAAGGAAAGAAGTACCTCTGTGAGATGAATTTACACATCTCAAAGAACTTTCTCAGAAAGTTTCTCTCTTGTTTTTATCTGAGAATATTTCCTTTGTCACCATAGGCTTTGATGCGATCCAAAATATCTTCCCTCAGATTCACCAAAAAGAGTGCTACCATACCGCTCCTTGAAAAGAATCATGTAACTCTGGGATATGAATTAATACATCACAAAGCGGTTTCTCAGAAAGCTTCTTTCTAGTTTTTGTATGAGGATTTTCCTTTGGTACCCTAAACTTCAAAACATTCCGAAATATCGCAATGAAGATACCAAGAAAACAGTTTTAGCTAACTGCTCATGAAAGGAACAGTGTAATATTGTGAGATGAATTCACACATCACAAATTATTTTGTCTGAAAGCTTTTTTCTAGTGTTTATATGAGGATACTCAGGTTTTCACCATACGCCTCATGAGCTCCCATATATCCCCTTGCAGATTCCACTAAAACAGTGTTAGCAAACTGCTCAATGAAAAGAGCAGTGTAGAGACTATAAAAGAGGAAAGCAGCGGAGCAAGATGGCCGAATAGGAACAGCTCCAGTCTCCAACTCCCAGCGCGAAGGACACAGAAGACCGGTGATTTCTGCATTTT
>NW_012118055.1:1029408-1044668 GCF_000951035.1 Colobus angolensis palliatus
AAAAAAAAGAAAAGAGCAGTGTAACACTTTGAGATAAATTCACAGATTGCAATGCAGTTTCTCAGAAACATCCGTTCTAGTTTTTATCTGAGAATACTTTCTTTTTCACCATAGTCCACAATGTGGACTCCCAAATATCCCTTTGCAGATTCCATGAAAACAGGGTTAGCAAACTGTTCCATGAAAAGAGAGGTGTAACTTTGTGAGTTGAAATCACACATCACAAAGAACTTTCTTAGAAAACTTCTTTCTAGTTTTTATCTCAGGATAATCCATTTGTCAGCATAACCTTCAAGGCGATCCAAATGATCCCTTCTCAAATTCCCCAAAAACAGTGCTACCAAGCTGCTCCATGAAAATATTCCTGTAACTCTGTGAGATGAATTCACAAATCACAAAGCAGTTTCTCAGAAAGCTTCTTTGTAGTTTTTGTCTGAGGTTGCTTCCTTTATCACCATGAGCTTCAATGCACTGCAAAATATCCCATTGCAGATTCCCCGAAAACAGGGTTCAGAAAGTGTTCAATGAAGAAAACTGTGTATCCCTTTAAGGTGAATTCACTCATCACCAAACAGTTTCTCAAAACTTCTTTCTAATTTTTATATGCGGGTATTTCTTTTGTCACCATAAACTTCAAAATGGTCTAAAATATCCCATTGCATATTCCAAGAAAACAGTGTTAGCAAACTGCTCCATGAAATGAACAGTGTAACACTGAGATTAATTCACACATCACAATGCAGTTTCTCAGAAAGCTTCCTTCTAGTTTTCTTCCTGAGGATATTTCATTTTTCACCATAGGCCTCCATCTGCTCCCAAATATCACTTGCAGATTCCACGAAAACAGTGTTATTCAACTGCCCCATGTAAAGAAAGGCATAACTTTGTGAGGTGAATTTACACATCACAGACAAGTTTCTCAGATAACTTCTTTCTAGTTTGTATCTGAGGATATATCCTTTGTTAAACTAGGCGTCTGTACGTTTCAATATATCCCTTCTCAGATACCCCAATAACAGCGCTACCGAACTGATCCATGAAAATAATCGTGTAACACTGTGAGAAGAATTCACAAGCCATAAAAGAGTTTCTCAGAAAGCTTCTTTCTAATTTTTATATGAGGATACATCCTTTGTCACCCTAAGCTTCAATGCACTCCAAAATATCCTGTTGCAGATTAAAAGAAAACAGTTTTAGGAACTTCTCAATGAACAGAACAGTGTAACACTGTGAGGTGAATTCACACATCAAAAAGCAGTTTCCTAGAAACCTTCATTCTAGTTTTTACCTGACGATATATCCTTTTTTACCATGCACCTCTAGGCGCTCCCTATATCCCTTTGCAGATTCCACAAAAACAATGTTAGCAATCAGCTCAATGAAAAGAAAGCTGTAACTCTGTGAGAAAGAATTCACATATCAAAAAGAACTTTCACATAATGCTTCTTTCTAGTATTTTCCTGAGAATATATCCTTTATCACCTGAGGATTCAATGTGATCCAAAATATCCCTTCTCATATTCCCCAAAAAGAGTGCAAGCAATCTGATCCATGAAAAGAAAAGTGTATCTCTATGAGGTGAATTCACACATCACAAAGAGCTTTCACAGAAAGCTTCTTTCTAGTTTTTGTCTGAGGATATTTCCTATGTCACCATAGGCTTAAATGTGCTCCCAAATATTCTACTGCAGATTCAACAACTACAGTGTTTTCAAACTGCTCAATGAAAAGAATAGTGTAACTGTGAGATGAACTCACAAATCACAAACAAATTTCTCAGGAAGCTTCTTTCTAGTTTTTATTTGACTTTATTTCCTTTGTCACCATCAGCTTCAATGAGCTCAGAAATATCCAATCGCAGATTCCAGAAAACAGTGTTAGCAAACTGCTCAATGAAAAGTACATTGTAACTCTCTGAGATGAATTCAGAAATCACAAAGCAGTTTCTCAGAAAGATTATTTCTAATTTTTATGCGAGGATATTTCCTTTTTCACCCTAGTACCCAATGTGCTCCAAATATCCCTTTACAGATTCCATGAAAGCAGTGTTGGCAATCTTCTTAATGAAAAGAAATATGTTACACTGTGAGATGAATTCACACATGATAAAGAAGTTTCTGAGAAAGCTGTTTTCTAGTTTTGATCTTGGGATACTTCTCTTGTTACCATAGGCTTTGAAGGGATCGAGAATATCCCCTTTCAGATGGCCCAAACACAGTGTTACCAAACTGATCCATGAATATAATCCTGTAACTCTGTGAGATCAATGAACTCAGCACAACTTGGTTTCTCAGAAAGAATTTTCTCGTTTTTATACGAGGATATTTCCTTTATCGTCATAAGCTCCAAGGCGCTCCAAAATATGTCATTGCAGATTCCAAGAAAACTGTTAGCAAACTCCTCAATGAAAAGAACAGTGTAACTCTGTGAGATGAATTCACACATCACAAAGCAATTTCTCAGAAAGCATCTTTGTAATTTTCATCTGAGGATATTTTCTTTTTCACCACAGACCTCACTGCGTTCATGAATATCTCTTTGCAGATTCCATGAAAATAGTGTTAGGAAACTGCTCCATGAAAAGAAAAGTGTAAATATTTGAGATGAATTCACACATCACAAAGCAGTTTCTCAGAAAGTTTCTTTTTGGTTTTTGTCTGAAGATATTTCGTTTGTCACCATATTCTTTAGTGCACTGCCAGATATCCTACTGCAGATACCATGAAAACAGTTTCAGCAAACTTCTCCAAGAAAAGAACCATACTAGTCTGTGAGATGAATACACACAACACAAAGCAGTTTCTCAGAAATCTTCTTTCTAGTTTTTATCTAAGGATATTTCCTTTTTCAAAATAGGTTTCAATGCAATCCAAAATATCCCTTCTCAGATTCCAAAAAACAATTTTACTAAACTGCTCCATGGAAGGAATTATGTAACTGTGAGACAAGTTCACAAATCTCAGAGCAATTTCTCAGAAAGTTTCTTTCTAGTGTTTTTTGAGGATATTTACTTTTTTACCATAGGCCTCAATGCACTCTCAAATATACCTTTGCAGATTAAACGAAAACAGTGTTAGCCCACTGCTCCATGAAAATAAAGATGTAAATCTGTGATATGAATTCACACATCACAAAGCAGTTTCTCTGAAATACTCTATGTAGTTTTTATCTGGGGATATTTCCTTTTTCACGATATTCCTCACTGAGCTTCTGATTATCCCATTGCAGATTCCATGAAAAAAGTGGTAGGAAATTTCTCAATGAAAGAAAAGGTGTAAATATGTGAGTTGAAATCATACATCACAAAACAGCTGCACAAAATGTTTCTTTTTGGTTTTCATCTGGGGATATTTCCTTTGGCACCGTAAGTTTCAAAGCAATCCAAAATATCCTATTGCAGATTCCACACAAACAGTGTTAGCAAACAGCTAAATCAAAAGAACACTGTAATTCTGTGAGATGAGTTCACACATCATAAAGCAGTTTTTCAGACAATTCTTTTTGGCTTTTATCTGAGGATAATTCCATTGTCACATTAGGCTTCAATGTGTTCCAAAATATCCCTTCTCAGATTCCCCAAAAACAGTGCTACCGAACTGATCCATGAAAAGAATCATGTAACTCTGTGAGACAAATTAACACATCACAATATGGTTTCTCAGAAAACTTCATTCTAGTTTTTATATGAGGGTGTTTCCTTTGATACCATAAGCTTAAAATGCGCTGCAAAATATCCCATTGCAGAATCTAAGAAAACAGTGTTAGCAAACTAATCAATGAAAAGAGCAGCGTAACTCTGTGACATGAATTCACACATCACAAATAATTTTCTTAGCTTCTTTCTAGTTTTTATCTGAGGACATTTCTTCTGTCACCACAGGCTTCAAGGTGATCTGAAATATCCCATCTCAGATTCCCCAGAAACAGTGTTACCAAACTGCTCCATGAAAAGAAAGTTGTAACTCTGTGAGATGAATTCAGAAATCAGAAAGCAGTTTCTCAGAATGCTTCTTTCTAGTTTTTGTCTCAGAATATTTTCTTTGTCAATATAAGCTTCAATGCCTTCTGAAACATTCCATTGCGGATTCCCAGAAAACAGTGTTAATAAGCTGCTCAATGAAAAGAACAGTATAGCTCTGTGAGATGAATTCACACATCAGAAAGCAGTTTCTCATAAGGCTTCCTTTTGGTTTTTATCTGAGGATATATCCTTTGTTACCAAAGGATTCAATACGCTCCCAAATATCATATTGCAGATTCCATGAATCCAGTGTTCTCGAACTGCTCCATGAAAAAGAATGGTGTATCCCTGTGATATGAATTTACACATCACAAAGCAGTTTCTCAGAAAGTTTCTTTCTAGTTTTTATATTGGCATATATCCTTTTTCACTATAGGCCTCAATGTGCTTTCAAATATATCCTTGCAATTCCATGAAAACAGTGTTAGCAAACTGTTCAATGAAAAGAATAGTGTAACTCTGTGTGGTAAATTGACATATCACAAAGCAGATTTTCAGAAAGCTTCTTTCTAATTTTTATCCGAGGATATTTCCTTTTTCACCAAAGGCCTGAATGCACTCATGAATATCCCTTTGACAATTCCACGAAAATAGTGTTGGCAATCTGCTCCATGAAATGAAAGGTGTAAATTTGTGAGTTGAATTCAGCCATCACAAAGCAGTTTCTGAAAAAGCTTCTTTTTGTTTTTTTCCTGAGGATATTTCCTTGTTCAACATAGGCTTCAATGCACTCCCAAATATCCTATTGCTACCAGAGTGCTTCATGAAAACAATGGTGTAACTGTGAAATGAATTCACATAACACAAAGCTGTTTCTCAGAAAGCTTCCTACTAGTTTTTATCTGAGGACATTTCCTTTTTCACCATAGGCTTCATTGATATCCTCAATATCCCTTCTCAGATTCCCAAAGACAGTGTTACATAACTGTTACATTAAAAGTGTCATGTAACTCTGTGACATGAATTCACAAATCACAAAGCAGTTGCTCAGAAAATTTCTTTCTAGGTTTGTCGGAAGATATTTCCCTTTTCACCATAGGCCTCAGTGTGATCAGTAATATCCCTTTGCAGATTCCACAAAAATAGTGGTAGCAAACTGCTCCATGAAAAGTAAGGTGTAATTTGTGAGATGAATTCACACATCACAAAGCAGTTTCTCAGAAAGCTTCTTTTTGGTTTTTGTCTAAGGATATTTCCATTGTCACCATTGGCTTCAACGTGCTTCAAAATATAATATTGCAGATTTCCGAACAACAGTAATACCATACTGCTGCATGAAAAAAATGGTGTAGCTCTGTGAAATGAATTTAGGCTTCACAAAGCTGTTTCTCACTAAGTTTCTTACTAGTTTTTATGTGAAGATATTTCCTTTTTCACCTTATTCCTCTATGTGCTCACGAATATTCCAATGAAGATTCGAAGAAAAAAGTGTTAACAAACTTCTCATTGAAAAGAATGGGGTGACATTGTGTGATGAATTCACACATCAAGAAACAGTTTCTCAGAAATGTTGTTTTGTTTTTTGTCTGAGGATATTTACTTTGTCACTAGAGGCTTCAATGCACTCCAAAATACCTGATTGCAGATTCCACGAAAACAGTGTTATCAAGGAACCCAATGAAAATGACGGTATAACTCTGTAAGATGAAATCACATATCACAAAGCAGTTTCTCAGAAAGATGCTTTCTAATTTTTATCTGAGGATATTTCCTGTTTCACCATAGGCTTCTATTCACTCCCTAATATCTCTTTGCAGATTCCAGGAAAAAAGTGTTAGCAAACTGCTAAATGAAAAGAAAGGGGTAGCTCTTTGAGATGAATTCTTACAACACAAAGAACATTCTCAGAAAGTTTCATTTCTAGTATTTATCTGAGGATATTTCCTTTGTCACCATAGGTTTCAATGCACACGAAAATATACTATTGCAGATTCCAAACAAACTGTGATAAAAAACTGCTGCAAGAAAAGGATCGTGTAACTCTGTGAGATGAATTCACACACCACAATGCAGTTTCTCAGAAATCTTCTTTCTAATTTTAATCTGAGGATGTTTCCTTTATCACCATTGGCTTCAATGTGCTCTCAAATATCCTACTGCAGACTCCATGAAACCAGTGTTATCAATATGCTTAATGAAAATAATGGTGTAAGTCTGTAAGAAGAATTCACACATCTCAAAGCAGTTTCTCAAGAAGCTTCTTTCTAGTTTTTATCTGAGGATACTTCTTTTTTCACTGTAGTCCTCAATGCACTCCCAAATATCCCTTTGTAGTTTCCACAAAAACAGTGTTAGCAAACTGCTCTATGAAAAGAAAGATGTAAAACTGTGAGATGAATTCAAACACCACAGGTAACTTTATCATAAACCTTCTTTCTAGTTTCTATCAGAGGATATTTCCTTGTCTCCATAAGCTTCATCCCGAAACAATATATCCCTCGTCAGGTTCCCCAAAAACACTGCTACTAAATTGAAAACAATATTGAAACATGAAAACAATAGTGTAACACTGTGAGGTGAATTAACAAATCATGAAACAGTTTCTCAGAAAGCTTCTTTCTAGTCATAATAGGAGGGTATTTAATTTGTCACTATAAGCTTCAAAGTGCCCCAAAATATCCTTTGCAGATTCCCTGAAAATGGAGTTAGCAAACTGCTCCATGCAAAGAAAGGTGTAATTCCGAGAGATGAATTCACGCATCACAAAGCAGTTTCTAAGAAAGCTTCTTTCTAGTTTAAATTTGTGGATATTTCCTTTTTCACAGTAGCTTTCAGTGTGCCCCCAAATACATCCTCTCAGATACACAAAAACAGTGATGCCAAACTGCTCAATCAACAAAAAGATTAAACTCTATGAGATGAATAAATACATCAAAAAACCTTTCTCGAAATGTTTCTCTCCAGTTTTTATCTGGCATTATTTCTTTTTTTACCATAGGACTCTGGGTGCTCCAGAATATCCCTTTGCAGATTCCATAAAAACAGTGCTAGCAAACAGCTCCATGTAAAAAGTGCTGTAACTCTGTGAGGTGAATTCATGAATCACAAAACAGTTTTTCAGAATGCTTCCTTCTAGTTTTTGTCTGAGGATATTTTCTTTGTCACTCAAAAGTTGAATGTGCTCCAAAATATCCCACTGCAGATTCCCAGAAAACAATGTTAGCAAACTGCTAAAAAAGAGGAAAGGCGTAAATCTGTGAGATGAATTCACCCATCACAAAGCAGTTTCTCAGAAAGCTTCTTTCTAGTTCAAATCTGAGGATATTTCCTTTTCAACCATAGGCTCCGAAGTGCTCACAAAAACAGTGATGCCAAACGGTTCAATCAAAGAAAAAGTTAAACTCTTAGTGATGAGTACACACATCACAAAACTGTTTCTGGGAAAGCTTCTCTGTAGTTTTTATCTGAAGTTATGTCCTTTTTCACCATAAGCCACCAGGGTCTCCCAAGTCTCCCTTCGCAGATTCCATAAAACCAGTGGTAGCAAACTTCTCCATGAAAATGAAGCTGTAACTCTGTGAGATCAATTAACACACCACAATGCGGTTCCTCAGAAAGCTTCTTTCTAGTTATTATCTGAGTATATTTCCTTTGGCACCCTAAGCTTCAAGGTGCTCTAAATTATCACATTGCAGATTCCAAGAAAACAGCCTTAGGAAACTACTCAATTAAATGACCAGTGTAACTCTGTGAGATGAATTCACACATCACAAAACAGTTTCTCAGAAAGCTTCTTTCTAGTTTTTTTCTGAGGATATTTAGTTTTTCACCAAAGTCCTAAATGTGCTCCCAAATATCCCTTTGCATATTCCACGAAAACAGTGTTAGTGAACTGCTCCATGAAAAGAAAGGTGTAGCTCTATGAGATGAATTCACACTTCACAAAGAACTTTCTCAGAAACCTTCTGTCTAGTTTGTATCTGTGGATACTCCTTCTGTCACCATAAGCTTCAATGTGATCCAAAATATCTCTTCTCAGATTCCCCAAAAACAGTGCTAACAAACTGTCCCATGAAAACAATCTGTAACTCTGTGGGATGAAGTCAAAAATCAGAAAGCAGTTTCTCAGAAAGCTTCTTTCTGGTTTTTGACGTACGATATTTCCTTTGTCACCATAAGCTTCAATGTGCTCTGAAACATCAAAATGTAGATTCCAAGAAAACAATGTTACCAAACTGCTCAATGAAAAAAGCAGTGTAACTCTGTGAGTTGAATTCACACATCACAACACAGTTTCTCAGAAAGCTTCTTTTTGGTTTTCTTCTGAGGATATTTCCTATGTCACCATAGGCTTCAATGTGCTCCCAAATATCCTATTGTAGATTTCACGAAAACAGTATTATCCAAATGCTCAGTGGAAAGAAAGGTGTAACTATGTGAGATGAATTCACACATCACAAAACAGTTTCTCAGAAAGCTTCTTTCTTGTTTTTATCTGAGGATTTTTCTCTTTTCACTATAGGCCTTACTGCACTCTCAAATATACGTATGCAGATTCCACAGAAACACTGTTAGCAAACTTCTCCATGAAAAGAAAGGTGTAACTCAGTGAGATGAAAAAACACATCACAAAGAACTTTCTCAGAAAGCTTCTTTCTAGTTTTTATCCTAGGATATGTCCTCTGTCACCATATGCTTCAATGTGATCCAAAATATCCCTTCTCAAATTCCCCAAAGACAATGGTACCAAACTGATCAATGAAAAGCATTGTGTATCTCCGTGAGATGAATTTACAGATCACAAAGCGGTTTCTCAGAAACCTTCTTTCTAGTTTTTATATGACGATATTTTCATCGTCACCACATGCTTCAAAATGCTCTGAAATATGCCATTGAAGATTCCAAGGAAACAGTGATAGCAAACAGAACAATGAAAAGAGCAATGAAACTCTGAGATTATTTCACACATCATAAAGCAGTTTCTTAGAAAACTTCTTTCTGGTTTTTGTCTGAGGATATTTCCTTCTTCACGATAGGCCTCAAGGCACTCCCAAGATCCCTTTGCAGATTCCAGGAAAACAACGTTAGCAAACTGCTCCCTGGAAAGATAGGTGTAACTTTGTGAGATGAAATCACGCATCACAAAGAAGTTTCTCTGACAGCTTCTTTCTTGTTTTTATCTGAGGATATATCCTTTTTCACGGTAGGCCTCATTGCACTCCCAAATGTCCTTTTGCAGATTCCACAAAAACAGTGATAGAAAACTTCTCTATGAAAAGTGTGGTGTAACCTTGTTAGATGAACTCACCCATCACAAAGATGTTTCTCAGAACGCTTGTTTCTAGTTTTTATCTGAGGATATTTCCCTTTTCAATATTCCTCAATGCACTCTGGAATATCCCATCGGAGGTTCCATGAAAAAAAGTGTTAGCAAAATTCTCAATGAAAATATTGGTGTAATTCTGTGAGATGAATTCACACACCAAGATGTTTCTCAGAAATCTTCATTCTATTTCTTATCTGAGGATATTTACTTTTTCATCCCAGGCCTCAGTGCACTACTAAATATCCCTTTGCAGATTCCATGAAAATGGTGTTAGCAAACTTCTCCATGAAAAGAAAGGTGTGACCCTGTGAGATAAATTATCACATGACAAAGAACTTTCAAAGAAAGCTTCTTTCTTGTTTCCGTCTGAGGATATTCCCCTTGTCAGCATAGGCTTCATTGCGATCCAAATTCTCCCTTCTCAGATACCCCAAAAAGAGTCACACCAAACTGATCCATAAAAAGAATTGTGTAACTCTTTGAGGAGAGTTCACACATTATAAAGCGATTTCTGAGAAAGCTTCTTTCTAGTTTTTATATGAGGATATTTCCTTTGTCACCATAAGCTTCAGTGCACTCAGAAATACCTCATTGCAGACTCCAAAAGAGAGTGTTAGCAAACTGTTCAATGAAAACAGCAGTGTGGCTCTGTGAGATGAATTCACATATCACAGAGCAGTTTCTCAGAAAGCTTCTTTTTTTTAATCTGAGGATATTTCCTTTGTTATCATTGGCTTCATTGCGATCCAAAATATCCTATTGCAGATCCCCTGAAAACATTCTTAGAAAACTGTGCAAAGTAAAGAATGTTGTACATCTCTGAGATGAATTCACACGTCAGAAAGCAGCTTCTGAGAAAGCTTCTTTCTAGTTTTTATCTCAGGACATTTCCTTTTTCACTATAGGTGTCAACACGTTCCCAAATATCCCATTACAGTTTCCATGAAAGCAGTGCTACCAAACTGCTTCATGAAAAGAATCATGTAACTCTGTGACGTGAATTAACAAATCAAAAAGCGGTTTTGAAGAATACTTCTTTCTAGTTTTTATATGAGGATATTTCATTTTCCACCGTTGGCTTCCATGCACTTCAAAATATCCCTTCTCAGGCACCACAAAAACATTGATGCTAAAGGGCTCCTTCTAAAGAAACGTTTAGCTCTATGAGTTGAAGGAAAACATCAAAAAGAGTTTCTCTAGAAGCTTCTGTCCAGGTTTTACCTGAAAAATTTTCTTTTTTCACCTTAGGCCTCTATGCACTGCCAAATATCCCTCTGCCGATTCCACAAAATCGTGCTAACAAACTGCACCAAGAAAAGAATGATGTAACTCTGGGAGATAAATCAACCCATAACAAAGCAGTTTCTCAGGAAGCTTCTTTCTAGTTTTTATCTGAGGATATTGTTTGGACGAATGGAGGCAGGATGGTGCACTTCCGGGTTCTTCTTCACCAGCTTTTCCCGTGCACGTGAAATGCAGCCAGAGGCCCTGACCTTAACAACGCCCCTTAACAGCAGGAAGTAGCCAGACAGACAACGGTGCCCCTTTATCACTATTATCAATAAAAGGTTGGACTGTTTGGATGAACGGACGCAGGATGGTGCACTTCTGGGTTCTTCTTCACCAGCTTTTCCCACACGCGTGAAAATGCAGCCAGCACCCAGGGAGGGTGCAGACCAACTGGGCATGTGCCAGGTGACGTCAATCCGAAGAGACCAAGATTTACCTGGTCGCACCTGCGGAATGCCCCCCGACACACCCGTGCCCCGCCTATTGCCCTCCCACTCCTAGAAAAGCCGCTCTCCGCCAGTGAGCCACGCGGCCTTCCTCCATCCCCACTCCTGTCGGGATGTCGGGACTGCAGGAACTCTGTCAGAGAGCCCCACCCGGGGATTCTGCCGGCCTTCTTTGCCGGAGGCCGACAAACCTCTTCCCCACACCTTAGGTTACCAAAAATAAATTCGCAGTTTTGCTCCTACACTTGCCTACTCGCTGGTTATTTTGTGCTCACTCAGCTGGTCTTAGAAAAACAAATCAGATATTTCCTTTTCCACTTTAGGCTTCAATGCATTCCCATATATCCCTTCTCAGACACCACACAAACAGTGATGCCAAAGTGCTGCCTCTAAAGAAACGTTTAGCTCTATGAGATGAATGCACACATTACAAAGGAGTTTCTCAGAAAGCTTCACTCCAGTATTTATCTCAAGATATTTCCCTTTTTGCCATTCGACTCTAGGCTTTCCTGAATATCCCTTTAGAGATTCCACAAAAAGAGTGTTACCATATTGCTCAATGGAAACAAAATTGAAACTCTCTGAGATGAATTCACCCATCACAAAACAGTTCCTCAGAAAACATCTTTCTAGTTTAAATCTGAGGATATTTCCTTTATCACCATATGCTTCACTGTGCTCCCAAGTATCTCCTTTCAGATACCACAAAAACTGTGATGCTGAACTGCTCAATCAACAAAAAGGTTAAACTCTATGATATGAATACACACGTCAGAAAACTCTTTGTTGAAAACCTTATCATCAGTTTTTGTCTGAGTTTATTTCCTTTTCCACCATAGGCCTCTATGAGCTGTGGAATATCCTTTTGAAGATTCCATACAGTGCTACCAAACTGCTCCCTGAAAAGAATCATGTAAATCTGTGAGATGAATTCACAAATCACAAAACAGTTTGTCAGAAAGATTCTTTCTAATTTTTGTATGAAGATATTTTCTTTGTCACCCTAAGCTTCAATGTGCTCCAAAATATCCTATTGCAGATTCCAAGAAAACTGTGTTAGCAAATTGATCAATGAAAAGAACAGTGTAACTCTGTGAGATGAAATCATACATCACAAAGCAATTTGTCAGAGGGATTCTTTTCTGTTTTTATCTGAGGATGTTTCCTTTGTCACCAGAGGCTTCAATTCACTCCAAACTATACTATTGAATATTCCATAAAAACATTGTTAACAAATTGATAAATGAAAAGAATGGTGTAACTCTGTGAGCTGAATTCACACATCACAAAGCTGATTCTCAGAAAGCTTCTTTCTAGCTTTTATCTGAGAATATTTCCTTTTTCACCGTAGGCCTCAATGCGCTCCTGAATGTCCCAATGCAGATTGCACGAAAACAGTGTTAGCAAAATGTTCCATGAAAAGAAAGGTGTAACTCTGTGACATGAATTCACATATCACAAATAACTTTCTCAGAAAGCATCTTTCTAGTTTTTATATGAGGATATTCACTTTTAGACCATAGACTTCAATGTGATCCAAAATGTCTCTTCTCAGATTCCCCAAAAACAGTGCTACCAAATTAATCCATGAAAAGAATCATGTAACTCTGTGACATGAATTAACACATCACAAAGCGGTTTTGAAGAAAGCTTCTTTCTATTTTTTATATGAGGATATTTCCTTTTCCACCATAGGCTTCAATGCCCTTCGAATTATCCCTTCTCAGACACCACATAAACAGTGATGCCAAGTGTTCCCTCAGGAGGAAGGTTTAGCTCCATGAGATGAATGCACACATCACAAAGGAGTTTTACTGAAATATTCTCTCCAGTTGTTACATGAAGAAATTGCTTTTTTCACCTTAAGCCTCTCTGAGCTACCAATATCCCTCAGCAGATTCCACAAAAACAGTGCTGCAAATTGCTCCATAAAAAATGTTGGAATTCTCTGTGATGAGTTAACACATCACAAAGCAGTTTCTAAGAAAGCTTCATTTCTAGTTTAAACTTGAGTATATTTCCTTTTTCACCGTAGACTTCAATGTGTTCCTAAATATCTCCTATTAGATAGCATAAAAAGAGTAGTGCCGTACTGCTCAATCAACAAAGAGGTTAAACTCTATCCGATGTATGCACATAACAAAACCGCTTCTCGAAAAGCTTCTCTCTAGTTTTTATCTGAAGTTATTTCCTTTTTCACCGTAGGCCTCTGGGAGCTCCCGAATATACCTTTGCAGATTCCATATAAACAGGGCTACCAAACTACTCCATGAGAAGAATCATGTAACTCTATGAGATAAAATCAGAAATCACTAGTAGTTTCTCAGAAAGCTTCTTTCTAGTTTTTTTCTGAGGATATTTCCTTTGTCACCCTAAGCGTCAATGGGCTCCAGAATATCCCATTGCAGATTCCGAGAAAACGGTGGTAGCAAACTGATCAACGAAATGTACAGTGCAAGTCTGTGAAGTGAATTCAGACATCCCAAAGCAGTTTCTCAGAAAGCTCCTTTTTGGTTTTATTCTCAGGATATTTCCTATGTCACTATAGGCAACAATGCCCTCCAAAATTTCCTACTGAAGATTCCATGAAAACATTGTTACCAAACTGCTCAATGATAATAACGTTGTGACTCTGTGAGATGAATTCACACATCACAAACCAGTTTCTCAGAAAGCTTCTTTCTAGTTTTTATCTGAGAACATTTCCTTTTTCACTATAGGCCTCAAAGCACTCCCAGAAATATCTTTGCAGATTGCACGAAAACAGTGTTGGCAAACTGCTCCATGGAAAGAAAGGTGTAACTCTGTGAGATGAATTGACTCATCACGAAGAACTTTCTCAGAAAGCCTCTTTCTAGTTTTTATCTGAGGATATTTCGTTTGTCACCATAGACTTCAATGCAATCCAAAATATCCCTTCTCAGATTTACCTAAAAGAGTGCTACCAAATTGCTAATGGTGTAACTTTGTGAGATGAATTAGCACATAACAAAGAGGTTTCTCAGAAAGCTTCTTTCTAGCTTTTATATCAGTATATTTCCTTTTCCACAATAGGCTTCAATGCATTCCCAAATATCCCTTATCTGATAACAAAAACAGTGATAACAAAGTGCTCCCTCTAACAGAAACGTTTACCTCTATGAGTTGAATGCAAATCTCACAAAGGAGATTCTCAAAAACTTATCTGCAGTTTTTACCTGAAGAATTTTCATTTTTCACCTTAGGCCTCTAAGCGCTCCAAGCACTCCCAAATATCCTTCTGCCTATACCACAAAAACAGTCCTATCAAACTGTGCATTGAAAAGAAATGTTTAACCTTGTGAGGTAAATTCACCCACCACAAAGTTTTTTCTCAGGAAGCATCTTTCAAATTTTTATCTGAGGATATTTCCTACGTCAGCATCAGCTTGAATGCGATCCAAAATATCCTTTCTCAGATTCCACAAAAACAGTGTTAGCAAACTGCTCCATGAAAGGAAATTGCAACTCTGTGAGATAAATTCACAAATTAGAAGCAGATTCTTAGAAAGTTTCTTTCAAGTTTTATATGAGGATATTTCCTTTTCCACCATAGGCTTCAATGTGCTTCCAAATATCCTTTCTCAGACACCACAAAAACAGTGAAGCCAAAGTGCTCCCTCAAGAGAAACCTTTAGCTCTATGAGATTAGTGCACATTTCATAAACTAGTTTCTCAGAAAGCTTCTCTCCAGTTTTTACCTGACGAATTTTCTTTTTCACCTTAGGCCTCAATGGGCTCCCGAATATCCCTCTGCAGATTCCACAAAAACAGTGCTACCAAACTGCTCAATGAAAAGAAAGGTGTAACTCTGTGAGATGAATTCACCCATCACGAAAGAGTTTCTCAGAAAAATTTTATGTACTTTAAATCTGAGAATATTTTCTTTTTCACTGTAGACTTCAATGTTTTCCCAAATCTATCCTCTCAGATACCACAAAAACAGTGATGCGTAACTGCTCAATCAAAAAAAAAGGTTAAATTCTATGAGATGAATAAACACATCAAAAACAATTTCTCAAAAAGCTTCTCTCCAGTTTTATCTGAAGTTATTTTCTTTTTCACCATAGGCCTCTAGGATTTCCCAAATATCCCTTTGCAAATTCCATAAAAACAGTGCTACAGGCTGGGCACGGTGGCTCAAGCCTGTAATCCCAGCACTTTGGGAGGCCGAGACGGGTGGATCACGAGGTCAGGAGATCGAGACCATACTGGCTAA
>NW_012118055.1:1044718-1046702 GCF_000951035.1 Colobus angolensis palliatus
AAAAAAAAAAAAAAAACAGTGCTACAAAACTGCTTCATATATAGAATCTTGTAACTCTGTGAGATGAATTCACAAATCACAAAGCAGTTTTTCAGAACTCTTTCTCTAGTTTTTATGTGAGGATATTTCCTTCATCACCCTAAGCTTCAATGCGCTCTGAAATATCCCATTGCAGATTCCAAGAAAACGGTGTTATCAAATTGCTCAATGAAAAGAACACTGTAACTCTGTGAGATGAATTCACACATCACAAAGCAGTTTCTCAGAAAGCTTCTTTCTAGTGTTTATCTGAAGATATTTCCCTTTTAACTATATACATAATTCCACTCTCAAACATCTTTTTGCAGTTTTCATGAAAACAGTGTTAGCAAGCTGCTTCATGAAGAGAAAGGTGTAACTCGGAGAGATGAATTCACCCATCACAAAGAACTTTCTCATAAATGTTTTTTCTAGTTTTCATCTGAGCATATTTCCTTTGTCAAGATAGGCTTCAATGCGATCCAAAATATCCCTTCTCAGATTTCCGAAAAACAGTGCTACAAAACTGATCCATGAAAGGAATCTTGTAACTCTGTGAGGTTAATTAACACAACATAAACCAGCTTCTCAGAAAACTTCTTTTTCATTTTTATCTGTGGATATATCCTTTCTCATAGTCGGCCTCAATATGCTCCCAAATATCCCTTTGCAAATTCCAGGAAAACAGTGTTAGCACACTGTGCCATAAACAGAAAGGTGTAACCACGTGAAGTGAATTCGCATATTGCAAAGAAGTTTCTCATAAAGTTTCTTTCTTGTTTTTATCTGTAGATAATTCCTTTGTCACCATAAGCTTCAACGTGATCCAAAATATCCCTTCTCAGATTCCCCAAAAAGAGTGATACCAAACTCCTCAATGAAAAGAATAGCGTAAGTCTGTCAGATGAATTCACAGTTCACAAAAAAAAATTTTAGAAAGCTTCTTTCTAGTTTTGTTCTGATGATATTTTCTTTGTAATTATAAGCTTCAAAGCACTCTGAAATATCCCACTGCAGATTGCTCGAAAACAGTGTTAGCAAACTGCTCAATGAAAAGAATAGTGTAATCTGTGAGACAAAAACACATCACAAATTACTTTCTCAAAAAGCTTCTCTATAGTTTTTATCTGAGGATACTTTCTTTTTCACTATGGGCATCAATGCCCTCCCATATATCCCTTTGCAGATTCCACTAAAACAAACAGTGTTATCAAACAGCTTAATGAAAAGAATGGTGTACTCTGTGAGATGAATTCACAAATCACAAGGCAGTTTCTCAGAAAGCTTCTTATTGCTTATGTCTGAAGATATTTCATTTGTCAACCTAAATTCCAATATGCTCTTACACAACTTATTGCAGGTACCACGAAAACAGTGTTAGCTAGCTTCTCAGTGAAAAGAGCAATGTAACACTGTGAGATGAATTCACACATCACAAAATAGTTTCTCAGAAAGCTTCTTTCTAGTTTTTTACGGAGTATATTTCCTTATTCAAAACAGGTCTGAATCTTCTTCCAAATATCCCTTTGCAGATTCCAAGAAAACAGTTTAAGCAACTGCTCCAAAGCAAGAAAGCTGTAACTCTGTGAGATGAATTCACACCTCACAAATAACTTTCCCAGAAAGGTCCTTTCTAGTTTTTATCTGAGGATATTTCCTTTGTCACCATATTCTTCAATGTGATCCGAAATATCCCTTATCAGATTTCCCAAAAACAGTGCTAACAAGCTGATCCATGAAAAGAATCATGCAACTCAGTGAGATGAATAAGGACATCACAACGTGGTTTATCAAAAGATTCTTCCTCCTTTTTATATGAGGATATTTATTTTGTTGCCATATTATTCAATGCAATCCAAAATAGACCATTGGAGATTCCAAGAAAACAGGGTTATCAAACTGCTCATTGAAAAGTACAGTGCAACTCTGTGAAAAGAATTCACACATGACAAAGAAGTTTCCCACA
>NW_012118055.1:1047012-1049359 GCF_000951035.1 Colobus angolensis palliatus
AATCTTCCTTCTAGTTTTTATCTGAGGATATTTCCTTTGTCACAATTGACTTCAATGCAATCCAAAACATCTTTCCTCAGATTCTCCAAAAACAGTGCCACCAAAATGATGCATGAAAAGAATCTTGTAATTCTGTGATCACAAAGTGGTTTCTCAGAAAACTTTTTCCTAGTTTTTATCCAGGGGAAATTTCCTTTGTCACCATAGGCTTCAATGCAATCCAAAATGTACCTATGCAGATATCATGAAAACTGTCAGCAAACTGCTACATGAAAAGAAAGGTGTAACCATGTGAGATCAAAATGACGTCACAAAGAACTTTCTCAGGAAGCTTCTGTCTAGTTTTTATTTGAGGATGTTACCTTTGTCACCATAGGCTACAATGTGATCTAAAATATTCCTTCTCAAATTCACCAAAAACAGTGCTACCAAACTGATCCATGAAAAGAATTGTGTAATTCTGTGAGGTGAATTTACAAATAACAAAGCAGTTTCTCAGAAATCTTCTTTCTAGTTTTTATATGAGGATGATTCTATTGTCACCATAAGCTTCAATGTACTCTGAAATATCCCATTGATGATTCCAAGAATACCGTGTTAGGAAACTGATCAATGTAAAGAACAGTGCATATCTGTGAGATGAATTCACATATCACATAGCAGTTTCTCAGAAAGCTTCTTTCTAGTTTTTATCTGAGGATACTTCCTTTTTCACCATATTACTCAAAGTGCTCCCAAATATCCCTTTGCAGATCCAACGAAAACAGTGTTAGCAAACTGCTCTATGAAGAGAAAGGTGTAACTCTGTGAGATGAATTCACACATCACAAAGAAGTTTCTCAAAAAGCTTCCTTTTAGTTTTTATCTGAGCATATTTCCCTTTTCCCATAGGAATCATTTTGCTCCAAAATGTTCCACTCCAGTCTCTGTGAGATAAATTCGCACATCTCAAATAACTTTCTCAGAAAACTTCTTGCTAGTTTTTATCTAAGGATGCCTCCTTTGTCACCAATGATTTCAATGCAATCCAAAATATCCTTCCTCAGATTCCCCAAGAACAGTGCTACCAAACTGATACACACACAAAATGTCGTGTAACTCTGTGAGATGAATTAATGCATCGCAAGCAGATTCTCAGAAAGCTTGTTTTTACTTTTTATCAGAGGATATTTCACTTGTCTCCATCAGCTTCAACATGATCCAAAATATCCCTTATCAGAGTCCCCAAAAACAGTGCAACCAAATGGCTCCATGAAAAGCATCGTGTAGCTCTGTGAGTCAAAGTCACAAATCACAAAGTAGGTTCTCAGAAAGCTTCTTTCTGCTTTTTGTCTGAGGATATTTCCTTTGTCACCACAAGCTTCCATGAGCTCCAAAATATCACATCGCAGATTCCAAGAAAACTGTGTTAGCCAACTACTCAATGAAATGAATGATGTAACTCTGTGAGATGAATTCACACATCACACAGCAGTTTCTCAGAAAGCTTCTTTGCAGTTTTTTTCCAGGAATATTTAGTTTTACACCGTGGGCCTAAATTCGGTCCCAAATATCCCTTTGCAGATTCCCCGAACACAGTGTTAGCAAATGGATCCATGAAAAGAAAGATGGAACTCTTTGAGATGAATTCACACTTCATGAAGAACTTTCTCAGAAAGCTTCTGTCTGGTTTTTATCTGAGGATATTCCCCTTGTCACCATAGGCTTCTATGGGACCCAAAATATTCCTTCTCAGATTCCCCAAAAACAGTACTAACAAACTGCCACACACAAAAATCGTGTAACTCCATGGGATGAATTCAAAAATCACAAAGCAGTTTCTCAGAAAGTCTCTTTCTACTTTTTGTCTGACGATATTTCCTTTGTCACCATACACTTCAATGTGCTCCAAAGTATTCCATTGCAAATTCCAAGAAAACTGTGTTAGTAAACTACTCAATGGAATGAACTGTGAAACTCTGTGAGATGAATTGACACATCACAAAGCAGTTTCTCAGAAAGTTTCTTTCTGCTTTTTGTCAGACAATATTTCCTTTGTCACCATAAGCTTCAATGTGCTCCAAAGTATTCCATTGCAGATTCCAAGAAAACAATGTTAGCAAACTACTCAATGAAAAGAACAGTATAACTCTGAGAGATTAATTGACATATCACAAAGCAGTTTCTCAGAAAACTTCCTTCTAGTTTTTATCTGAGGACAGTTCTCTTTTCACTATAGGTCTCAATGCTCTCCCAAATATATCTATGCAGATTCCACGAAAACAGTGTTAGCAAACTGCTCCATGAAAAGAAAGGTGTAGGGCCAGGTGCGGTGGATCAAGCCTGTAATCCCAGCACTTTGGGAGGC
>NW_012118055.1:1049789-1054379 GCF_000951035.1 Colobus angolensis palliatus
AAAGCTTATTTCTAGTTTTTATATGAGGGTATTTCCTTTTTCACCATAGGCTTCTCTGTGCTCCAAATATCACTTTGTAGATTCCACAAAAACTGGGTAATCAAATTGCTCAATGAAAAGAATGGTTTACCTCTTGGAGATGAATTCATCCATCACAAGGAAATTTCTCAGAAACATCCTTTCCAGTTTTTATCTGTGCATATTTACTTTTCCACCCTCAGCCTCAATGCGCTCCCAAATATCCCTTCTCAGACATTAAAAAAACCCAGTGAGGCCATACTGCTCTATCAAAAAAATAGCTTATCTCTATGAGATGAATACACACATCACAAAAGTGTTTCTCAGAAACCTTCTCTACAATTTTTATCTGAAGATATTTCCTTTTTCACCATAGGTCTCTATGAGCTCCCAAAAATCCCTTTGCAAATTCCCCAAAAAGAGTGCTACCAAACTGCTCAATGAAAAGTGTAACTCTTTGAGACAAATTCGCTGATCACAAAGCAGTTTCTCAGAAAGATTCTTTCTAGTTTTTATCTGAGGATATTTCCTTTTTCACTCTAGATCTTAAGGTGTTCTGGAATATCCTGTTACAGATTACATGACAACAGTGTTAGCAAACTGCTCCATGAAAAGAAAGGTGTAACTCTGTGAGATGAATTCACACATCATAAAGAACTTCTTCTGAATGCTTCTTTCTAGTTTTTATCTGAAGGTATTTCTTTGTCACCATAGGTTTCAATGTGATCCAAAATATACCTTCTCAGATTCCCCAAAAACACTGCTACGAACCTGATCCATGAAAATTATCATGTAACTATTTGAGATGAAATAACACATACAAAGCAGTTTCTCAGAAAGCTTCTTTTTAGTGTTTATATTATGATATTTCCTTTGTCTCCCTAAGCTTCTATGTGCTCCAAAATATCCCATTGCAGATTCCAAGGAAACAGTGTTAACAAACTGCTCAATGAATAGTGTAACTCTGTGAGATAAATTCACATATCACAAAGCACTTTCTCACAAAGCTTCTTTGGTTTTTATCTGGAGGTATTTCCTTTGTCACCATAGGCATCAATGTGCTTCGAAATATCCTATTGCAGATCCCATGAAAACAGTGTTATCTAACTGCTCACTGAAAACACTAGTGTATCTCTATGAGATGAATTCATACATCCAAAAGAAGTTTCTCTGAAAGCTTCTTTTTAAAGAATGGTTTAAATATGAGAATATTTCCTTTTTCACCATAGACTTCAATGTGCTCCTAAATAATTTGTCTCAGATACCACAAAAACTGTGATGCTGAACTTCTCAATCAACAAAAATGTTAAACTCTGAGATGAATATACACATCACATAATCATATCTCGTAAAGCTTCTCCAAGGTCTTCATCTGAACTTATTTCTGTTTTCACCATAGGCCTCTAGTAGCTCCCGAATATCACTTTGCAAATTCCTAGAAACAATGCTACCAAACTACTCAAAGAAAAAAAAGGTGTAATTGTGTCTGATGAATTCACCCATCACAAAGCAATTTCTCTGAAATCTTCTTTCTACTTCCTATCTGGGCATATTTACTTTTCCACCATCATCCTCAATGTGCTCCCACATATCAGATTGCAGATTCCAAGAAAACAGTGTAAGCAAATTGCTCAACGAAAAGAACAGTGTAACTCTGTGAGTTGAATACAGACATCACAAAGCAGTTTCTCAGAAAATTTCTTTCTGATTTTAATCTGAGGATACTTCCTTTTTTACCATAGGTCTCAAAGTGCTCGCAAATATCGCTTTGCAGATTACATGAAAACAGTGTTATCAAACTGCTCAATGGTAAGACAGTGTATCTCACTGAGATAAATTCACACATCCAAAAGTTGTTTCTCAGAAAGCTTCTTTCTAGTTTTTATCTGAGCATACATTGTTTTTCACAATAGGCCTCAATGCTCTCCCATATATCACTTTTCACATTCCCCAAAAACAGTGTTAAAAAACTACTCCATGAAAAGAATTGTATAACTTTTGAGATGAATTCACACATCACATCACTGTTTCTCAGAAAGCGTCTTGCTAGTTTTTATCTGAGGATATTTCCTTTTTCACCATATTTCTCAAAGTGCTCTGGAATATCCTATCAAAGATTCCACAAAAAATGTGTTAGCAATTTCTCAATGAAAAGAACAGTGTAACACTGTGAGATAAACTCACACATCACAAAGAAGGTTTTCAGGAAGTTTCTTTCAAGAATTTATATGAGGATATTTCCTTTTTCACCATAGGCTTCAATGTGTTCCAAAATATCCCTTATCAGATTCCCCTGAAACAGTGTTACCCAACTGCTCCATGAAGAGAATGTTGTAACTCTGAGATGAATTCATAAATCACAAAATAGTTTCTCAGAAAGTGTCTTTCTAGTTTTTGTCTGAGGATATTTCCTTATTCACCATAAATCTCAATGCCCACGTGAATATCGCTTTGCAGAACCCATGAAAACAGTTTTAGCAAACTGCTCCATGAAAAGAAAGGTGTAAATCTGTGAGATGAATTCACGAATCACAAAGTAGTTTATCAGAAAACTTCCTTTGGTTTTGCTCTGACAATATTTCCTTTGTCAACATAGGCTTCAATATACTCCCAAATATCCTATTTCAGTTTCCACAAAATCAGTGTTATCAAACTGCTCAATGAAAACAACAGTGTATCTCTGTGAGATGAATTCACGTATCCAAAAGTAGTTTCTCAGGAAAAGTCTTTCTACTTTTTACCTGAGGATATTTACTTTTTCACCATGGGCCTCAGTGTGCTCAGGAATATCCCATCACAGAATGCATGAATTCACACATCATACAGAAGTTTCTCAGAAAGTTTCTTTCTAGATTTTATCTGAGGATACTTCCTTTGTCACCCTAGGCTTCAACGTGATCCAAAATATTCGTTCTCAGATTCCCCAAAAACAGTGCTACCAAACTTCCATGAAAAGAATCATGTAACTCTGTGAGATGAATTCACAAATCACAAAGCCGTTTCATGGTATGTTCTTCCATTTGTTTGTGTCCTCTTTTACTTCCCTGAGCAGTGGTTTGTAGTTCTCCTTGAAGAGGTCCTTTTCATCCCTTGTATGTTGGATTCCTAGGTATTTTATTCTCTTTGAAGCAATTGTGAATAGAAGTTCATTCATGATTTGGCTCTCTGTTTGTCTGTTACTGGTGTGTGAGAATGCTTGTGATTTTTGCACATTAATTTTGTATCCTGAGACTTTCCTGAAGTTGCTTATCAGCTTAAGGAGATTTTGGGCTGAGACAAGGGGGTTTTCTAAATATACAATCATGTCATCTGCAAACAAGGACAATCTGACTTCTTCTTTTCCTAACTGAATACCCTTGATTTCTTTCTCTTGCCTGATTGCCCTAGCAAGAACGTGCAACACTATGTAGAATAGAAGTGGTGAGAGAGGGCATCCATGTCTTGTGCCACTTTTCAAAGGGAATTTTTCCAGTTTTTCCCCATTCATTATGATATTGGCTGTGGGTTTGTCACAAATAGCTCTTATTATTTTGAGATACGTTCCATCAATACCGAATTTATTGAGCGTTTTTAGCATGAAGGGCTGTTGAATTTTTTCAAAGGCCTTTTCTGCATCTATTGAGATAATCATGTGGTTTTTGTCTTTGGTTCTGTTTTTATGCTGGATTACATTTATTGATTTGTGTATGTTGAATCAGCCTTGCATCCCAGGGATGAAACCCACTTGATCATGGTGGATAAGCTTTTTGATGTGCTGCTGGATCCAGTTTGGCAGTATTTTATGGAGGATTTTGTGTCGATTTTCATCAGGGATATCGGTCTAAAATTCTCTTTTTTTGTTGTGCCTCTGCCAGGCTTTGGTATCAGGATGATGTTGGCCTCATAAAATGAGTTAGGGAGGATTCCCTCTTTTCCTATTGATTGGAATAGTTTCAGAAGGAATGGTACCAGCTCCTCCTTGTACCGCTGGAAGAATTTAGGTGTAAATCCATCTGGTCCTGAACTTTTTTTGGTTGATAGGCTATTAATTATTGCCTCAATTTCAGAGACTGCTATTGGTCTATTCAGGAATTCATCTTCTTCCTGGTTTAGTCTTGGGAGAGTGTAAGTGTCCAGGAAATTATCTATTTCTTCTAGATTTTCTAATTTATTTGGATACAGGTGTTTATAGTATTCTCCGATGGTAGTTTGTATTTCTGTGGGGTCAGTGGTGATACCCCTTTATCATTTTTTATTGCGTCTATTTGATTCTTCTCTATTTTCTTCTTTATTAGTCTTGCTAGCGGTCTGTCAATTTTGTTGATCTTTTCAGAAAACCAACTCCTGGATTCATTGATTTTTTGGAAGGATTTTTGTGTCTCTATCTCCTTCAGTTCTGCTCTGATCTTAGTTATTTATTGCCTTCTGCTAGCTTTTGAATGTGTTTCCACTTGATTCTCTAGTTCTTTTAATTGTGATGTTAGAGTATCAATTTTAAATCTTTCCAGCTTTCTCTTGTGGGCATTTAGTGTTATAAATTTCCCTCTACACACTGCTTTAAATGTGTCCCAGAGATTCTGGTATGTTGTATCT
>NW_012118055.1:1058554-1065625 GCF_000951035.1 Colobus angolensis palliatus
GGCAAGTTCTCTTGGATGATATCCTAAAGAGTGTTTTCCAACTTGATTACATATTCCCCCTCACTTTCAGGCACCACAGTCAGACGTAGATTTGGTGTTTTCACATAACCTCATACTGCTTGAAGTCTTTGTTCACTTCTTTTTCCTCTTTTTTCTTTAGACATCTCTTCTGGCTACATATAATTCATTTCATCCTCAATCACTGATACTCTTGCTTCCAGTTGGTCGAGTTGGTTACTGTAGGTTGTGCATTTGTCACCTATTTCTCATGTTGTGGTTTTTATCTCTGTCAGTTCGTTTATGGCCTTCTCTGCATTGATTATTCTAGTTATCCATTCATCCATTCTTTTTTCAAGACTTTTACTTTCTTTGTGCTGGGTATGTAATTCCTTCTTTAGCTCTGAAAAGTCTGATGGACTTAAACCTTCTTCTCTCAGCTTGTCAAAGTCATTCTCCACCCAGCATTGATCCATTGCTGGTGATGAGTTTTGTTCCTTTGGAGGGGGAGACGCTCTCTTATTTTCTGATTTTCCAGCTTTTCTCTCCTGCTGTTTCCCCATCTTTGTGGTTTTTTCTCCCTTTGTTCTTTGATGATGGTGACGTACTGATGGGATTTTGGTGTAAGTGTCCTTCCTGTTTGTTAGTTTTCCTTCTAACAGTCAGGACCCTCAGCTGTAGGTCTGTTGGAGATTGCTTGAGGTCCACTCCAGAAGCTGTTTGCCTGGGTATCAGCAGCAGATGCTGCAGAAGATAGAATATTGCTGAACAGAGAGTGTATCTGTCTGATTCCTGCTTTGGAAGATTCATCTCAGGAGTGTACCCCACTGTGTGAGGTGTGGGTTGTTGGTCTGCCTCTAGTGGGGGATGTCTCCCAGTTAGGCTCCTCCGCGATCAGGGACCTACTTGAGCAGGCAGTCTGTCTGTTCTCATATCTCAATCTCTCTGTTGGGAGATCCACTGCTCTCTTCAAAGCTGTCAGACAGGGATGTTTGCATCTGCAGAGGTTTCTGCTGCTTTTTTTGTTTGTTTAGCTGTGCCTTGTCCCCAGAGGTGGAGTCTACAGAGACAGGCAGGACTCCTTGAGCTGTTGCAGACTCCACTCAGTTCGAGCTTCCCAGCAGCTTTGTTTACCTACTTAAGCCTCAGCAATGGTGGGCACCCCTCCCCCGCCTTGCTGCTGCCTTGCCATTAGATTGCAGACTGCTCTGCTAGCAATGAGGGAGGCTCTGTTGGTGCAGGACCCTCCCAGCCAGGTGTGAGATATAATCTCCTGGTGTGCCGTTTGCTAAGACCCTTGGTAAAGTGCAGTATTTGGATTGGAGTTATCTGATTTTCCAGGTGTTGTGTATCTCAGTTCCCCTGGCTAGGAAAAGGAATTCTCTTCCCCTTGTGCTTTCAAAGTGAGGTGATGTCTCACCCTGCATCCAGTCTCACTGGTTGGGCTGCAGCAGCACTGATTGTCCGGCATTCCCTTGTGAGATGAACATGGTACCTCAGCTGAAAATTCAGAAATCACCTGTCTTCTGTGTCACTCGCACTAGGAGCTGGAGACTGGATCTATTTCTATTCGGCCATCTTGTTCCACTCCCCATTATTTCTATTTTTATCTGAGAATATTTTCTTTTTTAATCATAGGCCTCAATGCACTTCAATATGTATGTTTGTAGAAACCACGAAAACAGTGTTAGCAAACTGATCAATTAAAAGAACAGTGTAACTCTGAAAGATAAATTCACACATCACAAAGAAGTTTCTCAGAAAGCTCCTTTCTAGTTTAAATCTAAGGATATTTCCATTGTCACCACAGGCTTCAAAGGGTTATAAAACATCCCATCTCAAATTCCCCAAAAACGGTGCTACCAAACTGATCCATGAAAAGAATCATGTTACTCTATAAGATGAATTAATACAAGCCAAAGCAGAATTTCAGAAATCTTCTTTCTAGTTATTATATGAGGATATTTCCTTTTCCACCACAGGGTTCAATGTGCTCCCAAATATCCATTCCCAGACACCACAAAAACAGAGATGCCAAAGTTTCCCCTCATCAAAAACGTTTAGCTCTATGAGATGAATGCACACATCACAAAGGAGTTTCTCTCAAATCTTCTCTTATGTTTTTACTTGAAGAATTTTCTATTTTCAACTTTAGATTCTATGTGCTCCCAAATATCACTCTGTAGTTTCCACAAAAACAGTGCTACCAAATTGTGCAATGAAAAGAAAGTTTTAACACTGTGAGATAAATTCACCCATCACAAAGCAGTTTCTCAGGAAACTTCCTTCTAATTTTTATCTGAAGATATTTCCTTTTCCACCATAAGCTTCAATGTGCTCCCTAATATCCCTCCTCAGATACCACAAAACAGTGATGATGAACTGCTCAATTAACAAAAAGTTTAACTGCTATTAGCTAAATGCAAACAACACAAAACCTTTTCTTGAAGAGTTTCTCTCCAGTTTTTATCTGAAGTTATTTTCCTTTTCATCGTAGACCTCTAGGAGCTCCTAAATATCCCATTGCAGATTCCATAAAAACAGTGCTACCATACTGCTCAAAGAAAGGAAATGTGTAATACTGTGTAATGAATTCACCCATCTGAAGGAAACTTCTCAGAAAGCTTCTTTCTAGTTCTTATCTGAGGATATTTGCTTTTTCACAGTAGGCTTCAAAGTGCTCCCAAATATTCCTTTGCAGATTCCATGAAAACAGTGTTAGTAAACTGCCCCATAAAAAGAAATGTGTAAATCTGTGAGACGAATTCACACATCACAAAGCAGAATCTCAGAAAACCTCTTTTTGGTTTTTTTCTGAGGATATTGCTTTTCTCACCATAGGCTTCAATGCATGCCCAAATATTCCAATGCAGATTTCACAAAAACAGTGTTAGCAAACTACTCCAAAAATAATCGTGTAATGCTGTGTGATGAATTAACACAACATGAAGCAGTTTCTCAGAAAGTTTCAATCTAGTTTTTATATGACGATATTGCGTTTGTCACTATAAGCTTCAAAGTGCTAAAACGTATACCATTGTAGATCCCAATAAAACAGTTAGCAAACTGCTCAATGTAAACAACAGTGTAACTCTGTGAGATGAATTCACATATCACAAAGCAGTTTCTCAAAAAGCTTCTTTCTAGTTTTTATCTGAGGATATTTCCTTTTTCACCATAGGCCTCAAGGCACTCCTAAATATCCCTTTGTAGATTCCAGGAAAAAAGTGTTAGCAAACTCTTCCATGAAAAGAAAGGTGTAACACTCTGAGGTGAATTCACAGATTATATAGAACTTTCTCAGAAAACTTCTTTCTAGTTTTCACCTGAGGATATTTCCTTTGTCACCATAGGCTTCAATGTGATCAAAATATCCCTTTTCAGATTCCCCAATCACAATGCTACCAAACTGATCCATGAAAAGAATCATGTTACTCTGTGAGATGAATTAACACATCACAAAGCGATATTTCAGAAGGCTTCTTTCCTTTTTATTTTTTAATTTTTTTTTTTGAGACAGAGTCTCGCTCTGCCTCCAGGCTGGAGTGCAGTGGCCGGATCTCAGCTCACTGCAAGCTCCTCCTCCCGGGTTCACGCCATTCTCCTGCCTCAGCCTCCCGAGTAGCTGGGACTACAGATGCCTGCCACCTCACCTGGCTAATGTTTTTGTATTTTTAGTAGAGACGGGGTTTCACCATGTTAGCCAGGATGGTTTCGATCTCCTGACCTCGTGATCTGCCCGTCTCGGCCTCCCAAAGTGCAGGGATTACAGGCTTGAGCCACCGCTCCTGGCCCAGAAGGCTTCTTTCTAGCTTTTACATGAGGATAATTTCTTTTCCACCACCAGTGTTCAATGCGCTCCCAAGTATCTCTTCCTAGACACCACAAAAACAGAGATGCCAAAGTGATACCTCAATAAAAAGTTTAACTCTATGAGATGGTTGCACACATCACAAAGGAGTTTTTCTGAAGTCTTCTCTCCAGTTTTTACTTGAAGAAATTTCTCTTTTCACCTGTGGATTTTATGTGCACCAAAATATCCCTCTGTAGATTCCACAAAAACAGTGCTACCAAACTGTACATTGAAAAGAAAGTTTTAACACTGTGAGATAAATTCAGCATCACAAAGTAGTTTCTCAAGAAGCTTCTTTCCAGTTTTAATCTAAGGATGTTTCATTTTCCGCAATAGGCTTCAATGTGCTCCCAAATATCCCTCCTCAGATACCACAAACACACTGATGATGAACTGCTCAAACAACAAAAAGGTTAAACTCTATGAACTGAATACACACAACACAAAACCTTTTCATGAAGAGCTTCTCTCCAGTTTATATCTGAAGTTATTTCCTTTTTCACCATAGGTCTCTAGGATCTTCTGAATATCCCTTTGCAGATTTCATAAAAACAGTGCTACAAGACTGCTCCAAGAAAAGAAACGTGTAACTTTGTGTGATGAATTCACCAACCCCAAAGAAATATCTCGACACCTTTTTTCTAGTTTTTATCTCAGAATATTTGCTTTTTCACCATTCACTTCCATGTGCTCCCAAATATCCCTTATCAGACACCACATAAACAGTGATGACACAGTGCTCTCTCAACAGAAAACTTTAACTCTATGAGGTGAATGCACATATCACAATAGAGTTATCAGAAACTTTCTCTCCAGGTTTTACCTGACGATATTACCTTTTTCAACCTTGGTCTCTTTCCACTCCCAAAAATCCCTTTGCATATTCCACAAAAAGAGTGTTACCAAAGAGTTTAATGAAAAGGATGATGTATCTTTGTGAGATGAATTCGTACACCACAGAGCAGTTTCTCAGAAAACTTTACAGTTTTAATCTGATGATATTTCTTTTTTCACCACAGGCCTGAAAGTGCTCCCAAATATCCCTTTGTAGATTCCATGAGAACATTGTTAATAAACTTCTCCATGAAAAGAAAGCTGTAAATATGTGAGATGAATTCACAAATCACAAAACAGTTTCTCAGAAAACTTCTTTTTAGTTTTTTATTCTGAGGATATTTCCTTTGTCACCCTAGGCTTCAATTGGACTGAAAATATCCCTTCTCAGATTACGCAAAACAGGGCTAGCAAACTGCTGAATGAAAAGAATGGTGTAACTCACTGAGATGAATACACACATCACAAAGCTATTTCTCAGAAAGTTCTTTCTAGTTTTTACCTGATAATATTTCCTTTTTCACCATATTCTTCAATGCACTCTGAAATATCCCATCACACATTCCATGAAAAAAGTGACAGCAAACTTCTCAATGAAAAGAATGATGTAACTCTGTGAGATGAATTCACACATCACAAAGAAGTTTCTTGGAAAGTTTGTTTCTAGATTTTATCTCAGGATATTTCCTTTGTCACTATAGGCTTCAATTCATTCCAAAATATCCCTTCTGAGATTCCCCAGAAACAGTGTTACCAAACTGCTGCATGAAAAGAATCATGTAAGTCTGTGAGACGAATTCACAAATTAGAAAGTAGTTTGTCAGAAACCTACAATGGGATATTTTCGAGTGCATTGAAACTTATGGTGACAAAGAAAATATCCTCCTATAAAAAATAGAGAGAAGCTTTCCAAGAAACCACTTTCTGATGTGTTAGTTTATCTCACCAAGTTACATGATTATTTTCATGGATCAGTTTTATAGCACTGTTTTTGTGGAATCTGAGAAAGGATAATTTTGATCTCTTTGATGCCTGTGATGACAAAGGAAATATCCTCTGATAAAATCTAGAAAGAAGCTTTCTGAGAAACTGCTTTGTGGTTTGTGAATTCATCTCACAGAGTTACACCTTTCTTTTCATGGAGCAGTTTTTTAGCACTGTTTTTGGGGAATCTGAGAAGAGATATTTGGATCACCTTGAAGCCTATGGTGATAAAGGAAATATCCTCAGTTAAAAACTAGAAAGAAGTTTTCTGAGAAACTGCCTTCTAATGTTTGAAATCATCTCAGAAAGGTACAATGTTGTTTTCACTGAGTGGTTTTCAAGCACTGTTTTCTTGGAATCTACAATTGGATAGGATATTTTGGAGTGCATGAAAGCTTATGGTGACAAAGGTAATATCCTCATAAAAAAACTAGAAAGAATCTTTCTGAGAAACCACTTTGTAATGTGTTAATTTATCTCACAGAGTTACATGATTCTTTTCATGGATCAGTTTTATAGCACTGTTTTTGGGTAATTGCAATAAGATATTTGGGAGCATATTGAAGCATATGGTGACAAAGGAATTATCCTCAGACAAAAAACAAAAAGAAACTTTCTGAGAAACTACTTTGTGATGTGTGAATTCATCTCAGAGATTTACACCTTTCTTTTCATGGAGCAGTTTGCTAACACTATTTTCGTGGAAGCTGCAAAGGGATATTTGCAAGACCATTGAGACATATTTTAAAAAGGGAAATATTCACATAGGAAAACTACAAAGAAACTTTCTGAGAAACTGTTTTGTGATTTGTGAATTCATCTAACAGTGTTTCACAATTCTGTTCATGGAGCAGTTTGGTAGTACTGTTTCCTTGGAATTCACAGTGGAATATTTCGGAATGCATTGAAACTTATGGTAACAAAAGGAAACATCCTCAGATGAAAAGTAGAAAAAAGGTTTCTGAAAATCTGCTTTTTGATTTGTGTATTCATCTCACAGAGTTATATGACTCTTTTCGTGGAGCAGTGTGGTAGCAATGTTTTTGGGGAATCTGAGAAGCAATATTTCAGATCACAATGAAAACTATGGTGATATAGGAAATATCCTCTAATAAAAACTAGAAATAAGCTTTCCAAGAAAACTCTCTGTGATGAGGGAATTCATCTCACATAGTTACACCTTTCTTTTCATGAAGCAGTTTGCTAACACTGTTTTCATGGAATTTGAATAGGGATATTTAGTAGCCCATTGTAGCCTAAAGGGAAAAAGGAAATATTCTCAAAGAAAAACTAACAGGAACATTTCACAGAAACGGCTTTGTGATGTGAGAATTAATCTCACAAAGTTACACTGTTCTTTTCATAGAGCAACTTGTTAACTCTCTCTTTGTGAAATCTGCAAT
>NW_012118055.1:1065940-1092162 GCF_000951035.1 Colobus angolensis palliatus
TCATTTTCTTTTTGATTAAGGCCTTGCAACTGATCAGATGAGGGTCAGCCACATTATGGAGCTTAATGTGTTTTACTCAAAGCCTGCTGATTTAAGAAATTAAAGTTAAAAAAAAAACTAAAAACAAAGTTATAAACTATCCATAAAACCAGTATTACCTATCTGACATTACTGGTTAAAGTATCATTTAAAATTCCTTAAGCAGTTAACATTTTACTTTTGTTTACCTCCCTGCTGAGTAATCACCAAAAAAGGTGATTTTAACTAAACATAAGTAATCATAGTTTGACTTAGTGATTGGGGTGGTTAATGTTATACGTAAACATGCATAGGCCATGGTACTAGATATTTGGAAACACCAGTCTAGATGTTGCTATAGAGCAACTTGTTAACTCTCTCTTTGTGAAATCTGCAATAGGATGTTTGGGAGTGCATTGAAGCCTATAGTGACAAAGGAAATATCATCAAAATAAAATTGAAAGGAAGCTTTCTGAGAAACTGCTTTGATGTGTCAATTTATCTCACAGAGTTACACTATTATTTTAATTGAGCAGTTTGCTAACACTGTTCTCTCGGAATCTGTGATGGGCTATTTCGAATTGCATTGAAGCATACAGTTACAAAGGAAATATCCTCTGACAAAAACTAGGAAGAAGTTTTCTGAGAGATGGCTTTCTAATTTCTGAATTCATCTCACAAAGTTACACGATTCTTTTCCTGGAGAAGTTTGTTAGCACTGTTCTTGGGGAATCTGAAAAGGGACATTTTGGATCTGGTTGAAGCCCATGCTGACAAACGAAATATCCTCAGATAAAAACTAGAAAGAAGCTTTCTGAGAAAGTTCTTTGTGATGTATGAATTCATCTCACAGACTTATAACTTTCTTTCCATGGAGCAGTATGCTAACACTGTTTTTGTGGAATCTGCAAAGGGATATTTGGGAGCACATTGAGTCCTATATAGAAAAAGGAAATATCCTCAGCTAAATAATAGAAAGAAGCTTTCTGAGAAACTGCTTTGTGATGGGTGAATTCATCTCAACTAGTTAAACCGTTCTCATCATAGAGCAGTTTGCTAACACTGTTTTGTGGAATCTGCAATAGGATGATTGAGAGCACATTGAAGACTATGGTGACAAAGAATATATCCTCAGTTAAAAAAAAAATAAGCCTTCAGAGAAACCACTTTGTGATGTGTGAATTCACCTCACAGAGTTACAGTGTTCTTTTCATTGAGCAGTTTGTTAATGCTGTTTTCTTGTAATCCACAATGGGATATTTCAGAGCACATTGAACTTTATGGTGACAAAGGAAATAAACAAATATAAAAACTAGGAAGAAGCTTTCTGAGAAGCGGGTTTGTTATGTGTTAATCCTGCTCACAGAGTTACATGGTTATTTTCATGGATCAGTTTGGTAGCAGGGTTTTTGGGGTATCTGAGAAGGAATATTTTGGATCTCATTGAAGTCTATGGTGACAAGGAAAATATCCCAGATAGAAAGTAAAAAGAACTTTCTGAGAAACTGTTTTGTGATTTGTGAATTCATCTCAAAGGGTTACACTGTTCTTTTCATTAAGCAGTTTGTTAACACTGTTTTGTTGGAATCTGCATTGGGATATTATGGAACGCACTGATTCCTATGGTGAAAAAGGAAAAATCTTTTGTCAACATAAGCTTTAATGCATTCGGAAACATCCCATTGCAAATTCCAACAAAAAACACTGTTAGCAAGCTGCTCAACGAAAAGAACAGTGTAATTCTCTGAAATGAATTCACATTTCACAATTCACATTCACATTTTGACATTTCACATTCACAAAAAGCTTCTTATTGGCTTTTATCTGAGGATATTTACTTTGTCACCGTAGGCTTCAATGTGCCCCAAATATCCTATTGCAGATTCAACGAAAACAGTGTTATCAAACTACTCAATAAAAAGTACAGTGAAACTTGCTAAGATGAATTCATACATCACAAGGCAGTTTCTCAGAAAGCTTCTCTCTTGTTTTTATCTGAGGATATTTCATTTTTCACTGTAGGTCTAAATTCTCTCCCACATACCCCTTGGCAGATTCCAGGACAACAGTGTTAGCAAACAGTTCCAAGAAAAGAAAGGAATAAATCAACGAGGTGAATTCAAACATTACAAAGTATTTTCTCAAAAAGATTCTTTCTAATTTTTATCTGATAATACTTCCTTTGTCACCATATGCTTCAATGCGATCCAAAATATCCTTCTCAGATTCCCCAAAACCAGTGCTACCAAACTGACCCATGGAAATAATCATGTGTATCTGTGTGGTGAATTAACACATCACAAAGTGGTTTCTCAGAAAGATCTTTTCTAGCTTTTATATGAGGATATTTCCCTTGTCACCATAAGCTTCAATGCACTCCAAAATGTCAGATTGCAGATTCAAATAAAACAGCTTAGCACACTGCTCAATGAAAGTAACTCTGTGAGATGAATTCACAAATCATAGAGGAGTCTCTCAGAAAGTTTCTTTCTACTTTTTATCAGAGGATATTTCCTTTTTCACCATAGGCCTCAATGCCCTCTCAAATATCCCTTCTCATATTCCATGAAAGTGTGTTAGCAAACTGCTCCATGAAAAGAAACGTTCAATCCTGTTAGATGAATTCACACATCACAAGGAACTTTCTCCGAAAGCTTCCTCATAGTTTATATATCAGGATATTTCCTTTGCCACCCTAGGCTTCAATGCGATCCAAAATATGCCTTCTCAGATTCCCCATAAACAGTGCTACCAAACTGGTCCATTAAAGGAAAAGTGTATCTCTGTAAGTGGAATTAACACATCACAAAGAGGTTTCTCAGAAAGTTTCTTTCTATTTTTTTTCGAGGGGTATTTTCTTGTTCACCATAGGCCTCAAATCGCTCGTGAATATCCCTTTACAGATTCCATGAAAATAGTGTCAGCAAGCAGCTCCATCAAAACAAAGGTGTAAATTTCTGAGTTGAATTCAGAAATCACAAAGCAGTTTATCAGAAATCTTCTTTTCCGTTTTTCTATAAGGATATTTTCTTTGACAACATAGCCTTCAATGCATTCACAAATATCCAATTGCAGATCCAACAAAAACAGTGTTAGAAAACTGCTGAAAGTAAAGAATCATGTTATACTTTGAGGTGAATTCACACATCACAAACAAATTTCTCAGAAACCTTTCTAATATCTATCTGAGAATATTTCCCTTGTAACCATAGGCTTCAATGTAATTCAAAATATTCCATCACAAATTCCCCCAAAACAGGGATACCAAATGCTCCATGAAAAGGGTTGTGTGACTCTGTGAGATGAATTCACACTTCCCAAAGCAGTTTCTCAGAGAGCGTGTTTCCAGTTATTATGGGAAGATATTTCCTTTTTCACCATAGGTCTCAATGCGCTCCCAAATATCACTTTGTAGATTCCACAAATACACTGTTAGCAAACTGCTCCATGAAAAGAAAGTTGTTACTCTGTGAGATGAATACAAATATCACAAAGAAGTTTCTCAGAAAGATTCTTTTAAGTTTTTATCTCATGAATTTTCCTTTGCCACCATAGGATTCAGCGCGATCCAAAATATCCCTTCTTAGATTCGAAAACACAGTGTTACCAAACTGCTCCATGAAAAAGTCATGTAACTCTGTGAGACGAATTCACACATCACAAGGCTGCTTCTCAGAAAGCTTCTTTTTAGCTATTATTTGAGAATATTTCCTCTTTCACCACAGGCCTCAATGCGTTCCCAAATAAGCCTTTGCAGATTCCACGAAAACCGTGTTATCAAACCTCTCCATGAAAAGAAATGTCTAGCTCTGTGTGATGAATTCCAAAATCACAATTAACTTTCTCAGAAAGCTTTTTTCTAGGTTTTATCTGAGAATATTTCCTTTGTCGCCATAGATGCAATCCAATGTATCCCTTCTCAGATTCCCCAAAAACAGTGCTACCAAACTGATCCATGAAAAGAATCGTGTAATTCTGTGAGATGAATTAACACATCACAATATGGTTTCTCAGAAATGTTCTTTCTAGTTTTCATATGGGGGTATTTCCTTTGTCACCATAAGGTTAAAATGAGCTCTGAAATATCTCACTGCAGACTCCAAGAAAACAGTGTTAGCAAAATGATCAATGAAAATAACAGTGCAACTCTGTGAGATGAATTCACACATTACAAAGAGTTTTCTTAGAAGGCTTCTTTCTAGTTTTTGCTGAGGATATTTCCTTTGTCACCGGAAGCATCAATTCCCTCTGAAATATCCCATTGCACATTCCAAGAAAACAGTGTTAACAAATTGCTCAATGGATAGAACAGTGCTTCTCTGTGATATGAATTCACCCAACAAGAAGCAGTTTCTCAGAAAGATTCTTCTTGCTTTTTATCTGAGTATATTTCCTTTGTCACTGTAGGCTTCACTGTTCTCCCAAATATTCTATTGCAGATTCCACAAAAAACAGTATTATCAAACTGCTCAATGAAAACAACAGTGTAACTCTGTAAGATGAATCAAACATCACAAAACAATTTCTCAGAATGTTTCTTTGTAGTTTTTTTCTGAGGATATTTCCTTTTTTAGTATAGGCTTCATTGCGTTAGGAAACGTACCTTTGGAGATTCCACGAAAAAAGTGTTAGCAAACTGCTCCCTGAAAAGAAAGGTGTAACTCTATGAGACGAATTTGCATATCAGAGAGAAATATCTCAGAAAGTTTCTTTCTAGTTTTAATCTGTGGGTATTTCCTTTGTCACATTAACCTTCATTGCAATCGAAAATAACCCTTCTCAGATTCCCCAAAAACAGTGCTACAAAACTGATCCACGAAAAAAAAATCATGCAACTCTCAGATGAATTTATACATCACAAAGTGATTTCTCAGAAATCTTCTTTCTAACTTTTGTCTTATGATATGTTCTGTGTCACCAGAGGCTTCAATGTGATCCAAAATATCTCTTTTCAGATTCCCCAGAAAGAGTGCTACCAAACTGTGCCATGAAAATAAAGGTGTAACTTTGGGAGATGAATTCACACATCACTAAGCAGTTTCACAGAAAGCTTCTTTTTTTTCTGATGCTATTTCTTTTGTCATCAAAGACTTCAGTGCACTTGGAAATATCCTATTGCAGATTCCAGTAAAACAGTGTTAG
Organism: Colobus angolensis palliatus; assembly: GCF_000951035.1. Classification (NCBI taxonomy): domain Eukaryota; kingdom Metazoa; phylum Chordata; class Mammalia; order Primates; family Cercopithecidae; genus Colobus; species Colobus angolensis. The sequence continues at coordinate 1,071,101 of NW_012118055.1, forward strand.
CAAACTGCTCCATGAAAAGTGTGATGTAACTCTGTAAGATGAATTCACACTTCACAAAGTAGCTTCTCAGAAAGCTTCCTTCTAATTTTTGTCTGAGGATATTTCCTTTTTCACCATAGGCCTCAACTCGCTACAAAATATCATTTTGTAGATTCAATGAAAACAGTGTTAGCAAACAGCTCCATGAAAAGAAAGGTGTTACTCTATGAGATGAACACACACATCACAAAGAAGTTTCTCAGAAAGTTTCTTGATAGTTTTTATCTGATTATACTTCCATTGTCACCCTAGGCTTAAATGCCATCCAAAATATCCCTTCTCAGATTCCCTCAAAACAGTGCTACCACATTGTTCCATGAAAAGAATGGTGTAACTCTGTGAAATGAATTCACACATCAGAAAGCTGTTTCTCAGACCGCTTCTTCCTATATTGTAACTCTGCATATTTCCATTTTATCCATATTCTTCAATGTTCTCTGGAATATCCCATAGAAGATTTCATGAAAAAAGTGTTATCAACCTTCTCAATGAAGAGAACTCGTTAACTCTCTGAGGTGAATTCACAAACCACAAATCAGTTTCACATAAAGTTTCTTTTAGATTTTTATCTGAGGATATTCCCTCTTTCACCATAGGTCTCAATGTACTCCCAAATAACCCTTGGAAGTTTCCACAAAAACACTTTGAGCAAATGGCTCCATTAAAAATAAAGATGTAACTCTGTGAAACAAAATAAAACAACACAAAGCACTTTTTCAGCAACCTTCTTTCTAGTTTTTATCTGAGGATATTTCCTTTTTTACCATAGGCTTCAATGTGATCCAAAATATCCCTTCTCAGATTCCCCAAAAATGTGATAGTAAACTGCTACATGAAAAGAGTGGTGTAACTCTGTGAGATGAATTCACACAACACAAAGCAATTTCTCAGAAAGTTTCTTTCTATTTTTTTTCTGAGTATATTTCCTTTTTCACTGTAGGGCTCAACACGCTACAAAATATCCCTTTGTAGGTTCCATGAGAACAGTGTTAGTAAACTGCTTCATGAAAAAAATGGTGTTACTCTGTGATATGAATACACACATCACAAAGAAGTTTCTCAGAAAGCTTCTTTCTAGTTGTAATCTGAGGATATTTCTTTTGTCACCTTAGGCTTCAAAGAGATCCAAAGTATTCCTTCTCACACTCCCCAAAAACAGTGCTAAAATACTAATCCATGAAAACAATGGTGTAACTCTGCAAGATGAATTGACACATAACAAAGCTGTGTCGCAGAAAGCTTATTTCTAGTTTTTATATGAGGATATTTCCTTTTTTACCATATCCTTCATTGAGCTCCAGAATATCCCATTGCAGATTCCAGAAATAAAGAAGTGATAGCAAACTTCTCAAAGAAATGAAAATTGTGACTCTGTGAGGTGAATTGACATATCACAAGGCAGTTTCAGAGAAGGCTGAGCTTGGTTTTGAACTGAGGATATTTCCTTTGTCACAATAGACTTCAATGCACTCCCAAATGTCCTATTGCAGATTCCAAGAAAACAGTGTTATCAAACTGCTCAATGAAAATAATAGTGTAACTCTGTCAGATGAATTTACACATCACAAAGCAGTTTCTTGGAAAGTTTCTTTCTATTTTTTATATAAGGATATTTCCTTTTTCACTATAGGCTTCAAAGCACTCAAAAATATCCCTTTGCATGTTGCATGAAAAGAGTGTTAGCAAACTGCTTCATGAAAAGGAAGGTGTTACTCTGTGAGATGAATACATACATTACAAAGAAGCTTCTCACAAAGCTTCTTTCTAGTTTTTATCTGAGGATATTTCCTTTGTCATCATTGGCTTCAATGCAAACAAAAATATCCCTTGTCAGATTCCCCAAACCTGCTAACTAAATATCCCTTCTCAGATTCCCCAAACCTTCTAAGTACCAACCTGCTCAATGAAAACTGTCTTGTAGCCCTATGAGATGAGTTCACAAATCACAAAGCCGTTGGTCAGAAAGTTTCTTACTAGTTTTTGTCTGAGGATATTGGCTTTGTCAACCTGAGCTTCAATGCCCTCAAAAATATCCCACTGTAGATTCCAAGAACGAAGTGCTAGCAAAGTCCACAATGAAAAGAACAGCGTGACTGTGTGAAATGAATTCACACATCACTAAGCAGTTTCTAGGAAAACATCATTTTTTTATCTGAGGATATTTCCTTTGTCACCATAGGCTTCAATGTGATTCAAATTATCCCTTCTCAGATTTCCCAACTACACTGCTACCAAACTTCTCCATGAAAAGAATCGTGTAAACCTGTGAGGTGAATTCAACATCAGCAAGCAGTTTTTCAGGAACTTTCTTTCCAATTTTTTTCTGAGATTATTTCCTTTTCCACTTTAGGCTTCAATGTGCTCCCAAATACCCTTCTCAGACAGCACAAAAACAGTGATACCAAAGTGCTCAATAAACAGAAACATTTAGCTGTATGAGACGAATGCACACATCACAAAGTAGATTCTCAGAAAGCTTCTCTACAGTTTTTAACCTGAAAATATTTCCTTTCTCACCACTGGACTCTGGGCACTCTTGAATATCCCTTTGCAGACTCCACATAAACAGTTTTACGAAATTACTCAATGAATAGAAAGTTGCAACTCTATGAGATGAATTCACCCATTACAAGGCAGTTTCTCAGAAAGTTTCTTTCTATTTTAAATATGAGGACATTTCCTTTATAACCATAGGCTTCAATGTATTCAAAAATATCTCCTCTCAGATGCCAAAAAGACAGTGATGCTGAACTGCTCAATCAACAAAAAGGTTAAATTCTATGAGATGAATACACATATCACATAACCATTTCTTGAAAATCTTCTCTCCAGTTTTTATCAGAAGTTATTTCCTTTTTCACCATAGGCCTCTAGGAGCTCCCAAATATCCCTTTGCAGATTCCTTAAAAACTTCCTCAAAAAGCTTCTTTCTAGTTTTCATCTGAGGATATTTCCTTTGTCACCATAGGTTTCAATGCAATTCAAAATGTTCCTTCTCAGATTCCTCAAAAACAGTGCTACCAAACTGATCCATGAAAAGAATCATGTAACTGTGTGAGATGAATTAACACAGCATAAGGCAGTTATTCAGAAAACTTTTCTAGTTTTAATATGAAGATTTTCCTTTGTCAAAATAAGCTTCAAAGCATTCCAAAATAGTCCGTTGCAGATTCCAAACAAACAGTGTTAGCTAACTGCTGAATGAAAAGAAAGTTGTAACTCTGTGTGATGAATTTACACATCACAAAGCAGTTTCTCAGAGAGATTCCCTCCATTTTTTATCTGAGGATATTTAGTTTTTCACCGCAGGCCTAAAAGCACTTAAAATGTCTTTTTGCAGATTCCATGAAAACAGTGTTTGTCCACCGCTCCATGAAAAGAAAGGTGTAACTCTTTGAGATGAATTCACACATCATGAAGAAGTTTCTTAGAAAGCTTCTTTCTAGTTTTTAACTGAGGATATTTCCTTTGTCACCAGAGGCTTCAATGCACTCCAAAATATACCTTCTAAAATTCCCCAAAAACAGTGCTACCAAACTGCCCAATGAAAAGAAAGGTGTAACTCTGTGAGATGAATTCACAAATCAGAAAGCAATTTCTCAAAAAGCTTCTTTCTAGTTTTTGTCTGAGGATATTTGCTCTGTCCACCTAGGTTTCAATGTTATACAAAATACCCCTTCTCAGATACAAAAAAAACAGTGCTACCAAACTGCTCCATGAAAAGAATAGTGTAACACTGTGAGATGAATGTATACATCCCAAAACTGTTTCTCAGAAATCTTTTTTCTAGTTCTCATTTGAGGATATTACCATTTTCACCATATTCCTCAATGAGCTCCTGAATATCCAATTGCAGATTAAACGAAAAAAATTGTTAGCAAATTTCACAATGAACAGAACTTTGTAACTCTGTGAGATTTTTCCACACATCATAAAGCAGTTTCACAGTAAACTTCCATTTGGTTTTTACCTGAGAATATTTCTTTTGTCAACATAGAATTCAAAGTGCTCCCAAGTATCCCATTGCAGATTCCATGAAAACAGTGTTAGCAAACTGCTGAATGAAAAGAACAAGGTAACTCTGTTGGATGAATTCACACATTACAAAGCAGTTTCTCAGAAAGCTTCTTTCTAGTTTTTATCTGAGGATATTTCCTTATTCACTATAAACCTCAATGTGCTCCCAAATATTCCTTTGCAGATTCAATGAAAACAGTGCTAGCAAACTGCTCCATGAAAAGAAAGGTGTAAATCTGTGAGATTAATTCACACATCACAAACAGCTTCCTTAGAAAGCTTCTCTCCAGTTTTTACCTGAAGATATTTCCTTTTTTGCCATTGGACTCTATGCGCTCCCAAAAATCCCTTTGCAGATTCCACAGAAACACCATCACCAAAATGCTCCATGATAAGAAAGGGGTGACTCTGTGCCTTGAATTCACACAAAATTAAGAAGTTTCTCAGAAAGCTTATTTCTAGTTTTTATCTGAGGATATTTCCTTGTCAAAATAGGCTTCAATACGCTCTGAAATATCAGATTGCATATTTCCAGAAAACGGTGTAGATAAACTGCTCAGTGCAAAGAACAGGGTAACTCTGTGAGGTGAATTCACCCATCACAAAGCAGTTTATCAGAAAGCTTCTTTCTAATTTTTATCTGAGGATATTTCCTTATTATATTTAGGCCTCTAGGTGCTCGTAAATATCCCTTGCAGTTTCCAGGAAAACAGTGTTAGAAAAGTTCTCCATGAAAAGCAAGATGTAACTCTTTGAGATGAATTCACACATCATGAAGAAGTTTCTCAGAAAGCTTCTTTCTAGTTTTTAACTGAGGATTTTTCCTTTGTCACCAGAGGTTTCAATGCACCTCCAATATCCTATTGCAATTTCCACGAAAACAGTGTTATCAAACTGCTCAATGAAAAGAATGGTGTAACTTTCTATGATGAAATTACACATCACAAAGCCGTTTCTCATAAAGGTTCTTTCTAGTTTTTATCTGAGGATACTTCCTTCTTCACCATATGCCCCAATGCATTCCCAAATATGCCTTTGTAGATTCCGGGAAAACAGTGTTAGCCAACTGCTCTGTGAAAAAATAGCATCATATAAGTCACATGAATTCACACAACACAAGGAACTTTCTCAGAAAGCTTCCTTCTACTTTTTTATCAGAGGATATTTCCTTTGTCCCCATAGGTGTCAGTGTGATTCAAAATATCACTTCTCTGATGCCCCAAAGGCACTGCTACCAAACTGCTCCATGAAATGAACACTGTATCTTTGTGAGATGAATTCATGCCTCAAAAAGCAGTTTCTCATAAAGTTTCTGTCTAGTTTTTATCCTAGAATAATTCTTTTTTCTCTATAGGCCTCAATGCGGTCCCAAATATCCCTTGTATATTCCACAAAAGCAGTGTTAGCAAACTGCTCCATGAAAACAAATGTGTAACTCTATGAGATGAATTCAAACATCAACAAAGCCTTTCTCTGAAAGCGTCTTTCTAGTTTTATCTGAGGATAATTTCTTGTCACTCTAGGCTTCAATGCTATCCAAAATATCCCTTCTCAGATTCCGCAAAAACAGTGCTAAAACATTGATCCATGAAAAGGATTGTGCAACTCTGGGAGATGAATTAACACTTTACAAAGTGGTTTCTAAGAAGGCTTCTTTCTAGTTTTTATATGAATGTAATTCCTTTGTCACCATAAGCTTCAATGTGCTCTGAAATATCCCATTGCAGATTCCTAGAAAACAGTTTTAGCAAACTGCTAAATCAAAACATCAGGATAACCCTGTGAGATGAATACACATATTACAAAGAAGTCTCTCAGAAAGCTTCTTTCTACTTTTAATCAGGATATTTCCTTTTCCACCATTGGCCTCAGTGTGTTCCCAAATATCCCTTTGCAGATTCCACGAAAATAGTGTTAGCAAACTGCGCTATGAAAAGAAAGCTGTAACTCTGAGAGATGAATTCACACGTCAAAAAGAAGTTTCTCTCAAAGGTTCTTTCTAGTTTTAATCTGAGGATATTTCCTTTGTCACCATAGGCTTCAATGTGATCCAAAATATCCCTTCTCAGATTCCTCAAAAACAGATCTACCGAACTGCTCCATGAAAAGACAGGTGTACTTCCATGAGATGATTTCAGAAATCACAAAAAGCTCCTCAGAAAGCTTCTTTCTATTTTTTGTCTCAGGATAATTCCTTTATCACCATAAACTTCAATGCACTCCGAAATATCCCATTGCAGATTCCAAAAAAAACAGTGTAGGAAACTGATCAATGAACAGAATAGTGTAACGCTGTGAGATGAGTTCACACATCAAAAAGAGGTTTCTCAGAAAGCTTCTTTCTAATTTGTTTCTGAGGATAATTCCTTTGTCACCATAGTCTTCAATATACTCCCAACTATCCTATTGCAGACTCCACAAAGATAATGTTATCAAACGACTCAAAGAAAAGCATGATGTAGCCCTATTAGGTGAATTCAACCATCAAAAAGCAGTTCTCAGAAAGCTTCTTTCTAGTTTTTATCTGAGGGTATTTTCTTTGACACCATAGGCCTCAATGTACTCCAAAATATCCCTTTCCATATTCCACAAAAACAGTATTAGCAAACTGTTATTTGAAAATAAAGTTGTAACTCTGTGAGATGAATTCACATATCACAAATATTTTCCTCTGAAAGCTCCTTTCTTGTTTTTATCAGAGGATATTTCCTTAGTCACCACAGGCTTCAGTGCGATCCAAAATATCCCTTCTCACGTTCCCCAAAAACCGTGTGACCAAACTGATCCATGAAAACAATCCTGTAACTCTGTGAGATAAATTATCACGTCACAAAGCAATTTCTCAGAAAGCTTCTTTTTGGTGTTACTATGAGGATATTTCCTTTGTCACCATAGTCTTTGGTGCACTCCCAAATATCCTGTTGCTGACTCCATGAAAACAGTGTTATCAAAAGGCTCAAAGAAAAGCACAGCTTAGTTCTATGAGATGAATTCACCAATCACAAATCCGTTTCTCAGAAAGCTTCTTTCTCCTTTTTATCTGAGGATATTTCCTTTTTCACCACAGGCCTCAATGCGCTCCCAAATATCCCTTTGCAGATTCCACAAAAACAATGTTAGCAAACTGCTCCATGAAAAGAAAGATGTATCTCTGTGAGATGAATTTACACACCCCAATGAACTTTCTTAGATACCTTCTTTCTAGTTTTTATCTGAGGATATTTCCTTAGTCACCATAGGCTTCACAGCAATCCAAAGTATCCCTCCTCAGATTCACCAAAATCAGTGCTACTAAACTGATTCATGAAAGGAATTTTGTAACTCTGTGAGATGACTTAACACATCGTAAAGCAGTTTCTCACAAGGCTTCTTTCTATTTTTCAATATAAGGATATTTCCATTGTTACCATCAGCTTCAATATTCTCCAAAATATGCCATTGTAGATTAAAAAAAAAAGGTGTTAGCAAACTGCTCCATGAAAAGAACATTATAACTCTGTGCCATGAATTCAAACATCACAGAGCATATTCTAAGAAAGCTTCTTCCTAGTTTTTCTATGAGGATATTTTCTTTTCCACTATAGGCCTCAATGTGCTCCAAAATATCCCTTTTCTGATTCCATGAAAACAGTGTTAACAAATTTGTCCACAGAAAGTAAGGTGTAACTCTGTGAGATGAATTCACACATAACAAAGAACTTTCTCAGAAAGCTTCTTTCTAGTGTTTATCCGAGGATAATTCCTTTTTCACCATAGGCCTCAAAGCACTCCCAAATATCCCTTTTCAGATCCCATGGAAAGAGTATTAGCAAAATTCTCCATGAAAAGAATCATGTAACACTGTGAGATGAATTCATAAACCACAAAGCAGTTTCACAGAAAACTTCTTTCTAGTTTTTATCTGAGCATATTTCTTTTGTCACTATGGGCCTCAATGCACTCCAAAATATCCCTTTGCTGATTCCAGGAAAACAGTATTAGCCAGCTGTTCTGCAAAGCAGTTTCTCTGAAAGCTTCTTTCTCATTTTTATATGAAGATATTTCCTTATCATCGTAAGCTTCAATGCACAGCGAAATATTCCATTGCAGATTCCAGGAAAACAATGTTAGCAGACTGCTAAATGAAAATAACATTGTTACTCTGTGAGATGAATTCACATATTACAAAGCAGTCTCTCAGGAAAGTTCGTTCCAGTATTTCTCTAGGGATATTTCCTTATCCCCCATGAGCTTCAATACGCTTCAAAATATCCCACTGCAGTCTCCATGAAAACACTGCTAACAAACTGCTCCATGACAAGAAAGGTTCAACACTGTGAGATGAATTCCCACATCACAAAGTAGCTTCTCAGAAAGCAGGTTCTCAGAAAGCTTCTTTTTGTTATTTATCTGAAGATATTTCCTTTGTCACCATAGGCTTCAATGTGCTTCCAAATATCCTACCTCAGATTACATGAAAACTGTGTTATCAACCTGCTGAATGAAAAGAACAGTGTAACTCTGTGAGATGATTTCACACATCGCAAGTCAATTTCTCAGAAAGTCTCATTATAGTATTTATCTGTAGATATCTCCCATTTCAACATTGGCCTCAATGCACTCCAAATTATCCCTTTGCACATTCCACGAAAATAGTGTGAGGAAACTGCTGCATGAAAGAAAGGAGTAACTCTGTGATATGAATTCCCACATCATGAAGAAGTTTCTCAGAAAACTTCTTTGTAATTTTCATCTGAGGATATTTCCATTGTCACCATAGGCTTCAAGATGATCCAAAATATCTCTTCTCAGATTCCCCAAAAAAGGTCTACGAAACTGCTCTTGAAAGGAATCATGTAACTCTGTGAGATGAATTCAGAAATCACAAAGCAGTTTCTCAGAAAGCTTTTTTTTCTAGTTTTTGTCTGAGGATATTTCCTTTGTCATTGTAAGCTTCAATGCAGTCCAAAATATCCCCTTGCAGATTCCAAGAAAACAGTGTTGGCAAACTGCTCATTGAAAAGAAGAGTGTACCTCTGTGACATGAATTGACACAACACAACACAGTTTCTCAGAAAACTTCTTTTTGGTTTTTATCCGAGGATATTTCCTTTGTCACCACAGGCTTCATTGTGCTCCGAAATATCCTATTGCAGATTCCACAAAAAATGTGTTATCAAACTGGTCATTGAAAGAACGGTGTACCTCTCTTAGATGAACACAAACGTCATGAAGCAGTTTTTCAGGAAACTTCTTTCTTGTTTTTGTCTTAGGATATTTTCTTTTTCATTATAGGCCTCAATGCTCTCCAAAATGTGTCTTTGCAGATTACCCGAAAACAGTGTTAGCAAACTGCTCCATAAAAGAAAGGTGTAGCTATGTGAGATGCATTCATCCATCACAAAGAAGTTTCTTAGGATGTTTCTTACCAGTATTTATCTGAGGACAGTTCCTTAGTCACTGTAGGCTTCAATGGGATCCAAATCATCCCTTCTCAGATTACCCAAAAACAGTGATAACAAACTGATTCATGGAAAGTATCATGTAACACTCTGAGATGAATTAACACAACACAAAGCAGTTTCTCAGAAAGCATATTTTTATTTTTCATACGAGGATATTTCCTTTGTCACCAAAAGCATCAATGAGCTCTGATATGCCCCATTGCAGACTGCAAGAAAACAGTGTTACAAAACTGCTCAATAAAAAGAGTAGTGTGATTTTGTGAGATGAATTCACATATCGCAAAGCAGTTTCTCAGAAAGCTTTTTTTTGGTTTTTATCTGAGTATATTTCCTTTGTCACCATAGGATTCAATGCTCTCCCAAATATCCTGTTGCAGAATCCACGAACACTGGTTATCAAACTGCTCAACTAAAATAACGGTGTAACTCTTTGAGATGAATTCACACATCACAAAGCAGTTTCTCAAAAAGCTTCCCTCTATTTTTTAATCTGAGGATATTTCTTTTTTCACTATAGGCCTCAATGTGCTCCCAAATATCCCTTTGCAGATTCCACAAAAACAGTGTTACCAGACTGTTTCAAGAAAAGAATGGTTTAACTCTGTGAGATGAATTCAAACATCAAAAAGAAATTTCTCAGAAAGCTTCTCTCCAGTTTTTATCTGAGGATATTTCCTTTCTCACCAAAGCCCTCAATGCAATCCAAAACATCCCTTCTCACCTTCCCTAAAAACAGTGCTACCAATCTTCTCCATGAAAAGAATCATACAACTCTGTGAGATGAATTCACAAATAACAAAGCAGTTTCTCAGAAAGTATCTTTCTAGTTTTTGTCTGAGGATATTTCCCTTTTCACAATAAGTTTCAATGTGCTCCGAAATATATCATTGCAGACTCCAAGGAATCAGTGTTAAAAAACTGCTCAATGAAAATAACAGTGTACCTATGTGAATGAATACACACAACACAAAGCAGATTCTAAGAAAGCTTCTTTTTTGTATTTCTCTGAGGATATTTTCTTTCTCTTCATAGGCTTCAGTGCGCTCCCAAATTTCCTATTCTAGATTCGACAAAAAAAGTGTTATCAAACTGCTGAATAAAATGTATGGTGAAACTCTGTGAGATGAATTCACACATCACAAAGCAGTTTCTCAGAAAGCTTCTTTTTGGTTTTCCTATGAGGATATTTCCTTTTTCACTATGGGCCTCAATGCGATCCCAAATATCCTTTTGCAGATTCCATGAAAACTGTGTTAGCAAACTGCTCCATGAAAAGTAACTTGTAACACTGTGAGATTAATTCACACAATACAAAGGAATTTCTCAGAAAGCTTATTTCTAGTTTTTATGTGAGGGTAATTCCTTTTTCACCATAGGTCTCAATGCATTCCCAAATATCGTTTTGCAGATTCTTTGAAAACAGTGTTAGTAAACTGCTAATGCTCCATGAAAAGAAAGATGTAACTCTGTGAGATGAATTCACACATCACAAAACAGTTTCTCAGAAAGCTTGTTTCTTGTTTTACTATGAGGATATTTACTTTTTCACTATACTCCTCAATGCACTCACAAATACCTTTGCAGATTCCATGAAAACTACGCTAGCAAATTGCTCCATGAAAATAAAGGTGTAACTCTGTGAGATGAATTCACACATCACCAAGAACTTTCTCAGGAAGGCTCTTTCTAATTTTTATCTGATTATATTTCATTAGTCACCCTAGGCTTCAATGAAATACAAAATATCTCTTCTCAGATTCCCCAAAAACAGTGTTTCCAAGCTGAACCATGAGGAAAATATTGTAATTTTGTGAGATGAATTAACACACCATAAAGTCATTTCTCAGAGTGCTTCTTTCCAGTTTTTATCTGAGAATATTTCAGTTTTCACCATAGGTCTCAATGCACTCCAAAATATCCCTTCGTAGGTTCCAGGAAAACAGTGTTAGCAAACTTCTCCATGAAAAGAAAGGTGCAACTCTGTGAGATGAATTTACATATCACAAAGCAGTTTCTCAGAAACCTTCCTTTTAGTTTTTGTCTGAGAATATTTCCTCTGTCATCATAGGCTTCAATGTGATACAAAATACCCCTCTTCAGATTCCCCAAAAACAGTGGTACCAAACTCCTCCATGAAGAAAATGGTGTAACCCTGTGAGATGAATTCACACATCACAAAGCAATGTCTCAGAAAGCTTTTTCTAGTTTTTATCTGAGGATATTTCCCATGACACCATACGCTTCAATGCAATCCAAAGTACACCTACTCAGATTCAACAAAAGCAGTGCTATCAAACTGCTCCATGTAAAGAGGGGTGTAACACTGTTAGATGAATTCACATATTATAAAACAGTTTCTCAGTAGCTTCTATCTAGTTTTTACCTGAAAATATTTCCTGTTTCACCAGAGGCCTCAACTCGCTCCAAAATATCCCATTGTAGATTCCATGAAAACAGTGTTAGCAAACTGCTCCATGAAAAGAAAAGTGTTACTCTGTGAGATGAATACACAAATCACAAGGAAGTTTCTTAAAACGCTTCTTCCAAGTTTTTATCTGAGGATATTTCCTCTGTCACCATGGGCTTCAATGCAATCCAAAATATCCCTTCTCAAATTCGACATAAACAGTGTTACCACAGTGATCCATGAAAAGAGTCCTGTAACTCTGTGAGATGAATTAGCACATCACAAATTGCTTTCTCAGAAAGCTTCTTTCTAATTTTTATGAGGATATTTACTTTGTCAAATTAAACCTCAAAGTGCTCCACAATATCCCATTGCTGATTCCAAGAACAGATTTAACAACCTGCTCAATGAAAAGAACAGTGCAACTCTGTGAGATGAATTCACACATTGTAATGCAGTTTCTGAGAAAGGCTCTTTCAATTTTTTATCTGAGAATTTTTCTTTTTTCACTGTAGGCCTCAAGGCGCTCGTGAATATCACTTTGAAGATTCCACAAAAATAGTGTTAGCATACTGCTCCATGAAAACAAAGGTGTAAATATGTGAGATTAACTCATACATCACAAATAGGTTTCTCAGAAAGCTTATTTTTGGTTTTTGTCTGAGGATATTTCCTTTGTCACCATAGGTTTCAATGCACTCCCAATTATCCTATTGCACATACCACAAAAACAATGTTAGCACCTACTCCAAGAAAAGAATCTTGTAACTCTGTGAGATGAATTCACATATCATGAAACAGTTTCTCAGAAAGCTTCTTTGTAGTTTCTATCTGAGGATATTTCCGTTTTCCACATAGGCTTCAATGTGATCCAAATTGACCCTTATCAGATACCCCAAAGAGGCCTACCAAACTACTCCATGAAAAGAATGGTGTAGCTCTGTGAGGTGAATTCACACATCACATTGCTATTTCTCAGAAAGTTTCTTCCTAGTTTTTATCTGAGGATATTTCCCTTTTCACTATATTCCTCAAATTGCTACCAAATATCCCATTGCAGATTCCATGAAAAAAGTGTTAGCAAATGGATTCATGAATAAAAAGGTGTAAATCTGTGAGATGCAATCAGGAATTACAAAACAGCTTCTCAAATATCTTCTATTTGGTTTTTGTCTAAGGATATTTCCTTTGTCACCACAGACTTCAATGCAATCCAATTTATCCCTTCTCAGATTCCCGAAAAACTGTGATACAAAACTGCTCCATGAAAAGAATGGTGTAACGCTGTGAGATGAATTCACACATCATGAAGCTGTTTCTCAGAAAGTTTCTTTCTTGTTTTTATCTGAGGATATTTCCTTTTTCACAACATTCCTCAATGTGCTCCAGAATATCCCATTGCAGATTCCACGAAAAAATCGTTAGCAAAGTGCTCAATGACAGGAAAAGTGTAACTATGTGAGATGAATTCAGACCTCACAAAACAGTTTCTCAGAAAGTTTCTTTCTAGTTTTTTTCTGAGGATATATCCTTTTTCACCACAGGCCTCAATATGCTTGTGAATATCCCTTTACAAATTCCCCATAAATAGTGTTAGCAAACGGCTCCATGAAAGGAAAGGTGAAAATTTGTGAGATGAATTCACACATCCCAAAGCAGTTTCTCAGAAATTTTCTTTTTGGTTTGTTTCTGAGTATGTTTCCTTTATCACCATGGGCTTCAATGTGCTCCCAACTATCCTATTGCAGGTTCCACAAAAACAGTGTTAGCAAACTGTTCAAATAAAACAATTGTGTAACTCTGTTACAGGAGTTCACACATCACAAAGGAGTTTCTCAGAAAGCTTCTTTCTATTTTTTATCTGAGGATATTTACTATGTCAATATAGGCTTCAATGTAGTCCACAATATCACTTTTCAGTTTCCCCAAAAACAGTGCAACAAAACTAATCCAACAAAAGAATCGTTTAACTCTGTGAGATGAATTAAAATATCACAAATTTGTTTCTCAGAAATCTTTCTAGTTTTTGTATGAGGATATTTCCTTTGTCACCGTAAGCTTCTGTGTGCTCCAAAGTATGCCAGTACAGATTCGAAGAAAACAGTGTTATCAAACTGCTCAATTCAAAGAGTGGTGTAACTCTGTGAGATGAGTTAACACATCACAAAGCAGTTTATCAGAAAACTTCTTTCTAGTTTTTATCTGAGGATATTCTCTTTTTAACCATAGGCCTCAATGTGCTCCCAATTATCTCTTCGCAGATTCCAGGAATGTAGCATTAGCAAATTACTCCATGAAAATAAATGTTTAACTCTGTGAGATGAATTCACTCATCAAAATGAATTTCCTCAGAAAGCTTCTTTCTAGTTTTTTTCTGAGGATATTTCCTTGGTCATTATAGGTTTCAATGTGCTCCCAAATATCCTGTTCCAGATTCCACAAAAACAGTTATCAAACTGCTACACAAAAAGAATCGTATAACACTGTTAGATGAATGTATACATCACGAGGGAGTTTCTCAGAAAGCTTCTTTTTGTGTTTATCTGGGTAAATATCTTGTGTCAGCATAGGAATCAATGCGCTCCCAAATATTCCATTAAAGATTTCACGAAACCAGTGTTATCAAACAGCACAATGAAAAGAACAGTTAACTCTGTGAGATGAATTCACAAAGCAAAGTAGGTTCTCAGAAATCGTCTTTCTAGCTTTTATCTGTGGATATTTCATTTTTCACTGTAGACCTCAATGTGTTCCCAAATATCCCTTCACAGATTCCACAAAAACAGTGTTATTAAACTGCTCAATGAAAGTAACAGTGTAACCCTGTGATATGAATTCACACATCACAAAGCATTTATTCAGAAGCCTTCTTTATCGTTTTTAACTAAGGATATTTCCTTTGTCACCATGGGTTTAAATGCAATCCATAATATACCTTCTCAGATTCCCCAAAAACATTACTACCAAACTACTTCATAGAAAGAATGGTGTAACTCTGTGAGATGAATTCTCAAATTACAAGGCTGTTTCTCAGAATGTTTCTTCCCAGTTTTTGTCTGAGGATATTTCCTTTGTCACCATCAACTTCAACGTACTTTGAAATATCCCATTGCAGTTTCCAAAAAACAGTGTTAGTAAACTGCTAAATGAAAAGAACTGTGTACCTCTGTGAAATGAATTCACATATCATAGAGCAGTCTAACACAAAGCTTCTTTTTTTGTTTTTATCTGAGGATAATTCCTTTGTCACCATAGGCTTCAATGAACTCCCAAATATCCTATTGTAGACTCCAAGGAAACAGTGATATCAAACGACTCAATGAAAAGAACAGTGTAAGACGTTAGATGTAAATCTGTGAGAGGAATTCACACATCACAGAGCAGTTTCTCAGAAAATTTATTTCTAGTTTTTATCTGAGACTATTTCTTTTTTCACCATAGGTCTCAATGCACTCCCAAATTATCCTTAGCAGATTCCATGAAAACAGTGGTAGCAAATTGCTCCATGAAAACAAAGGTGTAATTCTGTGAGATGATTTCACACATCACAAAGAAGTTTCTTAGAATGCTTCTTTGTAATTTTTATCTTTGGATATTTCCTTTGATCCAAGTATTCCTTCTCAGACTTCCCAAAATGAGTGCTACCAAAGTTGTCCATAGAAAGAATCACGTAACTCTGTATTATGAATTCACAAAGCACAAAGCAGTTTCTTAGAAAGATTCTTTCTAGTTTTCATCTGAGTATATTTCCTTTGTCACCATAAGTTTCAACACTATCCAAAATACCTCCTTGCAGATTCCAAGAAAACAGCGTTAGCAAACTGATCAATGAAAAGAACAGTCTAACTTTGTGAGACGAGCTAACACATCACAAAGTAGTTTCTCAGAAAGTTTTTTTTTGTTTTCTATCTGAGAATGTTTTCTTTGTAACCATAGGCTACCATACACTCCCATATATCCTATTGCACATTCCACGAAAACAAGGTTATCAAACAGCTCAATGGAAAAAACAGCGTAACTCTGTGAGATGAATTCACATATCAAAAAGTCGTTTCTCAAAAAGTTTATCTAGTTTCTGTCTGTGGATATTTCCATTGTCACCATAAGGTTCAATGTGCTCCAAAATATCCCCTTGCAGATTCCAAGAAAACAGTGTTAGCAAACTGCTCAATGAAAAGAACAGTGTAACTTTGCAAGATGAATTCACACATCACAATGCAGTTTCTCAGAAATTTTCTCCGAGTATTTATCTGAGAATATTTAGTTTTTCACCACAGCCCTCAATGCGCTCCAAAATATCCCTTTGTAGATTTCACGAAAGCAGCATTAGCAAATGGCTCCATGTAAGGAAATGTGTAACTCTGTGAGATGAATTCACACATCACAGAGAACTTTCTCAGAAACCTTCCTTTTAGTTTTTATCTGAGGATATTTTCTTTGTCACCTTAGGCTTCAATGCAATCCAAAATATCCCTTCTCAGTTTACCCCAAAACAGTGCTACCAAATAGATCCATGAAAAGAATTGTGTAAATCTGTGAGATGAATTAAAGCATCACAAAGTGGTTTCTTGAAAAGAATTTTTCTACTTTTTCTATCAGGTAGTTCCTATGTCACCATAAGCTTCAATGCGCTCTGAAATATCCCATTGCCATTTACATGAAAAAGGTGTTATCAAACAAGTCAATGAGAAGAACAGTGTAACTCTGTGAGATGAATTCACAAATTGCAAAGCAGTTTTTAGAAAGCTTCTTTCTATATTTTGTCAGAGGATATTTCATTTTTCACCTTAGGCCTCAATGCGCTCGTGAATGTCCCATTGTAGATCCCACTAAGAAAGGGTTAGCAAACTTCTCAATGAAAACAATGATGTAACTCTGTGAGATGCATTCACTCATCACAAAGCAGTATCACAGATATCTTCTTTTTGGTTTATATCAGAAGACATTTCTTTTTTCACCATAATCCTCCATGCACTCCCAATTATCCCTTTGGAGATTCCTTGACAATATTGTTAGAAAACTTCTCCATGAAAATAAATGTATAACTCTGTGAGATGAATTCACATATCTGAAAGTACTTTCTCAGAAAGATCCTTTCTAGTTATTATCTGAGGATATTTCCCTTGTCACCACAGCTTCAATGCAATCCAAATTATCCCTTCTCAGAGTCCCCAAAAACAGTGCTACCAAACTGATCCATGGAAAGGATCACGTAACTATGTGAGGTGAATTAACACATCACAAGGCACTTTCTCAGAAAGTTTCTTTCCAGTTTTTATCTGAATATATTTCATTTATTACAATAAGCTTCAAAGTGCTCCAAAATATCAGATTGTGGATTCCAAGAAAATAGTGTTAGCAAACTGCTCAATGAAAAGAACAGTGTAACTCTGTGAGATGAATTCACACATGACAAAGCAGTTCCTCAGAAAGCTTCTTTTTGGTTTTAGTCTGAGGATATTTCCTTTGTCACCATAGGCTTCAGTGCACTCCCAAATATCCTATTACAGATTCTTCAAAAACAGTGTTAACAAATGCTGCAAGAAAAGAACCATGCAAGTCTGAGATGAATTCACACACCACAAAGACGTTTCTCATAAAGCTTATTTCTAGTTCTTATCTGAAAATATTTCCTTTATCACCATAGGCTTCAATGCAATTCAAAATATTCCTTCTCATATTCCCCAAAAACAGTGCTACCAAACTGATTCATGAAACGAATCATGTAATTCTGTGAGTTGAATTCGCACATCACAGAGCAGTTTCTCAGAAAGCTTCTTTCTACTTTTTATGTGAGGATAATTCATTTTCATCCTTGGCTTCAATGCGATTGAAATATCCCTCTTCAGATTCCCCAGAAACAGTGCTACCAAACTACTCCATGAGAAGAATCTTGTAGCTCAATGAGATCAATTCACAATCCCCAAAGTAGATAGTCAGAAAGTTTCTTTCTAATTTTTATCTGGGGATATTTCATTTTTCACCATAGTCCTCAACGCGCTTGTGAATATCCATTCCACGCAAATGATGTTAGAAAACTGCTAAATGAAAAGAAAGGTGCAAATCTGTGAGATGAATTCACACATCACAAAGCGGTTTCTCAGAAAGATTCTTTTTGGGTCTAACTGAGGAAATTTCCTTTCTCACACTAGACGTCAATTTGCTCCAAAATATCCTACTGCAGATACCACAGAAACAATGTTAGCTAACGGCTCCAAAAAAAGAATCTTATAACTATATGAGATGAATTCATGCATCACAAAGCAGTTTCTCAGAAAGCTTCTCTCTAGTTTTTATTTGAGGATATTTCCTTTGTCACTGTAGTCTTCAATGCAACTCTAAATATTCCTTGTCAGATTCCCCCAAAACACTGCTACCAAACTGCTCCATGAATAGAGTGGTGTAACTCTGTGTGATGAATTCACACATCACAAAGCAGTTTCTCAGAAAGCTTCTTTCTAGTTTTTATCTTAGAATATTTCTTTTTTCTCCATTTCCTCAATGTGCTCCAGAATATCCCATTGCAGATTCCACGACAAATTACTTAGTGAACTTCTCAATGAAAAGAGCTTTGTAACTCTGTCAGACGAATTCACATGTCACAAAACAGTTTCTCAGAAAGTTTTCTTCTAGTTTTTATCTGAAGATACTTCCTTTTTCAACATAGGACTTAACTCGATACAAAATATCCCATTGGAGATCCCATGAAAACCGTGTTGGAAAGCTGCTCCATGAAAAAAAAGGTGTTATTCTGTGAGATGAATACACACATCACAATGAAGTTTCTCAGAAACATTCTTTCAAATTTTTATCTGAGGATATTTCCCTTGTCACCGTAGGTTTCAATGTAAAGCAGAATATCTCTTCTCACATTCCCCAAAAACAGTGCTACTAAACTGCTCCATGGAAAGAATTCTGTAACTCTGTGAGATGAATTGACACATTGACACATCACAAAGCAGTTTCACAGAGTGCTTCTTTCTAGTTTTTATCTGATTAAATTTCCTTTTCCAACATATTACTCAAAATGCTCCCGAATATCCCATTGCAGTTTCCATGAAAAAACTGTTAGCAAACTTCGCAATGAAAGGAACAGTGTAACTCTCTTAGATGAATTCACACATCACAAAGCAGTTTCTCAGAATGTTTCTTTCTAGGTTAAATCTGATGATATTTCCTTTTTCACCATAGTCTTCAATGTGCCCCCAAACACATCCTCTCAGATACCACATAAACAATGATGCTGAACTGCTCAATCAACAAAAAGTTAAACTCTATAAGATGAATAAACACATCAAAAAAATTTCTCAAAAAGCTTCTCTCCAGTTTTTATCTGGAGTTATTTCTTTTTTCACTGAATGCCATTAGGAGTTCCGGAATATCCCTTTGCAGATTCCATAAAAACAGTGCTACCAAACTGCTTCATGTGAAGAATTGTGTAACTCTGTGAGATGAGTTCACAAATCACAAAGGAGTTTTTCAGAACACTTCTTTCTAGTTTTTATATGAGGATATTTCCTTTGTCACCCAAAGCTCCAATGTGCTGCAAAATAACAGATTGCAGATTCCAAGAAAACAGTGTAACAAATTACTCAATGAAAAGGATGGTGTGACCTTGTGAGATGAATTCACACATCGCAAGGCAGTTTCACAGAAAGATTGTTTTCAGTTTTCATCTGAGGATAGTTCCTTTGTTAACATAGGTGTCAGAGCACTCCCAAATATCCTATTACAGGTTCCAAGAAACCAGTGTTAACAGACTACTCAATGCAAAGTGCAGTGTATCTGTGTTAGATGAATTCACTGATCACAAAGCAGTTTCTCAGACAATTATTGATAGCTTTTATCTGAGGATATTTCCTTTTTCTCTACAGTCTTCAATGTGCTCCGATAATCCCTTTTCACATCCCAGGAAAACAGTGTTTAGAAACTGCTCAGTGAAAAGAACAGTGTAACTCTGTGAATGAATTCACATATCACAAACCAGTTTCTCAGAAAGCTTCTTTCTAGTGTTTATCTGAGGATATTTCCCTTTTCACTATATGCCTCAATGTGCTCCCAAATATCCCTTTGCAGTTTCTGTGAAAACAGTGTTAGCAAACTGATCCATGAAAAGAAAAGTATAACTGTCAGAGATGAATTCACACATCATAAAGAACTTTCTCAGAAAGTTTCCTTCTAGTATTCATCTGAGGATATTTCCTTTGTCAAGATAGGCTTCAATGTTATCCAAGATATCCCTTCTCAGTTTCCTGAAAAACAGTGCTACAAAACTGATCCTTTAAAGGAATCCTGTAACTCTGTGAGATGAATTAACACACTATAAACCAGTTTCTCAGAAAACTTCTTTCTTGTTTTTATCTGTGGATATTTCCTTTCTCACAATAGGCCTAAATAGGCTCCCAAATATCCCTTTGTAGATTCCATGAAAACAGTGGTAGCACACTGTGCCATGAATAGAAAGGTGCAACCATGTGAAGTGAATTCACGAATCACAAAGCATTTTCTCAGAAAGTTTATTTCTAGATTTTATCTGAGTATAATTCCTTTGTCACCAAAGGTTTCAAAGCGATCCAATATATCCCTTCTCAGATTCCCCAAAAGGAATGCTACCAAATTCCTCCATGAAAAGAATCGTGTAAGTCTGTCAAATGAATTCACGTTTCACAAATCAGATTCTTAGAAAGATTCTTTCTAATTTTTGTCTGAAGATATTTCCTTTGTCACTATAAGCTTAATTGTGCTCTGAAATATCCCATTGTAGATTGCACAAAAACAGTGTTAGCAAACTGTTCAATGAAAAAAAGAGTATAATTCTGTGAGATGAACTCACACACTGCAAAGTAGTTTCTTAAAAAGCTTCTCTTTGGTTTTTATCTGAGGATATTTCCTTTTTCATTATAGGCATCAAAGAGCTCTCATATATCCCTTTGGGGATTTCACCAAAACAGTGCTATCAAACAACTCAATGAAAAGAACGGTGTACCTCTGTGAGGTGAATTCACACATCACAAAGTAGTTTCTCATGAATCTTCTTTCTAGCTTTTATCTGAGGATATTTTCTTTGTCACCAAAAGCTTCAATGCGATCCAAAATATCCTATTGCAGATTCAATGAAATCATTGTTAGCAAACAGCTAATCATATAACTCAGTT
>NW_012118056.1:0-319 GCF_000951035.1 Colobus angolensis palliatus
TTTTCTAGAGATAAATGTACAAATACATATATATCTTCCTAAAAATTTGATTTACTTTCTCTATGCTTAATGCTGTCACTCATGCTAACAAGTGTATGAAACCACCATAATCAACAAGGCAATTAAAAAGCAAATATGAATAAGCTCTAGAGATATATTGTACAACATTGTAACTATTATAGTCAATAATATGGAACTGTACACTTAAAAATTTTTTTAAGAAGGTGGATTGCATGTTTAGTGTTCTTACCAAAATAAAATAAAACTAAGATTAAAAAAATTTAGACTATTTTAAAATGTTTATTTTGAGGTAGAAAAA
>NW_012118056.1:4994-6390 GCF_000951035.1 Colobus angolensis palliatus
CCCAAATGGACTTTTGTAGCCTCCTCAGTCAAAAATAATTGACTACAAGGGTAGGAGGCAGGATCTCAACAACCTATCAGAGATTCTGACATTTAGGTTTCTACATTGCTTTTAGAGAACGGGTATAATTTATCTTTCTGGCTTACCTGTTTTTATGTTCCAATTCTCTGCCTTCACACTTGCAAAATCTTACAGAGGGATCCTCTTATACTGAATTGTTAATATCTACGTTTTTTTCTCTAGCCATTGTTAGACCCAGACATTTAATAAGGAGCCTCCTCTCCTGAATTTTAGCCTTCTGTGATTATTCTTGTTTTCCTCCTCTAAAATAACTTTTCCCATTTCATCATTCGGATTATCTACCTCCAAGGATCATATGAGAAATTAAAAGATTATCCACTCCACTTTTTAGAAGTGACTCTATTAAATAATAAAACATGAATTGATTTACAATTTCAGAAATTCATGAGTTTTTCTAGAAATTACTGCCCAGATGTTCATGAGGGATGCTATTTTTCAGCTTAGCAAAATCTTCTATTTACCAGAGGCCCACAGATACATGCTCACACATTCTCCCGCTTGCTGTGTCAAATTCTTGAGACTCTGTCTATATTCCATTCTGCAGAAGGATAGTCCTACAAGATGAGTATAATGAGAGAAGAACAATGTAAGCAACAACAGCCTACATTACTCTGAGCTCCAACACAGAGCACCAGGAGATGAGGATCCACATTTTTCCTATTTTTGGTCCCTGGAATCTAGGCTTCCTTTCCAAGCATTGATGCCTATTTAACAAGCCAAGGCAGCAGCGTGGATGAATACAAGTACATGATGTATTACTTAGCACGGACCCAGAATGAAAAGGTGAGTTGTTCTTGAGTGGGTGGGAGTTTTTTCTCTTTCTGTAATAACCAGTCTCAAGTTTATTCTTTAATAATCACATTCTTCCTACATGATTTTTAGTATAAAATCCTTCCACATTTCTCCTCGACCACTCCCCAAGCAAGAATTAACCAGTTCTTCTTTGCTATTTATTTCTTTTATTATTTCTTTTACCTAGGTTTCTATTACCATAATATTACTAGCATCAAGCAGTGGTTCTGTTGTCAAGGCAACTAAAATGTTTACTTGTTATAATCACTGCTAAATTCTTGGCTGTCCTCACTTTTTTTTTTAATTCAATAATAAAATCCATTCCTTGTTTCTATATGCTTTTTTCCTGATTATGTCTTCATGAAAGTGTCTTTCTCACTCTCATTCAAATCTGAATAAACTACATGTTTCTCTTGCACATACTGATTAATTTACTTCTACTATACTAACTTACCTTGGTGTATTTTGTGTCCCGCTATATCATAAATATTTCCTGCAGTCATTATTTGTCACTAACAAAAAA
>NW_012118057.1:0-814 GCF_000951035.1 Colobus angolensis palliatus
TAAAAAAAGATTTGTGTCTTGCACTGGTTAAATCTAACCACTGATAGAAAAATACAATACGTAAAATAAAATGTTAATGTAAACACTAGGATATAAATAAGACATAAATTTTTAAACTATTATTGAAGAAGGAACAAAGGAAATTTGATCTGATCAATAATAAAAGACAGAAAGGAAGCAAAAATAAGTCCAAACTATCAGTAATCACAATAAATGAGATGGAGTTAAATTTCCCATTAAAAGACGGAGATCATCTGATTTAGGTTTACAAAAAAAAATCAGCAGTATGTTACTACAAAAGACACACCTTAAAAAAGGAATATTGGAAGATACACTTGTCAAATGCTAACAAAAAGAACATAGGTGTAACAAAATAATGAGCAAAATAAAATTTAAGTAAAAAGGAGATATTTTATAGTGACAAAATACAAGCAAAATAGATAAATCAGGCATCTGATAGTGTTTTTAAATATATAAAGCAAAAACATAAGGAAATACAGTGGAGAAATCATAATAATATAGAATAATAGTCTTCTCAGAAATCAATAGATCAAGTAAAAAAAGTAAAGTGTTATGAGTTTTTGATTTATCAATAAATTTGATGTAATAGTTATTTATAAAACTTGTACTCACAGAATACACATTATAAACACACTTTAAACATTTATGAAAAATAACATGATCGTTTCACCATAAAAAAATTGAGAAATCAACATTTATTCCTAATTTAAGAAAATATTAGCCTAAGGTCTCAACTTCTTAAAGGAACATAAAGGAAGGATATTTACAACCAATATCATTCCTAAAAGGTAAA
>NW_012118057.1:5059-5679 GCF_000951035.1 Colobus angolensis palliatus
AAGGCGGAGGTTGCAGTGAGCCGAGATTATGCCATTGCACTACAGCCGAGGCAATAGTGCGAGGCTGTCAAAAAAAAAAAGAAAGAAGAAAAAGAAGAAAAAAAATAGAAAAGAAAACAACAAAAAAAGAAAATTGATCTGAGCCCTTTAGATATTTTTCCATTTCCAGATAGTATGATGTCAAGTTTTGTCAGTAGAGGGCGCTGGAGAAGGATTTCAGCCTGGGTGCTGGGGTGCTTCTCTCAGCAAACCCGTGCAGTACAGACAGGACTTCCCCAGTGCCCCGCTCCTGCAGAAGAGGCAGCATGTCCAACAGCAGGTTGCCTTAATGCAGGTGGCTTTTCCAATATCCAGCTTGTGCGGTGCATGGCAGCCAGCAGCTTCCCCAGCAACCCCTTCGGAGTACTGTATTGGAGTGGCTCCCGGGAGATACCTCCTTTGAATAGCTTCCCCTACAACATCCTGGAAGGCAGATTTCAAGCCTGCCAGGGTGCAGTACCGCCCAACTCCTCTCCAATCACTGGACCATAGATTGGCACCCCAGTCCTGAGGGGAAGTAGTGTCTCATCCCTGAATACTCTATCTGAGCCCCTAGAGGTATATCTGCTATTCCCTCCCTC
>NW_012118058.1:0-983 GCF_000951035.1 Colobus angolensis palliatus
GTGGAGAATTTAACCCATTTATGTTCCAGGTTATTATTGATATGTGAAGTTTTGTTCTTTTTTATATATATTTTTGGTCTTCTTTTATTATTATACCTCACATTCTAGGGTACATGTGCACAACGTTCAGTTTTGTTACATATGTGTACACGTGCCATGTTGGTTTGCTGCACCCGTTAATTAGTCATTTACATTAGGTATTTCTCCTAATGCTAATGATTTTCTAGTTATTTTTATTTTGTTTGTTTGTTTCTTTCTTTCTTTTTCTTTTATTGCTCATCATTCTGATTTAATGGTTTTCTGCAGTGGCACCATTTGTGTTCTTTCTCATCCTAATTTGTGTGTTTCATTTACCAGTGAGTTTTATATATTCATGAGTTTTCATAATGGTGAATGTTGTCCTTTCACTTCCAAATTTGGGACTTCCTTGAGCATTTCTTGGACGTTCAGTCTAGTGGTGATGAATTCCCTCATCTTATGTTTTTCTAGGTAAGATTTCTTTCTCCTTCATTTATGAAGGATCATTTCACTGGATATAGTATCCATGGTTGACAGGGTTTTTTTTGTTTGTTTGTTTTAACTCCCTAACAATTGAGTATATAATTTTATTCTCGCTTTGCCTGTAAGGTTCCTGCTTGTTCCCCACTGCTTGTTTTTGTTAAATTTGTCAAAGATCAGATGTATGTTCCTGGCCTTATTTCTGGGTTCTCTATTCTGTTCCATTGATCTATGTGTTTGTTTTTGTACCAGTAGCATGTTGTTTTGGTTACTAAAACCTTGAAGTATAGTTTGAAGTCAAGTAGATGGTGTCCCCGGCTTTGTTCTTTTTGCTTAGGATTGTCCTGGCTATATAAGCTCGTTTTGGGTTTCATATGAATTTTAAAATAGTTTTTTTTTTTTTTTCTTATTCTGTGAAGGATGTCAATGGTAGTTTAAAGGGAAAAGAATCAAATCTATAAATAGCTTTGGGCAGTGTGGTCGTT
>NW_012118058.1:1558-1895 GCF_000951035.1 Colobus angolensis palliatus
TTTTTTTTCTTATTCTGTGAAGGATGTCAATGGTAGTTTAAAGGGAAAAGAATCAAATCTATAAATAGCTTTGGGCAGTGTGGTCGTTTTCATGAGCTTTGTTCTTTTTGCTTAGGATTGTCCTGGCTATATAAGCTCGTTTTGGGTTTCATATGAATTTTAAAATAGTTTTTTTTTTTTTTCCTTATTCTGTGAAGGATGTCAATGGTAGTTTAAAGGGAAAAGAATCAAATCTATAAATTGCTTTGGGCAGTGTGGTCGTTTTCATGATATTGATTCTTCATATCCATGAACATGGAAAGTTTTTCCATCTGCTGGTGTCCTCTCTGACTTCCTT
>NW_012118059.1:0-1117 GCF_000951035.1 Colobus angolensis palliatus
TAGCTAGAAAGGCTCGATATAGTAGACATATAGAGTACCCTTTATTATTATTGCTATTTTTATGTACTTATCTTTAAATCTCTTGAAAAGTCTACTGTAACATTGTTCCTAAAGATCCAGTCTTTCAGGTAAAAGTGGCCTTTAGTATGCAGTGAACCTTTATTGGTATGTTTTTCATAACTTCTGTTATTTCTGGGGAACCTTGCTTTATTTCTTTCCTGTTGTCAACATTTTGGGTCTCCAGTACTGTGTTCCAGAAGCAGCATTATTTAAGGGCCTTCGCTGAGCACACTTGGGCTATTTGATCCTGGGTACTCATTAATAATAATTAAGAGGTTTGATCGGGCACGGTGGCTCATGCCTGTAATCCCAGCACTTTGGGAGGCCGAGGTGGGTGGATCATGAGGTCAGGAGATCAAGACCATCCTGGCTAACATGGTGAAACCCTGTCTCTACTAAAAATACAAAAAATTAGCCGGGTGTGGTGGCAGCACCTGTAGTCTCAGCTGCTCGGGAGGCTGAGGCAGGAGAATGGTGTGAACTCGGGAGGCGGAGCTTGCAGTGAGCTGAGATCGCGCCACTGCACTCCAGCCTGGGCGACAGAGTGAGACTCCATTTCAAAAAAACTTAATAATAATAAAGAGGCTTAATTATTGGGATATTACCTTTTTATTGTAAAATATACATAATCTCCAGTTTACCATGTTAACTCCTTTTCAGGGCACAGTTCCCTGGCACTAAGTACATTCACACCATCATGCAGCCGTCAGCACCGTCCACCTCCAGAACTCAGCTTCCCCAGCTGAAACTCCATCCCCATGAAACAACCTCCCCACTCCCCCTCCTCCTGGTAACCACCGTTCTCCTCTCTCTCTCTAGGATTTTGACTTCTCTGGGGACCTCACGTGAGTGGAATCACACAGGATTTGTCCTTTTGTGTCTGGCTTATTTCACTGAGCATAATGTTGTCAAGGTTCATCCATCTCAGTGAATTCTTTTTATTTATTTATTTATTTACTTATAGAGATGGAATCTTGCTATGTTGCCCAGGTTGATCTCAAACTGCTGGCCTCAAGCTATCCATCCTCCTGCTTTGGCCTCCCAAATTGTGGGGATT
>NW_012118059.1:6227-7391 GCF_000951035.1 Colobus angolensis palliatus
AAGGTCTCATGTGATGCACTTTATAGCTGCCATTTTTCCTTTCACATTTTTTGGTGGAAAAAATGGTATAAGTTTAAATCCTGAGTTTTAGCTATAAAAAAGGTAAGATTAGTATGTGAGCACCTTAAAATTTGTTTGTGGGAAGGAAATAATGTATACCATACTGATGTTGGATTTTTTTCAGCTGTGTTTTAGCAATGACAATGGCATTGTGATTCAATCTTCTGTCCTGTTGTTTTTTTTCTCTGCCTTAGGATGTTCTGAACATTTTAAAAATGCTGTTGCACCTCCTGGACACTTACCAGGACAAGTAAGTGGAAAGCACAATGCAGTCTCTCCCTCACGTGCGACCCCCAGGGGCTTCCTGTGACCCTTACGATTGGCCGCGCCCCACATTTGCTGTTGTAACAGCAACGTCATAAATTAATATGTGATCCACTTCTCTTCTCAGGTTATTAATGTAGTCATCTTTTTTTGTTTTTTTTTTTTAGACAGAGCCTCACTCTGTTGCCCAGGCTGGAGTGCAGCGACGTGATCTCACCTCACTACAACCTCTAGCTCCTGGTTCAAGTGATTCTCCCAACTCAGCGTCCCGAGTAGCTGGGATTACAGACACACCCACCACACCCAGCTAATTTTTGTTTGTTTGTTTGTTTGAGATGGAGTCTCACTCTTGTTGCCCAAGCTGGAGTGCAATGGCGTGATCTTGGCTCACTGCAACCTCTGCTTCCCGGGTTCAAGTGATTCTCCTTCCTCAGCCTCCTGAGTAGCTGGGATTACAGGCACGTGCCACCACGCCCAGCTAATTTTTGTATTTTTAGTAGAGACAGAGTTTCACCCTGTTGGCCAGGCTGGTCGCGAACTCCTGACCTCAGGTGATCCACCTGTCTCAGCCTCCAAAAGTGCTGGGATTACAGGCCCTCTGTTTTTTTTGTTGTTGTTTTGTTTTGTTTTTAAGAGAAATAACAGATATCAGCTGCTAAGATTTGGGTTTATCTCCCTCCGGTCTTTTTTCCTATACATTTTTCCCTTACTTGTAAACAGTCATGGTACTGCATATGCATGGTGGGTGTTCTGCACTTTTTTAATACTTAGTCAGTTTAAGATAAAAATCAAGGCCGGGCGCGGTGGCTCAAGCCTGTAATCCCAGCACTTTGGGAGGCC
>NW_012118060.1:0-2170 GCF_000951035.1 Colobus angolensis palliatus
AAAAAAACAAAAAGTGCTGGAGAGACACTGTAGGAAGAAAGGGTTTTGCTTCCTGATTCCAGTGTGCTTAGGGCTCCTCTAGAACCAAGCTCCTGAAATACATGGCAGCTAGCAGCATCCAAGAGTCAGCAGCTTCCCCAAGGCCCCTTACCCTACTACATGGTTTTGTAATGGAGTACCTCTGATGAGATACCTCCCCATGAGGCTTTCTCTGGCACCCCGGCACCCCAAATGGCAAAACTATAGCCAGTTCCAGAAAACAAATTTACAAGAAGTTCCCTGGCAAGGCACTATAGTGACTTTTCTGCCATCCTGAGAAGCACAGCTGTGCCCTCTTCAATAAGGTACAGAACTCAGCCCAGTGAGGGGAACTCTTCCTTGGATACTCCTACTCCTAGGGGCAGTGGCTATTATGTAGTACATTACATAATATTAAAATTGCTATGATATTACATATCTGCTATTCTTTTCAGTTCTCCTTACTTAATAATTCTCTATATTAAACTTTCCCTATTAAAATTACTGTATGACTTATCCCTATCCAGACTAATACAGAATCTTTTTTTTTTTTTTGAGAGTCTCGCTCTGTTGTCCAGGCTGGAGTGCAGTGGCACAATCTCGGCTCACTGCAAGCTCTGCCTCCCGGGTTCACGCCATTCTCCTGCCTCAGCCTCCCAAGTAGCTGGGACTACAGGTGCATGCCACCACGGCCGGCTAATTTTTTTATTTTTAGTAGAGACGGGGTTTCACCATATTGGCCAGGCTGGTCTCGAACTCCCCACCTCGTGATCTGCCCGCCTCGGACTCCCAAAGTGCTGGGATTACAGGCGTGAGCCAGCACGCCCAGCCTAAATATACTTTTAATACACAGCAATTTTTTTTTTTTTTTTTTTGAGACGGAGTCTCGCTCTGTAGCCCATGCTAGAGTGCAGTGGCGCCATCTCGACCTTGGCTCACTGCAAGCTCCGCCTCCCAGGTTCACGCCATTCTCCTGCCTCAGCCTCTCCCAGTAGCTGGGACTACAGAAGCTCGCCACCACGCCCGGCTAATTTTTTGTATTTTTAGTAGAGACGCAGTTTCACCGTGGTCTGGATCGCCTGTCTTCATGATCCGCCCGCCTCGGCCTCCCAAAGTGCTGGAATTACAAGCTTGAGCCATCGCGCCAGGCCAATACACAGTAAATGTTTTTAAGACAGGCAGTGTCCCTGTTTCACAGAAGAGGAAACTAAGAAACAAGTAACTGAGGAAAGATCCCTTGAGTTGATCCATTTTTCTATTGCTGCCTACCTAGAGAAGCAAACTGTATCTAAACATACCATCTCCTCCTAAAGTAGGCCAGCTGGTCCTGAAATTTACACCAAGTTTACATGAACTACAAACATCTAGACGCTACAGACATTTAGTGGGTAGAGATCAAAGATGCTGCCAAAAATACTGCAATGCACAGGACATCATCCCTCCCCCCATAACAAAAAATTATCCCATTCAAAATGTCAATAGTGCTGAGGTTGAGAAACCCTCAGTCTAAATAAAGCAAAGTAATTGCAAATTTGAGTTAAATCGTTTTTCATAATTTAGATTCTAGAAGTACTTGAAAAAAGTACAGCATTTCAACAGAATAACTGTTGCAAATAATCCAATAATTGAAGTTTAAAGAATGCATCATTAAATGATAACCACTTTAGGCTAATTACACACTTTATTCAACTCGAGGCCGGCTATATTCCTACTACACACAATATGACAAATCCAAAAGCCCTTAAGCCAGGGCATGCTTAAATTAGATATAGGGAGAAGAGGATCACGTGAGACCTCATTTCCAATTCGAGGGCCTTTAGAATTCTAAATGAGATGGAAGTTTTGAAACTGAGAAATGACAACATTTGACTTTTGTTGTAAAAACCTAGCTATGTTGACACAGACTGCAGGAGAGAGCTCAGTTGAGAGCCGACTGCAACAGCTAGCATATGACTGAAGCTCAAACCAGGGTAGCAAAGGGGAAGATGGTGAGAACTGGTAAGATTTCTGGCATATTTCGAAGGTGAAGACGGCAGGATTTTCCTCTGGGCAGGTCGTAGGTGTGAATAAAAGAAAGCTGTCAAGGGTGAACAGTAAATATTGATAGCAACCACCCAGCCAAGCATCCTGGCCCCTCCGCCTTTTTTTTTTT
>NW_012118060.1:10119-10392 GCF_000951035.1 Colobus angolensis palliatus
GTGATGCCAGTACTTTTGGCATGAGCAACCTGGTGGTGCCATTAACCAGGATATGAAGTGTAGAGAAGGGAGATGAACAGATTTGAAGAGAACAATGATTAGTTATGTCAACCAAAACTAAGTCTGTTGAGAGAGAAATAATTTGATAAAGGTTTACTGAAAGCCAAATATGAAGATAGACCCAGGAAGACACATCAACAAAGTTGGGAGTGTTCCAGAATCTGTTGCAAGTTGGAAGGCTTTTATAAGACAGTATAGGAGAAGGTAGGGGGA
>NW_012118061.1:0-1564 GCF_000951035.1 Colobus angolensis palliatus
AAAAAAAAAAAAAAAAAATTATATCGTGGAGAATGGGGTCTTCATCGCCACCAGCATTTATCTTTTGTGTTACAAACAATCCAATTATACTTTTAATTATTTTTAAAATGTACAATTAACTTATTAAATTAACTGATTATTGACTATAGTCACCCTGTTGTGCTATCAAATAGTAGGTCTTATTTATTCTTTCTATTTTTTGTACCAATTACTAAGCAGATTATGTTAAACTCATAAATTAATTATCTCTGTCAAGTAGATACCCTTATGATCCCCATTTTAGAGAGGAGGAAACTGAGGCATAAAGAGTTTAAAATGAACTGGGCACGGTGGCTCATGCCTGTAATCTCAGCACTTTGGGAGGCTGAGGTGAGTGGATCACTTGAGGTCAGGAGTTCGAGACCAGCCTGGCCAACATGGCAAAACCCCATCTCTACTAAAAATACAAAAAGTACCTGGGTGTGGTGGTGCACACCTGTAATCCCAGCTACCTGGGAGGCTGAAGGAGGAGAATTGCTTGATGCTTGAACCTGGGAGGCAGAGGTTGCAGTGAGCTGAAATCTCACCACTGCACTCCAGCCCGGGCGACAGAGTGAGACTCCGTCTCAAAGAAAGAAAAAAAAAAGAACTTAAAATGATAATCACAATCTCTTTAGTGACTGTATAATTTCAAACCAATTTAAGGTCTCTGAAGGTAACACCAGCAACTCCTTTCAAACAGTGAATCCTGGGATTGTAGATGAGTTTCCTAAAAACAGTTCCGTGGTGAAGGCAGAGCTAAAAGATGTTTATTATGCTGGTGGCTTCAGTCCTGGAAAAAAAAGCTGCCAGTTAAAGCTAGAAGGATTATGCCCCTAGACATACAGTGTTAAAACTGCATTCTGTATCTCATTCTGCCATTGCTCTGTGATGAAATGTCATGAGAAGTCTTGGTCTTACATCTCCCCGCCTTTTGTACAAACATTTCCTATGAGATTAATACCTGAATGAAGCTTTAGCTATTTTCACGTGTTATTATAAATAATGTTCTTCATAGAAAAATTAAGTTTGTATCATCAGAGAAACCAATCGAAATATTTGAGCTTTATCCTTTAACAGTAATGGATGAGTACATCTCTCCCTGGTAGCCCAGTGGCACGCATCTGTTAAGTGAATCAAACGTTCTGGCCTGGCCATGGAGGACACAGCTTTTCTCCCTTTAGAGCTAACTGGTGTCTTAGTCTCATCAGCACTGTGCCTCCCATCAGCCAAGCACACTGGACCAGCCCAAATGCTAATAGTTTTAATGCCAGAGTCTACCTCTGCAAAGAAATGTACATATTGTTAGTTTACAATTAATGTACACTTTGCTATATTTTTTATGATTTCAAGAAAAAAATGAAAGCAACAGAGGTGTTTGAAATAGGGAAATAGTTAATTAAATCAAGACAAGCGTCTTGGAAAGTTTATTTGTTAGATAATTGAAATATTTAAAAAGTAGGGGCCGGGTGCCGTGGCTCAAGCCTGTAATCCCAGCACTTTGGGAGGCCGAGACGGGTGGATCACGAGGTCAGGAGATCGAGAC
>NW_012118061.1:5501-6244 GCF_000951035.1 Colobus angolensis palliatus
TCTCGGCCTCCCAAAGTGCTGGGATTACAGGCTTGAGCCACCGCGCCCGGCCCTATTTTTACTTCTATTGCCTGTACTTTTGTTGTCACATCCAAGAAACAATTACCAAACCTAATGCCATGAGAATTTTCCCCTGTAATTTCTTCTAAGAGTTTTATAGTTTTAGCTCTTATGTTTAGGTCTTTGATCCCAGTTTGAGTTAACTTTTGTGTACGTTGTAAGGTAAGGGAGCAATTTCATTCTCTTGCATGTGGATATCCAGTTTTTCCAGTACCATTTGTTTCAAAGATTGTCCTTTCCCCATTGAATGATCTTAGCAGCCTTGTCAAAAATTATTTGACCATTTGTGACAGGGCTTATTTCTGTGTTTTCTACTCTATTCCACTAGTCTCTATGGTCGGTCTCTATGCCAGTTTTGTTTTTATTATTGCAGCTTTGCTTACCATACTATTTTCACTCCCACTAATAATACCTGAAGGTCCCAGTTACTCCGCATTCTCACCAAAATTGGTACTGTCAGTCTTTTTAATTTTAGCCGTTCTCGCCGATGTGGGATGTGTAGTGGTATCTCAATAGGGCTTTAATCTCCATTTTCTGATGACTAATAAATGTGAGCATCTTCTTATGGTAATATTAGCCTTATTTATTTATTTACTTGTTATTTTTTAAAGACAGGGTCTTGGCCGGGCGCGGTGGCTCAAGCCTGTAATCCCAGCACTTTGGGAGGCCGAGGCAGGAGGATC
>NW_012118062.1:0-1385 GCF_000951035.1 Colobus angolensis palliatus
CCTCCCAACATACTGGGATTACAGTTGTGAGCCTCCAAGCCTGGCCCTAATAAGTCAGGTTTTGTTTGATTTTGTTCATGTAATTAAGCACACATATACACTCCTTTTATTTTTTCATTTCCCCCTTAGTTTAGTTTACCTTCCACTGCAAGCTCTGCTACTTGGATACATTACAGACAAGACCCCTGCCTGTCAGCTTTTCTAGCTGTAACAATAGAGGGCCGGGTGCTGTGGCTCACATCTGAAATCCCAGCACTTTGGGAGGCTGAGGTAGGCAGATCACTTGAGATCAGGAGTTCGAGACATGCCTGGCCAACATGGTGAAACCCCGTCTCTACTAAACCTACAAAAAAATTTAGCTGGGAGTGGTGGCACGTGCCCGTAATCCCAGCTATTGGGGAGGATGAGGCAGAATTGCTTGAACCCGGGAGTCGGAGGTTGCAGTGAGCCAAGGTCGCCATTGCACTCCAGCCTGGGTGAAGAAGCGAGACTCCGTCTCAAAAAAAAACCCTTTGATATATTATTTGATATAATGCATAAATCCTCTAGTGACAGGCAACCCGTATGTAAACATTATTTGATGTTTGGCTTTCCAGATCTGAGATCAGGACCCCGCTTTCTCCTTGACATTCCACAGCAACACGTGAACAGCTAACACACATTCCGGTTTCCCGAGACCCAAGGGCCAGGGAAACCCCAGCTGAAAACGTGCATCAGCGGAACAACTGCTCTCTTCCAGGTCCCACCAAGGGCAAAGAGGAGAAATAGAATCCCTCACAAGAAATCCACAACTTCTAGAAACCCGCAGCACGCACAGAACACACTTACTTCTCACAGCTCTGCGGACACTTCACACCCCACAGTGGGGCTGTCTGATTACATTTGCATTTTGGGACATGTAGTCCAGAAAGATTAAATTATCAGAGAAAAACTACAAGTCCCATAATCTTCCGCGTCTCGCAATTGACGGCCCCAGATCATCCAGGATCGCCCCCTGTCGGCTCTTTCTGGTCAGAGGTCCTCTGTTAATATAAAAGCTTTTAATCATGGATTGTTTGTTTTCAATTTTTGTGGGCACTTAGTAGGCGTATATATTTATGGTGTACATAAGATTTTTTTTGTGTGTTTTCTTTTTTCTTTTCTTTTAAGACGGAGTTTTTCTTTTGAAAAAACTCCAGGCTGGAGTGCAGTGGCACGATCTCGGCTCACTGCAACCTCCCCCTCCCAGGTTCAACCGATTCTCCTGCCTCAGTCTCCAGAGTAGCTGGGATTATGATTATGATTATTATTATTATTATTATTAATTTATTTATTTTTTGAGTTGGAGTCTCGCTCTGTCGCCCAGGCTGGAGTGCAGTGGCGAGATCTCAGCTCACTGCAAGCTC
>NW_012118062.1:5610-7322 GCF_000951035.1 Colobus angolensis palliatus
GGGAGGCAGAGCTTGCAGTGAGCAGAGATGGTGCCATTGCACTCCAACCTGGGCAACAAAAGCGAAACTCCGTTTCAAAAAAGAAGGAAAGGAGAGGAGAGGGGAGGGGAGGGGAGGGGAAAGAAAGAAAGAAACCCCGTCTCTACTAAAAATACAAAAATTAGCTGGGCGTGGTGTCAGGCACCTGTAATCCCAGCTCCTCGTGAGGCTGAGGCAGGAGAGCTTGAACCCGGGAGGCAGAGGTTGATCTCGCCATTGCGCTCCAGCCTGGGCAACAAAAGCAAAATTTCGTCTCAAAAAAAAAAAAAAAATAGAATAAATGGGGTGGGTGAGGTGGCTCACACCTGTAATTCCAGCACTTTGGGAGGCCGAGGCGGGCAGATCACCTGAGGTCAGGAGTTCAAGACCAGCCTGGCCAACATGGTGAAACCCCATCTCTACTAAAAATACAAAAATTAGCTGGGCCTGGAGGCGCTTGCCTGTAATCCCAGCTACTCAGGAGGCTGAGGCAGGAGAATCGCTTGAACCCAGGAGGCAGAGGTTGCAGTGAGCTGAGATTGCGCCATTGCATTCCAGACTGGGTAACAAGAGCGAAACTCAGTCTCAAAAAAAAAAAAAAGGAAAATAGGAACTTAAGCTGATATTTGCACACCAATAGCAGCATTATTCCCATAGACAAAAGTTAGAAACCAGCGATGTCCATCTAAGAACAAATGGATAGGACAGGCGCAGTGGCTCAGCACTTTGGGAGGCTGAGGCAGGCGGATCACTTGAGGTCAGGAGCTTGAGATCAGCCTGGCCAACATGGTGAAACCCTGTCTCTCCTAAAAATACAAAAATTAGCCAAGCATGGTGGCACGCACCTGTAATCTCAGTTACTCGGGAGGCTGAGACAGAATTGCTTGAAACCGGGAGGCGGAGGTTGCAGCGAGAGGAGATTGAGCCACTGCACTCCAGCTTGGGCAACAGAGCCAGACTCTCTGTCAAAAAAATAAAATAAAACAATGGATAAACAGTTGGCCTGGGTGGCAGCTCATGCCTATAGTTCCAGCACTTTGGGAGGCCAAGATGGGAGGATCGCATGAGCCCAGGAGTTTGAGACCAGCCTGAGCAACATGGTGAGATCCTGTCTTTACGAAAAATACGCAAATTAGCCAGCTGAAGTGGGAGGAGGATCACTTGAGGCCTGGAAGCGGAGGTTGAAGTGAGCTGAGATTACGCCACTGTATTCCATCCTGGACGATAAAGCCAAAAGCTGTCTCAAAAACGAATGAATGGGACCGGCCACGGTGGTTCACGGCTGTAATCCCAGCACTTTGGGAAGCTGAGGCGGGTGGATCACCTAAAGTGAGGAGTTCAAGACCAGCCTGACCAACATGGTGAAACCCCGTCTCGGAGGGGCGCGGTGGCTCACGCCTGTAATCCCAGCACTGTGGGAGGCCGAGGTGGGTGGATCATGCGGTCTGGAGATGCAGACCATCCTGGCTAACACGGTGAAACCCTGTCTCTACTAAAAATACAAAAAATTAGCCAGGCCTGGTTGCGGGCGCCTGTAGTCCCAGCTACTTGAGAGGCTGAGGCAGGAGAATGGTGTGAACCCGGGAGGCAGAGCTTGCAGTGAGCAGAGATGGCGCCACTGCACTCCAGCCTGGGCGACGGAGCGAGACGCGAGACTCCGTCTCGAAAGAAAGGAAAGGAAAGGAGAGGGGAGG
>NW_012118063.1:0-1567 GCF_000951035.1 Colobus angolensis palliatus
TGAGAACAGACAGACTGCCTGCTCAAGTGGGTCCCTGACCCCTGAGTAGCCTAACTGGGAGACATCCCCCACTAGGTGCAGACCGACATCTCACACCTCACATGGTGGGGTACACCCCTGAGACGAAGCTTCCAGAGTGAGAATCAGACAGCAACCCTTGCTGTTCAGCAATCTTCTATCTTCTGCAGCCTCTGCTGCTGATACCCAGGCAAACAGGGTCTGGAGTGGACCTCAAGCAAACTCCAACAGACCTACAGCTGAGGGCCCTGACTGTTAGAAGGAAAACTAACAAACAGAAAGGACACCCACACCAAAACCCCATCAGTACATCACCATCATCAGAGACCAAAGGCAGATAAAACCACAAAGATGGGGAAAAAGCAGTGCAGAAAAGCTGGAAATTCAAAAAATCAGAGTGCATCTCCCCCTCCAAAGGAACACAGCTCATCGCCAGCAATGGAACAAAGCTGGATGGAGAATGACTTTGAGGAGTCAAGAGAAGAAGGCTTCAGTTGATCAAACTTCTCAGAGCTAAAGGAGGAACTACATAACCACCGCAAAGAAACTAAAAACCTTGAAAAAAGATTTGACGAACGGCTAACTAGAATAACCAATGTAGAGAAGTCCTTAAAAGAACTGATAGAGATGAAAACCATAACATGAGAACTACGTGACAAATGCATAAGCTTCAGTAACCGACTCAATCAACTGGAAGAAAGAGTATCAGGGTTTGAAGATCAAATGAATGAAATGAAGCAAGAAGAGAAGGGTAGAGAAAAAACAGTAAAAAGAAATGAACAAAGCCTCCAAGAAATATGGGATTATGTGAAAAGACCAAATCTATGTCTGATTGGAGTGCCTGAAAGTGACAGGGAAAATGGAACCAAGTTGGAAAACACTCTGCAGGATATCATCCAGGAGAACTTCTTCAACCTAGTAAGGCAGGCCAACATTCAAATTCAGGAAATACAGAGAAGGCCACAAAGATACTCCTCGAGAAGAGCAACTCCAAGACACATAATTGTCAGATTCACCAAAGTAGAAATGAAGGAAAAAATGTTAAGGGCAGCCAGAGAGAAAGGTCGGGTTCCCCACAAAGGGAAGCCCATCAGACTAACAGCAGATCTCTCGGCAGAAACTCTACAAGCCAGAAGAGAGTGGGGGCCAATATTCAACATTCTTAAAGAAAAGAATTTTCAACCCAGAATTTCATATCCAGCCAAACTAAGTTTCATAAGTGAAGGAGAAATAAAATCCTTTACAGACAAGCAAATGCTTAGAGTTTTGTCACCACCAGGCCTGCCCTACAAGAGATCCTGAAGGAAGCACTAAACATGGAAAGGAAGAACAGGTACCAGCCATTGCAAAAACATGTCAAAATGTAAAGTCCATCGATGCTAGGAAAAATCTGCATCAACTAGCAAGCAAAATAACCAGCTAATATTAATATCATAATGACAGGATCAAGTTCACACATAACAATATTAACCTTAAATGTAAATGTACTAAATGGTCCAATTAAAAGACACAGATTGGCAAATTGGATAAAGAGTCAAGACCCATCAGT
>NW_012118064.1:0-712 GCF_000951035.1 Colobus angolensis palliatus
CAGCTAACACACTAGGTATACATGCACCCTGAGCATTAGTGCCAATGTCACATGTGCTGTGTGGGATCCCGAGTCCCTGTCCTGCTCCATGTGCACATCTGGTGCCCCGGGAGGCCACCCTCACTGCACCTCTGCAGCCTGCAAGGGGCCCTGAGGTGGCAGCTCAGATGAGCATTAGTGCCAATGTCACATGTGCTGTGTGGGATCCCGAGTCCCTGTCCTGCTCCATGTGCACATCTGGTGCCCCGGGAGTCCACGCTCACTGCACCTTTGCAGCCTGCAAGGGGCCCTGAGGTGGCAGCTCAGATGCACCTTAGCTGTGGCTCTGGAAGCGGCTCAACAAGGGAGAAAAACTTACCCCTGAGAGCCCAGGAGGCTGCCCTGCTGAGAATAACTCCATCAACTGCCCAGGCCCCTCTCTCCAGAACACTAGCACACAAAGCTTCTGGAAATGTTGATGTTTAATGGCCTATATTCTACCTGAGGAACCTGGAGAAGTGTGGAATTTCCTTTGACAGCATCTGCATGCCCAGTCACGAATCCAAGGGAATTGTAAATTGAAAACAACAAACAAGTATGGAGTAGGTTGGCTACCGCAGAGCCACCTTTGCAGAACTGCCAGTGTCCACAGAGGTGAGGGCAACCTGAGCCCGGGCCTGCGGGTGAGAAGCAATCAGGGGAACCTCTGTGCAGGTCTTTTTCAGGAGCTCAC
>NW_012118064.1:3116-3505 GCF_000951035.1 Colobus angolensis palliatus
GATTAAAATGAAAACATTTAGGATTAAAAGCTGTGGTCTGAGAAAGAGTGTAAAAGAACCTTCAGTTCATTAAGTGCAGACCCACTAAGGAGCCCAGAGCAGGTGGAAATCAGAGAAGAGGAACTGACCACACAGTAGCCGCTCAGCACTGATGGGGGTTCCTTACTGCTTCTGAATCTGCAGATCTCCCTCTCTTTCTCTCCAGTTTTCTCATTTTCCTAAGTATTTGTTTTTATTTTATGTCTTTGAAGTGCTTCTCAATCTTTCTTCATGGACATTTCTAGTCCAGAATTTTTTTTTTTAACTCAGTAGCTTCATCTCCTTAGTAGTCCTTATTCTGAAGTTATCCTTCAGTTGAATAATGTCATAGAAAAGATGAAGATTTAAAA
>NW_012118065.1:0-408 GCF_000951035.1 Colobus angolensis palliatus
AAGCTTACTAAGTTTCTAAGATAAATGCATTGCCAAAGAATCTGTAAGCTGGATTTTAAAAATCCTTTAATTTGTTCAGGCATTAGCATACTCTTGGGCACAGCAAAATTGCACCATCACATAGTGACTATGAAAGTTGTGCAGCTCTTAAGGAACACATACTCTCCAATTCCTAATTCTACTGTGGTCATGGAGGATAACGGACAAGGAGGAATCTTTCATCCAATGCAATTAAGATGCCATCGAGAACACTGGTCAAGGGAATTTCTTCCAGAGAACTGAATCAGTAAATAAGCTTCCACTATAAGCCAGATAGAGAGTCTACACTACACCTGCCACAAGAAGTCATTAATGTTGTGAACCAGGGGTAACTAATATTAGTAATTTTCCAATATTCCACTTCAGTGA
>NW_012118065.1:2848-4769 GCF_000951035.1 Colobus angolensis palliatus
AAGTAAATTTCTAATGGAGAAGAAAGAAAATCCTACCAGGAGAACAAGACTATTCAACTGACAGGTCAGTACTAAGCTGTGGAAATCCACCAAGCCATTAAGAAAAATTCTTAACTCATGTATTCTGTAAATAGATGTGAGTCTTAGGTCAGAATACTCAGTTTACTTTGCCCTAAAAGGGCATGTTCATTGGAATTTCTATGTGGTCACTGAAAATTATTTATACAAATGAATAAAAAAATAGTCAAAAATAGTCTCCAAAATATAGTTCAAAAAAAGCCTAGGTCCTTTATAATTAATATGTATACATACCTTTATTTCATAAGTAGATATTTTGTGAAAAATTGGCACGTTAAAAGGTACCAAGCAGAATCCAAAATTCATGCCAGGTAACTGACTCTGGACTAGTTCTGATAGAAAAATCTAGCAAAAACACATCTGTGATTAGCTAACCATTTCTATAAAAGCAGTGATGCCTCTACAGTCAGCCAGAATGCATTTCCATTTTTTGTAGTCTAGTAGCAGTCGAAGATCCAAAAAAGCAAAACTATCTTAGTCACATTTTAGCCTACTTCTGCCTTGTTTATCAACCAGAGAATTTAAACTAACCACGCCTACTGTCAGCATTCTGGGGAAGACAGCCCAAGATTATCAGTGACTTTATGTGCGTCTAACTTTACCACATTAGTCAAGAATAATTAGCAATGGTCTGAAAGGAATTGAATTTTTTTCTAAAGGCAACAATTCACACTTCAGCATTTATGCAAATCTGGGTAATTTAAATGTATGAGATGATTAAGAAAGAATCTTCTCTTTAATTCCCCAAGAGTGTGCACGTTCTTTTCTCCTTATGCAAATTTCTAGGATAGTCTATTCTTTTATTCTTTGCTTAGAGCACCACACTGTTTAAAAATAAAACATTGTAAATATACACAATGGCATCAGAATGGTGCCTATGGCTTCATATGAGATTATGTAAACACTCAGCAAGAGTGATATCCTAACTACTTTTGAATTGTGATATGCTTACATGGAAAATGGTGATGGAGAAAAATATAAAGGCAGATATCCATGGAAACTCTTCAGGATAATTTGTCATTTCTGATAAATGTAGTGTTTGCATCTAAACTCTTAAGTGCCTTGCTGCTTTGTGCCTTTGCATCAATTAACATTTAATTTGACTTTTTAACAACATCACTTATCACTAGTTTTTTCATGCCTATGAAGCTAACAAATGTTAGCTTTTCAAAGCTGACAGTTTATGATTACTTATAACCAACACCATTTCAGAGTAATGCAGTAAGAGATTAATGGACCACGGGGATGACACAGCCACAGGGCTTGCTATAAAAAGAGAGATGAACTACAATCCTGATGAATGCCTCTTTTGAATAAATATACTTGAAAACCAGCTAAACAAATATCAAGAGGAAAAATTTTATCCTAATTATATGAACAGTGGTGTTTGTTTGTTTGCTTGTTTTGATGGAGTTTTGCTCTACCACCCAGGCTGGAGTGCAGTGACCCCGTCTCAGCTCACTTCAACCTCCACCTCCCAGGTTCAAGCAATTCTCCTGTCACAGCCTCACAAGTAGCTGGGACTACAGGCACCCGCTACCACGACTGGTTAATTTTTATATTTTTAGTAGAGACGGGGCTTCACCATATTGGCCAAGCTGGTCTCAAACTCTTGACCTTGTGATCCTCCCACCTCAGCCTCCCAAGGTGCTAGGATTACAGGCATGAGCCACCATGCCCAGCCTGAACACTGCTTCTAATTGTACACTTCAGAACTTATTTAAGGCCTTTGTTTATACATATAGTTTACTAAATAACATCCAGTATTGGAAGTGAAATGGAAAATGTGTCAAGGAAAAGTCTCATTTAACAGCGTGAAGAAAACAATAATTTTAGATTCAAA
>NW_012118066.1:0-24336 GCF_000951035.1 Colobus angolensis palliatus
GTGTTAGCATATATAAACAGCCTGTAACAAGCAGTCGGGGTCCCAGGACCAACTTAGAGCTTGGGACCCTAGCGCGCTAGTAATAAATAACTCTCTGCTGTGAACTTCGTGTCGGTGATCCTTCGCGACGACCCCTGCCCAGGAGGGTATCGAGAGTTCGGTTCCAACAGATGTCTAAACTTTTAAAACATTTGCTAGAGCAAAATTTATTTTGGTGTTAAACATACTTTCAGTTTACTCAGAATTTTTAATTTGCTATAAAAATGTATCAATTAGCATAGATAAAAATACTACTTTAAGATCACTTGTTTTCTTTTGAAAATACATACGTACTGAGGGTTATTATTTATGTCAGAAATTGACATTATAAATTCTTGGATAAGCACCAAAGTTGAATGAATTTTTCAACAAAATGTAATTATGTTTACAGATGTTACTCAGGTTAAGAAATGTGTTGTAGGATCTACTTACCAGTTTCTCTTTTTGATTCAAATATATGAGATCTGCCCTGATAAATAACAAAGTATTGTACCGCCCTCCCAAAAATAAAAGAAAAAGAGAAAACCCATGGCACTATGTAAAGTAAGCACACTTTGTCATTAGTAAATAGAGCAGGCATGCCTGGGGATTGTTGCTTTGTCATAAATAGCAATCAACCATAATTAGTAAACAGGTGTGCCAGTAAAAATGATTTACATGATACGTTAACAAGGATCAGGAAAGTAAGTGAACTTCCTGAAGGAGTTGTTTCTGATCAAAGAAACTGATACTTGCTAGCGTTCACTTGTTGGGAGCAAGTACCCCAAAATCTGGCCATTAACTGGCCCCAAAACTAGCCATAAACAAAATCTCTGCAGCACTGTGACATGTTCATGAATGAGGACAAGGAACAACTGGCTGGCTCAGGGCGGAAAACCCCTTGAAGGCATTCTTAAGCCACAAACAATAGCATGAGCGATTTATGCCTTAAGGGCATGTTCCTGCTGCAGTTAACTAGCCCTTATTCCTTTAATTTGGCCCATCCCTTCATTTCCCATAAATGATACTTTTAGTTAATTTAGTATCTGTGGAAACAATGCTAATGACTGGTTTGCTGTTAACAAATACGTAGGTAAATCTCTGTTCCGGGCTCTCAGCTCTGAGGGCTGTGAGACCCCCGATTTCCCACTTCACACCTCTATATTTATGTGTATGTCTTTAATTCCTCTAGCACCACTGGGTTAGAGTCTCCCCTACCGAGCTGGTCTTGGCATTCACTGCCACCTTATCTTAAGGGGAAAGAATTCTACTGGTGTCATCTGACCGGCCATTTAAAAATTGGAATCTAAAGTGATTCCTTAGTAGGACAACAAGGATGGTTGCTGACATACTGTGTGGTCTGGTAGGAGAAGTGAGGCAATATGAGAAGTGGAGGAAAAACCCGACTATGTCTTCCATGGCATATTTACTCTTACTTTACTTGGTGCTAAATCAAATGAAACAAGCCCTTGTAATGTGATACCCTACCCTGTTTTAACCTGAGTGACTCTCTCCTAGCACAGAGACAGCAGGACAGACTCCATTTTAAGTTTCTTCACTTGCAGCCCCCTTTACCTCCCTCCCTTAAGGGCATAACTAGTGTAAACTGACTCAAAGCACATCCAGGAATGCACTTACTGATAAGATACTGAGAGGCAAGCTGCACCAGCAGCTCCTGAGGACGTGCTCACAGTGGACGGCACCCAAAACCTCTGCGTTTATCTCTTTGTGATAGTTTAAGCCCCTGCACCTGGAACGGTTTTTTTTGTAACTGCATTTGTAACCAATTACTTTTTTAACTTTTTGCCAGTTCTGCTTCTGTGAAAATTGCTTCAGCTAAATTCCCCCCACTCCCCTATTTAGACCATGGTATAAAAACAAAACTAGCCCCTTCCTCGGGGCCGAGAGAATTTTGAACGTCAGCTGCCTCTCGGTTGCTGGCTAATAAAGGACTTCTTAATTTGTCTCAAA
Source organism: Colobus angolensis palliatus (assembly GCF_000951035.1). Lineage (NCBI taxonomy): Eukaryota > Metazoa > Chordata > Mammalia > Primates > Cercopithecidae > Colobus > Colobus angolensis. Next base: position 1,990 of record NW_012118066.1, read on the forward strand.
GTGTGGCGTTTCTCTGTAACTCGCTTGGTTACAACACTTGGAGGCCCCAGTGAGAATTTTCGCCACCGGGCGAGAGCCGGACTCGTTCCAACCTCTCCCAGACAGACGGCAGACTTACAGGGGAGCTGCCACCTGAAGACATTCCAGGGCCCCATAAGACCTTGTCTTCCAGAGGGGAAGGATGAACCACTGGTATGTTCCCACAAAAATTCAACTCCTGAGTCCTCAGTTTCTAGTCCCAGAAAGGTCCCAGATCTGCCTCTGTTTCTCTGGGAGGGAAGTGCCTCTGACGAGGGCCCTCCCTTTATGACTGCCCGCATTCCAGGACACTGGAGGACAGAGTCCTGGTTTTCTGTTAGGCGCCTCTGTCTCTCTCTGGAAGGGAAGTGGCCCTAACGGGGGCCCTCCCTTGACTCTGTCCGTATTCCAGGACGCTGGAGGACTGAGTTCTGGTTTCTGGTAGGCTGGCCTCTCCATTAAAGACTAGTCTCTCCTGGCCAGGCGCGGTGGCTCAAACCTGTAATCCCAGCACTTTGGGAGGCCGAGATGGGCGGATCACGAGGTCAGGAGATCGAGACCATCCTGGCTAACCCAGTGAAACCCTGTCTCTACTAAAAAAATACAAAAAACTAGCCGGGCGAGGCGGCGGGCGCCTGTAGTTTCAGCTACTCAGGAGGCTGAGGCAGGAGAATGGCGTAAACCGGGAAGGCGGAGCTTGCAGTGAGCTGAGATCCGGCCACTGCACTCTAGCCTGGGCGACAGAGCGACACTCTGTCTCAAAAAAAAAAAAAAAAAAAGACTAGTCTCTCTCAGTCTCTTTCTCTATCTCTTCTCCTTTTCTCGTTCAGGTCTCCTGGAGACCTCTGTTTTAGAACAAGAGTAAAACTGTTATAAACTCTGTGTGAATGAGTGCGTGAATGGGGAGGTCAAGGGCTTGTGCTTCAACTTCCAGTTTGTCCACGCGAAAGCTACGGAGTTCGAGTGGGCCCTCATCTGCGGTTCTGTGGCGACCTCATAAGGCTTAAGGCAGCATCGGCCATAGCTCAATCCAAGCCAGGAGTTTATACCAGCCTGCCAATGCTAAAAGGAGCCTGAGCCCCTCAAGGGAAGGGCCAGACAGGCATCTGACTGATCCCATCACAGGACCCCCACCCCTTGTCTATTAAAAAAAAAAATTGTCAAACTTGTTTATATGCACTAGTGTCTATTGTCTTGTTTAGCGTCTTTCTAAGTTTCGTCTGTCAGGTCACCGATACTGCCCAAGGCGACTGGGAAAGAACTTCTTCAAGGTCCTCAATACTGATTTTCTACCACAGGAGGTCAAATTCCTCATCAGTTGTTTGGGCTGGCCGTCCCAGTCCTGCCTTCTCTGTCAGAAACAAATCAGGTGTTGTTACGGGAAGGGGTGTGGGAAACACTTGCCCATTTGGAATTTCTGGCACCATAAAGGCTGCTGGAGTTTAGATTGCCACATCCCATGCCCAAGTGACTGGACCGCCTCCACATTAGATCAGTGGTGGATTCAGAATAGCCACCCTGCAGACCTGCTTGCCCACCTTTTCTGTCATTCTGTAACTTTTCACATGCTTTTGAATAGAAGTCTGTGTAGAGAAGCCTACGCTCATACTGCTTTACTCTGTCTGGACTCTTATTCTGTTCCCCCGTGTCTACTCTCCTACCTTAGAAAAGATCCGAGTGGCCCCTTTCCTTCTAATCCTTATCCCTTACCCCACATATCTCGTTTTCCTGTGTCAGAGCAAGTCCAGCGCCTCCAAGATTTGGCTCTGCTCTCCCTCCTAAAACCCTTGAAAGAGAAGGTCAAGTTGGAACTGATTTGCTCCAAAACGACCACCAGAATACTCCAGACGACCACCAGAGTAAGTGCCAGAGAATAGGCAAGTAGGCAAAGTAAAAGAAAACTTTATTTACAAGCCAACGTGAAGGAGGGGCGAGGTTCACCGGTCTCTGGCGGTGGAGGCCGATGAAGTGGCTCCAGCGTTCTCGGGTGAGGTTCCTAGCTCCACACACAAGCAAGGGCCAAGGAAGTTCACACCGCGTGCCCTCCAGGAGCAGCTTTTATGTCCTGGGCCCGGGAGTGGGCGGGCAGTGGGCGGGACATAGGCAGGTCAGGGGCGGGGCGGTAGGCGTGGCTAGGCGGGTTCCGGTTTTTCTCCGCCGGAGGTCCGGTTGCGCCTGCGCAGTCGACCCCTGTCTTTCCCAGGCACGGGAAAGTTAACAATGAAGAACCGGGAAATGCGCCATTTTAGTCCCTTTGTTCTTTTTGTTCCCTCCCTCCCTCCCTCCAGACAGGAACCTTCTGTCTTTGAGTCATGGAGACACCAAAAATATTTAGGCTGTAGGTCAAGGGGAAGAGGGAGGTCACCTAGGTTCAGCTGGCCAAGGAGCCCTCGGGTCAGCCTCCAGTCCTCCTCCCTAAATCTTGAAGCTTAAGAAAACCAACTTCACGTGGCAGGAAGTGTTGGCTATAGTCGTTTTCCTGCTCTTTCTGGTTGTGTTATTTCTGTTCTTCCGATAGGCCAGCCCCCCGCAGGTTGTGAATTTCTCTATCCGTGCTGGGTTTAATCTCTCTGCTCAAACCTTGTTAAACTGCCTCCAAAATGGGAAACTCCTCTTCCCAGCCCTGTGAAGAGTGAGTCCTTTCCAATGTATGTTGCAGAATTTCTCTTGAGGCTTCTCAGAAGATTATGGAGTCTGCCTGAAGAAAGGCAAACTCTGGACACTCTGTGAAGTAGAATGGCCACAGTTTGGAACTGGGTGGCCCCCAGAAGGATCATTTAACCCCACAGCTGTTCAGGCTGTGTGGCGGGTCATTACTGGAAGTCTCAGTCACCTCGATCAGTTTCCCTACATTGATCAATGGCTGGATTTGGTCTGGAACCCTCCTCCCTGGCTCCACTCATGCACCATTCATGATCCCACTTCCAAGGTCCTTTTGAGTCGGTCCGCATTTTTGTGCGGACTCTCAGCCCCCTCGGCTCCTCCTGTACTACCTCCTTCTGAAGAAGAGGAAAGTTTTCCTCACGCAGTTCCGCAGTTCCGCTGCCCTATAAGCCTCCTGCTCCCCAAGATTCTTCCCTTGTTTCCTCGACTACATCTCCTGTGGGCTCTCCGCCCATAGCCTCCCAATTGCGGCCAAGGCAGGAGGAGGTAGCCCCCCTCCTCCCACTGAGAGAGGCCCAAATCCCTCCGGGTGATGAGCACTCAGCTCCCTTCCTAGTTTATGTCCCTTTCTCTACCTCTGACCTGTACAACTGGAAGGCTCATAATCCCCTCTTTTCTGAAAAGCCCCAGGTTTTGACCTTACTAATGGAGTCCATGCTCCGGACTCACCGACCCACCTGGGATGACTGTCAGCAACTTTTAACCCTTTTCACCTCTGAAAAGAGGGAACGTACCAGAAGGGAGGCCAGAAAGTATTACATCAGTGGGTGGACCAGAAGAGGAAGCCCAAGACCAAATTGAAGAGGTTTTTCCCTCTACCTGGCGTAATTGGGACCCAAACTCCTTGGGTGGAAGGAGAGCTTTAGACAATTTTTACCGGTATCTCCTTGTGGGCATCAAGGGAGCTGCTCGAAAACCCATAAATTTGTCTGAGACAACTGAAGTTGTCCAGGGGCTTGATGAGTCACCAGGAGCGTTTCTGGAACACCTCCAGGAGGCCTATTGGAAGGGCACCCCTTTTGACCCGATGGCTCCCGAAAATAGCCATGCTTTTAATTTGGCATTTGTGGCTCAGGCAGCCCCTGACATCAAAAGAAAATTAGAAAAGCTAGAGGGATTTGCCGGAATGAACATCAGTCAGCTTTTAGAGATAGCCCAAAAGGTTTTTGACAACTGAGAGTTTGAAAAGCAGAAACAGGCAGCTCAGGCAGCTGAAAAGGCTGCTGACAAAGCATCAAAAAGACAGGCAAAAATCATAGAAGCTGCCATTCAGGAAGTCAAGAAGGAAAGACCCCCATCACAGAAAAATGGTCAGGGAACCCTGGGTCCCCGCCAAAGGGTCAGAAAGGGGAGGGGGCTCCCCTGGAGAAAAACTAGTGCGCTTACTGCAAGCAGATGGGACACTGGAAAAAGGAATGCCCATTAAGACCAGAGGAAAAGCCAGAAGAGAAAGAAGTCCTCACCCTCCCCGCTGCAAAGGAATCTGATGATTGATGGGCCAGGGCTCCTTTACACTTGGCCCCCAGGAGCCCATGGTGACCGCCACAGTGGGGGGCCAGCCTGTACGCTTCCTAATTGACATGGGGGCCGATCACTCCATACTGCAGATGCCCCTAGGCAGTGTCTCTAATAAAAAAGTGGCTGTACAGGGGGCTACTGGAGTTATTCAAGAATATCCTGTCACCCACTCACGAGAGGTGAGTTTAGAACAGAAAAGAGTAATCCACTCGTTCTCGTGGTCCCAGAGTGTCCTTTTCCTCTCCTAGGATGAGACCTGCCCCACAAGCTGCAGGAATCTATTTCCTTCTTGGCCCAACAAGCTCACCTCATGGTAGGAGACACACCACCTCCCGCTGCTCAGCTCCTGCTAACCACCCCTCTGTCAGAAGAAACTCTCTTAGTTTCACCTTCACACCCACCAGAAAATAAAACTAATCCTCTCCTACTGGACTTACAGACTCTTTCCTCGAGTCTGGGCCGAGTCAAACCCCCCGGGACTGGCTAAGCACCACCCTTCAGAGGTAGTAGAACTCCTGGCCACCGCCTTGCCAGTCCAGATAAAGCAATATCCTATGAGTCAGTGGGCTAGGGAGGGAATCAACCCCCATATTCAGCGACTGTTACAAGCTGGCATACTTACACCATGTCAGTCCACCTGGAATACTCCATTTTTGCCAGTCCAAAAACCCGGAACAAATGACTACCAACCTATACAGGACTTAAGGGAAGTTAACAGTCACTGTCCACCCAACTGTCCCTAACCTTATACTTTACTCAGCCTGCTCCCACCAGAACACACAGTGTACACTGTCCTTGACTTAAAAGATGCTTTCTTTGCTATTCCTCTGGCCCCCAAAAGCCAACCTATCTTTGCTTTTGAATGGACAGATCCTGGCTCAGGAGACACCACCCAATTGACCTGGAGTCGGTTACCTCAAGGTTTTAAAAATTCCCCCACCCTTTTTGGGAAAGCCCTCCAACAGGATTTTATACCATTTTGAGCCAGACACCCTAATTGTACTCTTCTTCAGTACGTAGATGACCTTTTATTAGCTACTGAAACTACTGACAGCTGCCTGCAACATACTAGAGACCTACTTTACCTCCTTCAGGAACTCGGGCATCTCGGCCAAAAAGGCCCAGCTTTGGCCGGGCACGGTGGCTCAAGCCTGTAATCCTAGCACTTTGGGAGGCCGAGACAGGCGGATCACGAGGTCAGGAGATCAAGACCATCCTGGCTAACACGGTGAAACCCCGTCTCTACTAAAAAATACAAAAAACTAGCCGGGTGAGGTGGCAGCGCCTGTAGTCCCAGTTACTCGGGAGGCTGAGGCAGGAGAATGGCGGGAACCCGGGAGGCGGAGCTTGCAGTGAGCTGAGGCTTCATCTCACCTCAGCCTTCTCTGACTCTCCAGAGCAACACTCCAACACCAAAAAAAAAAAAAAAAAAAAAAGGCCCAGCTTTGTCTTCCCAGAGTCTCCTACTTAGAGTATGAGATAAACAGAGAAAAAAGGGCACTCACCAGTGCTTGTAAGGAAGCCATCCTGCGAATCCCCACTCCCACCACAAAAGACAGGTACGTGACTTCCTGGGGGCCGTGGGATACCGTCGCCTGTGGATATTAGAGTTTGCAGAGATTGCCAAGCCCCTGTACACTACTACTGGAGGGAATGGCCCACTAGTTTGGACTGACACTGAAGAACAGGCTTTCAAAAACCTGAAAAAGGCATTAACTGAGGCCCCTGCTCTAGCCCTCCCTAATATCTCAAAACCATTTCACCTTTTTATTCATGAGAGCTAGGGAGTTGCTAAAGGGGAGCTCACTCAGACTTTAGGACCCTGGAGACGCCCAGTAGCCTATTTGTTTGGCAGTGACTGGACCCTGTGGCCTCTGGATGGCCAAGCTGTCTGCAAGCCACAGGCAACAGCAAGCCTAGTCCAGGAGGCTGATAAATTGACTCTGGACCAAAATTTAACCCTTACGGTTCCTCATGCCATAGAGACTTTGCTGCAAAGTGCTTCTGGCAAATGGATGTCAAATGCTCACATCCTGCAGTATCAGAGTTTACTGTTAGATCAGCCTTATTTGACTTTCTCTCCCACAAGGTGGTTAAATCCAGCTACTTTACTCCCTGATCCAGACTTCACTACACCTGTCCATGACTGCCAGGAACTCTTAGAAACTACGGAAACTGGTGACCTGATCTACAAGATGTGCCCCTAAACAAGGCAGATGCCACCGTGTTTACAAATGGTAACAGCTTCCTCGGACAGGGAGTCCAAAAGGCTGTTGCAGCCGTTACTATGGAGACAGATGTGCTATTGGCCCAGGAACTGCCAGCAAGTACCTTGGCCCAGAAGGCTGAATTGATCGCCCTCACTCAGGCTCTCCAATGGCATAAGGACAAACGTATTAACATTTACACTGACCGTAGGTATGCTTTTGCTACTGTACATGTACATGGAGCCATCTATCAAGAGTGTGGGCTACTCACCTCAGCAGGAAAGACTATTAAAAAACAAGAAATTTTAGCCCTGAGTGAAGCTGTTTGGCTTCCTCAGCAGGTGGCTGTAATTCACTGCAAAGGACATCAAAGAGAAAACACAGCAGTTGCCCATGGTAACCGAAGAGCAGACTGCGGCCGACAAGCCGCTCGGCTCCCAGTAGTGCCCTTGGTCCTGCTGCCCACTGTGTCTTTTCCACAGCCCAACTTGCCAAATCACCCAAAATACTCCACAAAGGAAGAGAAACAGGCTTCACATCTTCAGGCTAAAAAATTAGGAAGGTTGGTGGATTCTTCCTGATTCCAGAATCTTCATACCCCGAGCCCTTGGGAAAACTTTAATCAGTCATTTGCATTCTACCACCCATTTGGGAGAAGTAAAACTGGCCCAGCTTGTAAGGAGCCGTTTCAAGATCCCCCACCTTCAGGACTTAGCTAACCACACAGCTCTCCAGTGTATGGCTTATGCTCAGGTAAACGCCAAACAAGGTCCCAAACCCAGCCCAGGCCACCGTCTCTGTGGAGACTCACCAGGAGAAAGGTGGGAAATTGATTTTACAGAGATAAAACCGCACCAGGCAGGGTATAAGTACCTCCTGGTGCTAGGAGACACTGCCACTACAGTAGTAAAGTTTTTACTAAATGAAATCATCCCAAGACACAGGCTGCCTGTTGCCACAGGGTCTGATAATGGGCCAGCCTTCACCTCATCCATAGCTCAGTGGGTCAGCAAGGCATTAAACATCAAAGGGAAACTCCATTGTGCCTATCGACCCCAGAGCTCTGGATATGTAGAACGCATGAACCGCACCTAAAAAATACTCTTACAAAATTAATTCTAGAAACCGGTGAGAACTGGGTGAGGCTCCTTCCTTTAGCCCTACTTAGAGTAAGATGTATCCCTGACCGAGCTGGGTTTTCACCTTTTGAAATTATGTAGTTCTGTCTATCTTGTCTACGTTGAGAGACACCCATTTAGCAGAAATCTCTCAAGCTAATTTATTACAGTACCTGCAGTCTCTCCAATAGGTACGAGACATCATCCAGCTGGTTGTCTGGGGAGCACACCCAAATCCAGTTCCTGACCGGACAGGGCCCTGCCACTCTTTCCAGCCGGGTGACCTGGTGTACGTTAAAAAGTTCCAGAAAGAAGGACTCATTCCTGCCTGGAAAGGACCTCATACTGTCATCCTCACCATGCCGACAGCTCTAAAGGTGGACGGTATTCCTGCTTGGATTTATCACTCTTGCATCAAAAAGGCCAGCAAGACCCAGCAAGAAACATGGATCCCCAAGCCTGAGCCAGGCCCCTTAAAACTGCGTCTTGGCCGGGCGCAGTGGCTCACACCTGTAATCCCAGCACTTTGGGAGGCCGAGGTGGACGGATCACAAGGTCAGGACATTGAGGCCATCCTGGCTAACGGTGAAACCCTGTCTCTACTAAAAATACAAAAAAATTAGCCAGGCATGGTGGCGGGCAACTATAATTCCAGCTACTCAGCAGGCTGAGGCAGGAGAATCTCTTGAACCTGGGAGGTGGAGTTGCAGTGAGCCAAGATTGTACTACTGCACTCCAGCCTGGACGACAGAGCAAGACTCCGTCTCAAAAAACAAAAACAAAAACAAAAAAAACTGTGTCTAAGTTGCGTGAAGCCATCAAATTATTTATTTTTATTTACCTCTTTTGTTTGTTTCCACCTATCATGCCCTCTGCTCCACCCTACTCTTTTCTCCTTCTTTCACGACAGGACATGTGTGTGCAAACACTACTTGGAAGGCAGGAACCTCCAAAGAAGTCTCTTTTGCAGTCGATTTATGTGCTTTGTTCCCAGAGCCTGCCTGTACCCACGAAGAGCAATGCAATCTGCCGGTCATGGGAGCAAGAAACGTTGACCTGGCTGCAGGATTCGCACATACAGGAAGCCGGACTGGATATGGGAGCTCTAAAGGTGCAGAAAAAGGACTCCAGAGCGTTGATTTTTACCTCTGTCCTGGAAATCACCCTGACTCTAGTTGTCGAGATTCCTTTTAGTTTTTCTGCCCTCACTGGTCATGGGTAACCCTGGCCACTTACTCTGGAGGATCAACCCGGTCCTCAACCCTCTCTATAACTCACACTTCCCGTCCTAGACCTTGTACTATAAGAAATTGCGACCCTCTTACTACAACTGTCCGTAACCCTAATTCAGCTCATTGGTATTATGGCATGTCATGGGGATTACGGCTTTATATCTCAGGATTTCATGTTGGAACTATGTTCACCATTCAGAAAAAGGTCCTGGTCCCATGAAGCCCTCCTAAGCCAATCGGACCTCTAACTGATTTAGGTGACCCTATGTTCCAAAAACACCCAGACAGGGTCGAACTAACTGTTCCACCACCATTCCTGGTTCCTAAACCTCAACTGCAAAGACAACCCAGCCTGATGTCCATTCTGGATGGGGTGCATCACCTCCTTAATCTCACCCAGCCTAAACTAGCCCGAGATTGTTGGTTGTACCTGAAAGCAAAACCCCCATATTATGTTGGTTTAGGAGTAGAGGCCATGTTCAAGGTTAACTCTATTTCTTGTCATACATGACTCCATGCCCTTACACTAGGAGACGTGTCAGGGAACGCCTCCTAATTAGCAATGGCTATAACTTATCTGCTTCTCCCTTCAGGTCACCTGTAATCAATCTCTACATACTTCCTTAAATGCCTCAGTTTCCTACCAGGCACCTAACAATACCTGATTGGCTTGTATTTCAGGCCTTACTCGCTGCATCAACGGGACTGAACCCGGACCTCTCCTGTGTGTGTTGGTTCATCTACTCCCCCAGGTCTATGTGTATAGCGGGCCAGAAGGGCAACTTCTTATTCCTCCCCCTGAATTGCATTCCAGGTTTCGCCGAGCTGCCCCGCTCCTAGTACCCCTCCTGGCCGGCCTTAGCATAGCTGGGTCAGCAGCCATTGGCACGGCTGCTCTGGTTCAGGGAGAAACTAGACTAATGTCCCTGTCTCAGCAAGTAGATGCTGATTTAAGCAATCTCCAGTCAGCCATAAATATGCCACATACCCAAGTAAACTCTCTAACTGAAGTAGTTCTTCAAAACCACTGAGGCTTAGATCTACTATTTCTCTCCCAAGGAGGATGATGTGCAGCCCTAGGATACAGTTGCTGTTTCTATGCCAGTCAGTCTGGAGTCATAAAAGATACCCTCCAAAGAGTTCAAGAAAATCTAGATAGACGCCAACAAGAACGAGAAAGTAACACCCCCTGGTATCAAAGCATGTTCAACTGAAATCCATGGCTAACTACTTTAATTACTGGATTGGCAGGACACCTTCTCCTCCTCTTGTTAAGTTTAATCTTCAGGACTTGTATATAAAATTGGTTCCTGAACTTTGTAAAGCAGCGCATAGCTTCTGTCAAACTTATGTATCTCAGAACCCAGTATAACCCCCTTGCTATAACTGAAGAATCAATGATTTGATTCCCCAAAACATGAGTGGGGAATGTGATACCCTACCCTGTTTTAACCTGAATGACTATCTCCTAGAAGAGAGACAGCCAGACAGACTCCATTTTAGTTTCTTCACTTGCAGCCCCCTTTACCTCCCTCCCTTAAGTGCATAACTAGTGTAAACCGACTCAAAGCACGTCCAGGAATGCACCTACTGATAAGATATTGAGGCAAGCTGCACCAGCAGCTCCTGGGGACGCGCGCGGTGGATGGCACCCAAAACCTCTGCATTTATCTCTTTGTGATAGTTTAAGCCCCCGCACCTGGAACTGCTTTTTTTTTTTTTTGTAACTGCATTTGTAACCAATTAATTTTTTAACTTTTTGCCAGTTCTGCTTCTGTAAAAATTGCTTCAGCTAAATTCCCCCCACTCCTCTATTTAGACTACGGTATAAAAACAAAACCAGCCCCTTCCTCGGGGCCAAGAGAATTTTGAGCGTCAGCTGCCTCTCAGTTGCTGGCTAATAAAGGACGTCTTAATTTGTCTCAAAGTGTGGCATTTCTCTGTAACTCCCTTGGTTACAACAGTAATAGCTGTTATTAATTGCCTTTAAAAATCTGTCCCGTTTTTTTCCGGGTACTTAAAATACAAGTGCCAGTAAGTGGTTCTTATATATATTTTGGGGGGGGGAGGGGGCGGAATTCATTTTCCTTGTCTTCTGATATTTTAAAAATCCATCCATTTTTCAAGATTGAAAAGAATTATAGCAGGCCGGGCGCGGTGGCTCACGCCTGTAATCCCAGCACTTTGGGAGGCTGAGGCAGGCGGATCACGAGGTCAGGAGATCGAGACCATCCTGGCTAACATAGTGAAACCCTGTCTCTACTAAAAATACAAAAAATTAGCCAGACATGGTGGCAGGCATCTGTAGTCCCAGCTACTCAGGAGGCTGAGGCAGCAGAATGGCGTGAACCTGGGAGGTGGAGCTTGCAGTTAGCCGAGATTGTGCCACTGCACTGCAGCCTGGGCAACAGAGCGAGACTCAGTCTCAAAAAAAAAAAGAATTATAGTAAACACTTCATTCTTTTCTTTTTTTTGTCCCACCCATCCCTGCCCAACCAGCACTTCATTCTTTATAAAACTTTCTATAATGCTTTATTTGAATGTTACTATTACATGCTTTCTAAAATGGTGTGAACTACCAAACTCATGGATTCTCACTAGGTTATCAGGCATACAGTAGTCTTTATCAGAATCAAATGAAACTTCATTAAAAAAAACTACCAATATAGAAATTCTTGAGTATGATTCACATTTAACTGCTGGCACTATAATTTGTAGCTCTTTGATTCAGAATGTACATAGTACTCATGTTTTAGTAATCGGTGATACAGTTTATTTTATTTTTTTTTTGAGACAGAGTCTCGCTCTGTCACCCAGGCCAGAGTACAGTAGCGTAATCTCAGCTCACTGCAACCTCCACCTCCTGAGTTCAAGCAATTCTCCTGCCTCAGCCTCCCCTGCTTCTGGGATTACAGGCACGTGCCACCACACCCAGCTAATTTTTGTATTTTTAGTAGAGATGGGCTGTCACCATTCACCACATTGGCCATGCTAGTCTGGAACTCCTGACCTCAGGTGATCCCTCTACCTCAGCTTCCAAAAGTGTTGTGATTACAGGCGTGAGTCACCACGCCCAACCTAAAGTTTAAATTTTCCTTAAAAAAAAAAAAAGTGTCCAAAGACCTAAAAGGGCTAAAACTAAAAAATTCTTAGAAGAAAATATAAAAATAAATCTTCATGACTTCAGATTTGGCAATGGGGACCATGGGGAGTGACTGCTAACAGGTACAGAGGTACAGGGTTTCTTGGGGGGTAATGAAAATATTCTAATATCTATTGTGGTAATTATTGTACAATGTTGTAAACACGGTAAAAACCACTGAATTGTACACTTTAGATGAGTGAATTGTTATGTGTAATTTATATTTCAAAAGGTTGTTTAAAAAATTCTATAACATAAGCAGCTTGACACAGCTAATGAGACACTCACCTCTCTCTCAAATTCGTCCTCCTCCTCCAAAAGATCATACACCTGCTCTAAAAGCTGAACTCCCAGGCCATGAATTACATCAGCTCTCAAGACTTCAACTAGTCTCCTGATCTTTTCAGAACCTGGCATGATAGCTAAAAGGCAATAACAAAGACAAAGGGAAAAATAAACACTTTTTACCACTATAGCAAGAACACCGCAGTTTTTAAAAATTTTGCATTTTATTTTATTTTTATTTTTGAAACTGAGTCTCGCTCTGTTGCCCAGGCTGGAGTGCAGTGGCACGATCTCGGCTCACTGCAAGCTCCACCCCCTGGGTTCATGCCATTCTCCTGTCTCAGTCTCCCCAGTAATTGGGACTACAGGAGACCGCCACCACGCCTGGCTAATTTTTTGTATTTTTAGTAAAGATGGGGTTTCACTGTGTTAGCCAAGATGGTCTCGATCTCCTGACCTCGTGATCTGCCCGCCTCGGCCTCCCAAAGTGCTGGGATTGCAGGCGTGAGCCACTGCGCCTGGCCTATTTTTTTTTTTAAGTGACAGGGTCTTGTGCTGTCATGGGGATGTAGTGCTGTGTGACCATAGCTCACTATATAACCTCTAACTTCTGAGCTCAAGCAATCATCCTGCCTCAGCTTCCCAAGCAGCCAGAACTACAGGAATGCGCTACCACCTGCAACTAATTCTTAAATTTTTTGTAGTGATGGGGTCTACGTTGTCCTGGTTGGTCTTGAACTCCTGGCCTCAAGCAATCCTCTCACCTCGGTCTCCCAAAGCAGCAAGACTACAGGCATGATTATACCACACCAGGCCTTTTTTTAAATTTTTATTTTATTATTTTATTTTTATTTAATTTCATTTGATTTTTTGAGATAGGGTCTTGCTCTGTCGCTCAGGCTGGAGTGCAGTGGCATGCTCATGGCTCACTGCAGCCTCAGCCTCCTGGGTTCAAGAAATCTTCTCACCTCAGCCTCCTGAGTAGCTGGGACTACAGGCATGGACCACTATGCCCGGCTAATTTTTGTATTTTTTGTAGACACAAGTTTTCATCATGTTGCCCAGGCTGGTCTCAAACTCCTGGACTCAAGCAATCTGCCCTCCTCAGCCTCCCAAAGTACAGGCATGAGCCACCGCACCCAGCAGGCCTGTTTCTAAAAAAATCTTGACATACTAACATTCTTTTTTCCCTATGACAAGAGTTTGGTTTAATGACTTAAAATTTACATATGAACTTAAGCTTCGCTACCATCTCTTAAACCTTAAAAACACCACAACTGTCTAACTTGAAGAAAAGTCACATGAAAAACCACAAACATTTATCTATTTATTTATTTTTAAAAATCAATTTTCATGTAACTTTTCAGGAATACCTCTGTTGCATAACACAGGATATACCTTTTACGGAGATATGCAAATGAAATAATTTTAAAAACACACAAAAAATTTATAGGCATTAGTTCCTTGTTGTGACATATTTCTCCAATAAACACATGCTCTCCAGTTTGCTGTAAAAGAATAAATTGGGCCAGGCGTGGTGGCTTACACCTGTAATCCCAGCACTTTCGGAGGCCAAGGTGGGAGGATCACCTGAAGTCAGGAGTTCAAGACCAGCCTGGCCAACATGGTGAAACCCCGTTTCTACCAAAAATACAAAAATTAGCCGGGCATGGTGGTGCCTGCCTGTAGTCCCAGCTACTCAGGAGGCTGAAGCAGGAGAATCTCTTGAACCCAGGAAGTGGAGGTTGCAGTGAGCCAAGATCATGCTACTGCACTCCAGCCTGGGTGACAGAGTGAGACTCCATCTAAAAAACAAAAAATAATAATAAGCTGATCACCTGAAGGTAGCTCTTTAAAATGGATTTCCTCTGCCTCTTCTGCAACCTTCCCATGAAGTATCAGTGTGTCCCGATATTTCCGATGAAGTTTGAATTCTGACACTGGGTTTGCTACCAGGACATCTTCACAGCTCTCTTTAGAATCCAGTTTCAGAGTCTGAGTCATCAATTGTACCAAGGCATTAATTTCATTTGTCTGACCTTTCCTGGGGGAAAAAAGTATCCCTCTGTTATTTAATTGACTTCATGAGAATTTTTCGTTAAAAAATTACATGCAAAACCTTTAGGGAGTTCTGCTTTGAAATGTCCAAGTAAGCTCCTACAGACTGACCTGACACTTCCACAAATAACAACTACAAACTCTAGACAAAATACAAAACTCAACAATGTAAAGGCAATGCAGAATAAACAAAATCTGCAGGCAGATCTCGGAGAACAGTCAACACCTTTTAGCCTGAGGGCAGGCCATGGGCAGATCAAAGTACAAGAGAACTCACAATCTTTCTGGCCTACAGAAAGGAGAGTTCAGAACAACCACTGTCACTAGAAAGTGACAGAGGAACCTTGGAGACAGTCTAAAAGAAACAGCCCCAGATTCTGTGTAAAAATTCTACGTGTTTCAAAGTAACTTAACCACACTCAAGTACAAAGCTCAAGAACAGTTAAACACAAAATACCAGCTTCCAATGAGGTAAAATTCAGTATCTAGCATCCCATCAAAAATAACCAGATGTGTAAAGAAGCAGGAAAATATCATGCATTTGTGAAGAGACAGAAATCAGTTAAGAGAAACATATCCAAAAATGACACAACCGATAGAATAAATGAGGACATTAAAATGGGTAGTATAAATATATTCCATATGGCCAAGGTAGAAGAAAACATGAACATGTTAAGGAGACACAAAGATATTTTAAAAAGACCCAAATCAAATTTCTAGAAATGAAAGATACAATATATTAAATACATGGAATAGGATTAACAGATTAGACATTGCAGAAGAAAAGATTAATGAACTCAAAGACATAGCAATAGAATCTATGAAATGTGAAACAGAAAAAAAGTAAAAATAGGCCAGGTGCAGCGGCTCATGCCTGTAATACCAGCATTCTGGGAGGCCAAGGCAGGTGGATCACCTGAGGTCAGGAGTTCAATACCAGCCTGGCCAATATGGTGAAACCCAGTCTCTACTAAAAATACAAAAATGTAGCCGGGCACATGTGGTGGCACGTGCCTGTAATCCCAGCTACTCAGGGGGGTGGGGGGGGGCTGATACAGGAGAATCACTTGAACCCGGGAGGCAGAGGTTGTAGTGAACCGAAATCATGCCACTGCACTCCAGTCTGGACGACAGAGTGAGACTCTGTCTCAAAATAAAAATAAAAATAAAAAATAAAGTATTTTTTAAAAACATAAAAATAAACAGAGCATCAGTGAGCTGTGGCACAAATTTAAGGAGTCTAATATACATGTAATGGAATCCCTAAGATGGCAGAAAGAAGTCAAAAAAAAAAAAAAAAGTGAAGAAATAATGGCCAGGCCAGGCGTGGTGGCTCACACCTGTAATCCCAGCACTTTGGGAGGCCGAGGCGGGTGGATCACAAGGTCAGAAGTCAAGACCAGCCTGACCAACATGGAGAAACCCTGTTTCTACTAAAAATACAAAATTAGCCAGACGTGGTGGCACATGCCTGTAATCCCAGCTACTAGGGAGGCTGACGCAGAAGAATCGCTTGAACCCAGGAGGCAGAGGTTGCAGTGAGCTGAGGTCATGCCACTGCACTCCAGCCTGGGCAACAAGAGTGAAACTCTGTCTCAAAAAAAAAAAGAAGAGACATTTTTAGCTCCAGCATATGCCACAAACCATTTATAATTTTATCAGTGGCAATACTAGAGATCTGAATACTACTGAAAATGTACATTTAATATTCATTAAAACAGAAATAGTTTATAAAGGGAGACAGAAAAACAAGAACTTACCCTTCCCTGCAATCCCCATCTGACTTATCAGTTGAACTTGTTGAAGAACTTAACTCATCCTCAGACAGACAATGAATCAGTTTCCTTTCCTATTAAATGTTTGGAAGACATAAAATTCTACATGACAACACAACCAGAATGTGATACTTGAACCAGTCTTAGAGGCAACAACTAGACACAATATGTTCCTAGGTGCAATATAGCAGGAGAATCTAACAAATACAAAAATTGTTCCCATATGATTTGTGGCCAAAAAAACCACCAAAAACTGATTTTACCCATATGATATCCCAGTTCACTCATAAAGTTCACAAGAATAACTGAAGAACATCAGGTGAAGTTTTGTTTGTTTTTGTTTTTGTTTATTTGTTTTGTTTTTTGGGTTTTTTTTTGAGACAGAGTCTTGCTCTGTCACCAGGCTGGAGTGCAGTGGCACGATTTCGGCTCACAGCAACTTCTGACTCTCTGGTTCAAGCGATTTTCCTGCCTCAGCCTCCCAAGTAGCTGGGATTACAGGCACGTGCCACAACACCCAGCTAATTTTTATATTTTTAGTAGAGACGGGGTCTCACCATGTTGGCCAGGGTGGTCTTGAACTCCTGACCTCATGATCCGCCCACCTCAGCCTCCCAAAGTGCTGAGATTACAGGCATGAGCCACTGCGCCTGGCCAAGGTGAAGTTTTACAAGAGTCTCAGCTGTCAAGAAATTTCCAGAGGAGAGCGGATGGCTAGTTCTGGTGTATCAACTCCTAAGCAGAGGGCTTGCTCTATAGGAATGTTGGCATTTTAAATTACCTAGGCAACCTCAGCTTGCCTGTTTTTTTGTTTTTGTTTTTTTTTTTTGGATACAGGGGTGTCACTATGTTGCCCACGCTGGCCACAAACTCCTGGGCTCAAGCAATCCTCCTTCCTTGGCCTCCCAAGTAGCTGGGATAACAGCCACAAGCCACCATGCCCAGCTTCAGCTTGCTCTTAATGTGAGACTGTTAAAGTGCTTTAAAGGATTGCCTAATAATACACATAAACCTTACAACTCTGGGATATGGAAGGCAGCCTCTATTAGTGAAATAACTAAATGATATAAAGAAATAATACATCCATTACTTTCAAAGAGCAGGAAGAATTCCCAGAGTATTATACAGAGAGGTGAACATGGGTTACAAACCTAGCAATTACCCATTTAGCCAAAAGATGGTGTCCCTACATCATCTACAGGCAAGAAGGTAAACTACATTGACACAAATAAGAAATTGAGGAATGATTAGCAAGTGAGACTCAAATCTGGCAACACACATGGGTATGCTGGTATCACAGCAGACTGAGCAAAGTGTTGCCTACTGCAAGTCCTTAGAAAGTTCTGTTTACTTATTTATTTATATTTTTGAGGCAGGGTCTTGCTCTGTCACCCAGGCTAAAGCACAGTGGTATGAACACAACTCACTGTAGCCTTGACCTCTTGGGCTCAAGTGATCCTTCCACCTCAGTCCCCTGAGTTGCTGGGACTATAAGTGTGCGCCACCTTGCCAGGTTAATTTTTTTTTTTTCTTAGACACAGGGTCCAACTATGTTGCCCAGATTGATCTCAAGCTCCTGGGCTAAAGCAATCTTCTCACCTTGGCTTCCCAAAGTGCTAGTATTATAAGCGCGAGCCACTGCATCAGGCCAGGAAGTCCTGTTTTAAAGACCAACCTAAGAAATATCTTCAATTAGGCTATCAATTGTTTATAAGAGTACCTGAAAAATTTATTTCCTTAATGGGTCAAACATAATCCTTTTGATTATTATTTACCAGTTCCTTTCTTTATCAAGAGTGAAAAGATGTAATAAGCTGGCCCTGTCCCAAAAATAAATGGAGCTGACATTTAAAAGGTTTACTGCATTAGGCCTGCCAGAAGTAGACTGTCCACCTTCTTCTCTCTTAGGAGTACGTAATGCACCTGAGTGACACTGCAGTCAGAGGAGAGCCGTCGGGCGGGCATGGGCTGATCTTCCTCCTGGGGTTTTCCTTGCCCTGCTACACTCAGAGAAGCTTTCCTCACTGAAGGGCCTGAAAAAGCAAATATCCCCAGTAGTTGTTTGTGGTGGGCTGCCCCAACTGAAGAGGGCTTTGTATTTGGTATTGAACGTACCCCAGCAAGAGCTGGCCCAAAAGTAACTCAAACAGCATATTTATCATTACTCTGGTGTCTGACACTTCAGTTGAAATCTTAGCTCTGGATCCACCAGTTCTGTGACCTTGGGCAAGTTACTTAACTCCTCAGAGCCTCTGTTTCCTCGGCTGCAAAATGGTGATAATAATGCATATTTTGGCAGTTACTGTAAATATGAAATGAGATAATATCCTTAATATGTTTACCATAATGCCTAAGACATGGTCAGCATTCAATAAATGGAAACTGCTAGTACTATCTTTAAAAAATGATAAAAAGAATGATAGCCCTCAGCCTAGGGAAGCACCACACCCCCAGCAACCTCCCTTTGTTCTAAGATGACAGCAATTCACTGGCCAGTGGACACTGGACATGGAAAAAAGTTAAACATTCACTTGATTTCTGGTCTGAAACCTCCCAAGAGTTACTGCCACTCAAAGCCCTCTTGTTATTTCTTTAATATCCCCCTCCGCTGATATTTGAACCAGATCCAACACCCTATGATGATTTTTTAAAAGGCTTGACTAAGAAATTTCAAAATCTTTTCCAAATCAATTTCCTACATGTTTTACTGCTGCTGGAAAGTTTCAACCTCTCATAGTCAGAACCAGTGCTTCTGTCCACGGACCATACCTCTAACTGCCAATTAGGTGAAGAAAAGAAGTCAACTTTACCTGAAGTGGACATTTCTTCCTGTGACTGCTTTAGTCGCCTCCTCTCTCTGGCTGATAATGGTCGATCCTTTAAAAGAAAGTCACAGAGTCACTTCCATTCCTACTTGCTATTCTTATAACACCTACAATCCATGATGTATCATCCAGCATTAAGAAAAAGGTCTCAGCTGGATGCGGTGGCTCACACTTGTAATCCCAACACTCTGGGAGGCTGAGCTAGGCAGATCACGAGGTCAGGAGTTCGAGGCCAGACCGACCAACATGGTGAAACCCCACCTCTACTAAAAATACAAAAATTAGCCAAGCATGGTGGTGCATGCCTATAGTCCCAGCTACTCAGGAGGCTGACGCAGGAGAATTGCTTGAACCTGGGAGGTGGTGGTTGCAGTGAGCTAAGATGCCTGGGTGACAGAGCAAGACTCCGTCTAAAAAAAAAAAAAAAAAAAAAGAAAAGAAAAAGGTCTTACCTCAGCCTGGGTGACACAGCAAGAAGGTCTTGCACTGGACTTACAGGAGTGTCCACTGGAAACCAGCCCACAGCAGGGTTATAGCTACTAGTGAGAAATGATCACAGATCTTGTTTCTGGGAGGTGCTCATTTTTAGAAGGGCAAATGGGGACTTTCACATTTGCCATATTCAGAATCTACTTGGTTTCTGTTTGTTTTTTTTTTTTTTTGAGACGGAGTCTTGCTCTGTAGCCCAGGCTGGAATGCAGTGTGGCCCGATCTCAGCTCACTGCAAGCTCTGCCTCCCGTGTTCACACCATTCTCCTGCCTCAGCCTCCCAAGTAGCTGGGACTACAGGCGCCCGCCACCACACCCAGCTAATTTTATTTTTGTATTTTTAGTAGAGACGGGGTTTCACCATGTTAGCCAGGATGGTCTCGATCTCCTGACCTCGTGATTCACCCACCTCGGCCTCCCAAAGTGCTGGGATCAGGCGTGAGCCATCTTGCCCAGCCTACTTGGTTTCTTTAATTCACTGGAAGTGACCATCTCTGAAACCACAGAATCTGTCCATTTCAATCAAAGATTCTACTGAGGCTGGGTGCGGTGGCTAACACCTGTAATCCTAGCACTTTAGGAGGCTGGGTGCAGGTGGATCATCTGAGGTCAGGAGTTTGAGACAAGCCTGGCCAACATGGCGAAACCCCATCTCTAATAAAATACAAAAATTAGATAAGCGTAGTGGCTGGCACCTATGGTTCCAGCTACTGGGGAGGCTGAGACAGGAGAATTGCTTGAACCTAGGAGGTGGAGGTTGCAGTGAGCCAAGATCATGCCACTGCACTCCAGCCTGGGCAACAGAGCGAGACTCCATCTCAAAAAAAAAAAAGATTCTGCTGAGATCACATCTGTCCCATCTGTCCCTTCCAGTGTTTGGCAAGAAGCAGAGCTAAGATGTTTTAATACAAAACTTCATAATATACACAAGATTTTACAACCAATAAGAAGGTTTTGGAGGGGTTTTGCTTTGAGACAGGTTCTCACTCTGTCACCCAGGCTTCAGTACAGTGGCATGATCTCGGCTCACCTTAACCTCTGCCTTTTGGGTTAAAGCCATCCTCCCACCTCGGCCTCATAGTAGCTGGGACTATAGGCACGTGCCAACACATTTTGCTAATTTTTAAATTTTTTGTAGAGACAAGGTTTCGCTATATTGCCCAGGCCAGTCTTGAACTCCTGGGCTCAATTGATCCTCTTACTTCAGCCTCCCAAAGTACTGGGATTACATGCATGAGCCGCCACACCTGACTATAAGGTTTTTAAAAATCCAACATATGTTCCCACAAACCTTTGATGATGACATCTTACTGCTCCTTGAACTGCTCACAGACCCAGTGACCACTCTACATTGGTTTTCAGCCTCTTTTTGTATTGATGTGATATCCACTTTCCCAACAATGGGATGAGAAGGCAAAAATCGAGGAGGTGACTCTTGGAACTTAAATAATTAAAAAAGAAGATTAACAGTTTCATATATAGCCCCTTCCAATGTTCCTCTATCAGCAGGTTCCCTATGTATGAGTCAGTGGTTTGCCCTTAAAACCTTCAAAACATTGCATTTTTTGGAAAAGACTCTGCCAAAAGTCAATCATCTAAGAAGCTTATGGAGAGGATACCTGTTGAAGTCATTTCAAGAAATGAGATGTCAACATGATTCTGTGGAGAAGCTGAAGAAAAAACTGTTCATCAGTACAATACAGATGGAGTCAAAGGTTTACCCTCATTAGCCTATTCCTTTAACTTTTAAAATGATCTGTCCATCTTTGCTGGAGAAGATAAAATCCTTACTCTCTTCCAACTCACTGATATTTGAAAACTAGTATTTAGCATCTTGCCATTGTCACCCTTCTGTATATGTTCCTTGCATTTCTTACATGCCTTTTGGCAACTGTTAATTGCTCTAAATAGAAACTGAGCTTCCCAAAGTCCACCTCCCAAACCAAAGCAAAATGACTTACAGCAAAGAGATCTCTGCCAACCTGTCTCTTTTCCCCTCTGTGCTCAGTCTGTTCTCTCTTCTTCTGCTGTCGCTGTCGAGACAGAGAAGGTTCAGACCCAGAGTTGTGTGGCTGTAAATCTGGGTGGATTCTGCCCTGTTTTTCTATAGTACATTCACCAGCAACTTGATCCTTAAAAATAATAAAATGACATTTTAAAGTATAGCAGCAACCTGGTACTAAAGTAAGCTGCCCATAAAAAGTGGTTTTTGTCTTTAGCATGAAAACTTTCCTCAAAAAACTGTTTCCATATTGCATTTTAAAGTGTTACCTGGAAGTTGTAAATTGACCCATCACAATGTAAAGTTCACAATATGGTGCAAATATAACAATGCAGAATTGAATACAGAGGTATACATAACCTTCCTCTTAGAAAACAAAAGAAGTGTCCAGGTATGGTGGCTCACGCCTGTAATCCCAGCACTTTGGGAGGCTGAGGCAGACAGATCATGAGGTCAGGAGTTCAAGATCAGCCTGGCCAACATGGTGAAACCCCATCTCTACTAAAAATACAAAAAGTAGCCGGGCATAGTGGTGGGCACCTGTAATCCCAGCTACTCGGGAGGCTGAGGCAGGAGAACTGCTTGAACCTTGGCAGGGGGAGGTTGCAGTGAGCCGAGATCATGCCATTGCAATTCAGCCTGGGCGACAGAGTAAGACTCCGTCTCAAAAAAAAAAAGAAAAAGAAAAAGAAAACAAAAGCAGTTACAATTTCAAATTTTTGTGCAATAAAATTAAATCATAATGCAACAGTTAAAAAATAATAATTATAAAAGGAAGCAAACGTACACAAAAACTCAAAATAATGAATAGTCTTTTGAACATCCAAATGGTCAAACTCTCCATGCCTACTTTTAAACACAATGAAAATGAGAAGAAGCTGAGTGTGGTAGCTCACGTCTGTAATCCCGACACTCTGGGAAGCCAACTCAGGAAGACCACTTGAGGCCAGGAGTTCAAGACCAGCCTGAGCAACATAGAGAGACCTCCATCTCCATTTAAAAAAAAAAAAAAAA